>NW_007577764.1:538458-552603 GCF_000690725.1 Stegastes partitus
AGGATTAAGCGGTTTATAGATGATGGATGGATGTAAATGTGAGAAGCGCTTTGTGAGTGATAGTTACTGTTGTTGGTATTAGTACATGTTGTTACTACTGTATTGTTTTTATTGTTGATGTTTGCTGTAAGTTACCATTTCCATCATCGTACCAGCGTCTGTCTTCTATCAAGACTGGACCCAATAACTCAGACACCAGTCATTTCAAGGCTAATTAGAGGTAAGGAGTTGTATACTGGGGCTCAGTGTAGCACATGATGGGTAGATGTAAGCACTGCTCTAACTTAACTCAGTAGATTTTCCTCATAAACATAGAAAACAAAACATCACTCTGGAATACAGTTTTACAGATTACTATAGTAATTACTAATCTATCTGGAACACTAGTATAACACAAATATGTTTAAGCACTAAGCTATAATCTGTATTTATTGCACCCTTGTGGACATGTAACATGAATCCACTCAAGCAATCAACAAATCACCACACAGTTGCACAACACTGACCAAGTTCAGTGGTACAAGCTCTGGGCTTCTGGAACTATGAAATCTTGGGCCAGTGGAGTTTTCATGCACACACTGGAACAGTTTGTGTTTTGATATTCGCAAAAATGTGTTGTGCTTTAAATATTTACATGTTTTATCAGCTATTTTTATTGATTTGTATTTCATCTATCACTGATTGCAAAACCTTCTCATCCGTTGTCCTGTAATTAATGTGATGATCGTGTGATTGGTTGAGTGGAAACATCCACTAGTTTAAATGCAGATCAACAGAGGAGGAACAAATAATGATGACTTACAGCTGAAAAATGATTCTGTTGTTCATCCTGATACTCTTTTAATTATAAATGTGATGTGCAAGCATATATTGAAGAGTGCTGTTCTTCTTTTTTTGTATAATTTATTGAAGTTCAGTTAAACAGCAGAAGGCTGTTTGTGTATCTCTTTGTATTGCACTGCATCAAACTAACTTGTGCTTTATTTCTGTACTTTGGCTGCAGGGAGGATCACGCTGGTTCCTAATGAACACCTGATGAGGAACCGGTGACAGCACACACTTGAAGTTCCAGTTTCTTGAAGATCACGTGAGACTCTCATTGTGAGCACACGCCTCTGTCAGGTCTGGACTCAGTGACTGTTTGGTCTTGATCATCCAGGGCAAGTGCTCTTTTTTAAAAATTAATTCACCCCTTCATGAATAAGGACACATGCTGTTCTTCAGGATCGCAACACTAGTTTGAGTATAACGGACAAGTAACTGGATCAGTTTGGTTTTCAGAGAGAATGTGTAACTGCACAAACAGATTCTTAAACTTAATGTGGACTTGGGCTGGACCCGAATTGCCGACTTTTCATTCGCTGTGCTGGTATCAGGATAGCAATTTTGATCTCCAAATATCCCCAGAATACCCACCTGCCACCACCCCCAAATATTCAGGATATTCATCATTAATTGGGCCGAATATCTGGAGAACACAAATTGCTATTCGGACCAGCCCTAGCGTGTACCTCAGTTTACAAAAGGCTTCATTTGTTATTTCCTTTGTGATTCACTGAAAGCAGGTTTTGGCTGTAAAATCTACGCCACCCAGCTGTAATGCTGTTTGTGTTGCATCATATATTTTACAGGAAAATTCTGGCAACCACGGCCGCTGGTAATTTACTGTAAATTTAGGTTTTGTAATACAATACCATAAAACAGCACACAGTTGTCTGACTTTATCACCGAGATAGACAGTAATTAGGTTCACAGTCCAAATCTGTCATTATAGATTATTTTACCATAATCAGGTTTATGTTTCAGAGGGTACTTTACAAACAAATGGCCATGAACAGGATTTACTGTGTTTTTTCACAGTAATTTAAACCAACAATGGTTATAAATTATGAAGTTTACAGTTCCCAAAAAGGAATACTTTAATGTTTTTATATTTTCTACTATTTTTTTTTTTTTTATGGGGAAGTTCTGGCAACCAAAGCTGCCGGCGTTTTACAATAAATTCCACCAAACTGTTTTTTACAGTGTACAGATTTCTGATGTGGATGTTAATGACAATTTTCTTTCTATGGTTAACGACTAATATAAACCTTTTCTTCTGTGACTTTACTAGTTATCTGCTATTTCATAAAACGGACAATCTGTAAAGTAAAAGTAAAATATATTGACCATTTTTTCTTTATACACATTTTTTTTTTTTTTCAATTTTGGCAAATATCTGCTACATAATGATTTTTTTGCTGACTTAATTATTGCAACAAATGTGAAAATTTGACAGTAAAGTGTTGTTAAAGAGCAGTTTACCCTTTGGAAAACAGATTTATCCTGTTTTTTTAATGGTTAACTTGTAAATTTAAATTCCTTTTTAGGTGATTTTACTAGTTATCTTTAAATGAATAAAACAGGGTCAATCTGTAGAACTTAAGTAATTTGTTCACAAAATTAAAGTTACAAACTGTTAATAAAACGTTTATTTTTTACAGCTATTGTTACAGTTTAACAAACAACTTATATTTCAGACGTAGTCGACAGACACTAGTGTCAGTTAAGACACATCTGTTCTGTTATATGCAGATCATGGAAGATTGTGGAATATGTAATAAGTACACCAGTAAAGCAGTTTTAATTTACCAACATGCTTTCACTCCTCATCTCCAATTAAAATGTAAAATTTTATCCATCTTAGTTCCTTGTTCTTCCTCGGTGCCCCCCAATGCCTCTGCGTGATCCCACTAATGATAATCTCCTGCTTTCATGCTTCCACCATCATGTATCTTAACATTTCATTGGGAGAAAACAAACATTATGCAAATTGTGAAGCTTAAAGTCTCAGATATGCTCCTCTTACTCTCTGCTTTGGCATTAAAACACTGAACACCAGGGGATGGATAGAAAAAAAAAGAAAAGAAGAGTGCACACATTTTGATGTAATCGTGTATTAAAGCATTATTTTTTTTCCCCCATTTTGACAGATACAAAATAAGAAACACTTTGTTGTCTTCACACTCGCTGACAAATCTTTGTAATTTGTTAATGTATTAACATGATCTCTGCTCCTCAGATTATAGTAAAGCCATGAGGTGTTCTGGGAATGATGCAGTGCGAGGACAGACAGCCACCGGTGCACCGATGCGTCCTTCATTTGCGGTACGCTTGGTCAATCGGGGGGCCGCCGGTGATTGTCCGCGAACACTCACTGGCCTGTATGTGCATTATAATATCAGCTCATCCTCTGTAAAAGAAAAAAAAAAAAAGCAGAGGCCCTCGTGCCCCCCGACAGTGCAAAGTGTTTCCAGCAGCTTCTAAAGATCTCTCACCGAAAAAACCATTCACGGCATTCAAATATGTGTTTAGCATGTGCGTCCGCGTTATTTGGGTGGTCTGGTGAAGTTGATTGAATTCCCCGCTTTCCGCTAATTGGTGGCACCCCTTCTGCTGAAGATGTGTCTGATCCTTTGCCCCGTGAATTTGCGCGCGAGAGCATGACATTTCAAAGAGGGTCTGTGAATCTGATCAAATGGAGCTTTTGTGCGACGAAGCAGCAGCAGCAGCAGCAGCATCTCCATCTCCGGTGGGCAAAGCATCTGTAAACATAAATCACGTGAAATTAGTCGTTCAGCTCGATATCAAACCCGGCATTTGATCTTTGTGAGGCGTTGATGCAACCTCCAGCTCGCGCCTTGAGGCAATTAGTTTGCTGGATTCTGGGGAAATGGAGCGATCAGGTTGTAATTAGAATTTGAGTTTTCGCAAAGAAGTGTTCCTCCTTATGATAAAATACACATAGCGTGTACGTGCCAGAGCAGCTCAGTCATTTCTAACCTTTTTCCACGCCGGTAGCGCTCCACCATCACCCTAACATGTACTTTTCCAACATTTACCACTGATCGCATCACAAACGGATGCAGAAGTGCCCCTCTGATATTCTGCACATTTGCCCATCATCTCGCACATTAAAACGTCAGTCAGCACCGAGAGAAGGAACGTCTCTGTCTGGGTCTGGAAAAACACTTCCATCATTATCATCTTTGACACAAATGCTAATCCCTCTGCCATGTTAGCCATCTGTGGCTGAAGTGCCGGGGCAGAAATTACTGAGGAAAATGGACACAAATAAAATGCTAATTCACTACGGGCTACAAGTGGCTCCCCTCCTTTTCGCACGGCTCGGGGGGCCTCTCGGTTCCCACACCACTTCCCTGTGTTTCTCCCAGGGTGCTGCTGGGATACCGGCGGCTGCTTCTGAGCCCGCAGCAGGGACGCGGCCCTCCCATTGGCTCGTCTTTGTTCGCCCCCATGCACGCCATTCATCGGCTGATTTGAATATATGCAAATGTTGCAATGGTGCCCCGTCAAAGGAAACTCCTTCCCCCTCCTCCTCTACCACTACCACCACCACCTTCTCTTCTAGTCTCCCTTCATTTTCCCCGCTCTTTTCCCTTTTTGTCTCTTTCCTAACTGCTGCCTCCTCTGCAGTGTGCTGGGTGGAGGGGAGCGAGCTGTGGGAACCAGCTATGGAGGGCCAGATCTGCTTTGTCACAGGGATTTATTTAAAAGAGGAGTGAGACTCATGACTGTTAATTACCAGACTCATGTATCATAAGGAGGAATGAACGAGTCCACGAAGATGATGCACAAAATGAGCTTCCTCCCTGCACTGTACACAAACTAGTGTTAAACAGTGGAGTCAGATGCTTCTGAATGAGCAAATATCATGTGTTCATCATGTGGCTGATTGTACTCCACCCATAATACGAATTTAACATATTCTTGTTCCTACTCTAAGAATGCCAAAAGCCCCATTTTTGCATCACTGAAAGCCAAATTTGTGGCTTCAAGAATATGAAAACTGTGGTTTCACAAAGGCCTTTTTTTTCCAGAGCAGAGATTTTGAATTGTCATGGCAAGAAAAAAATCACAAGTATCCCCAATAACATTAACCATTGAGTGTGACTGCTTGCACAGTACAAAGACCCTGAAAATGAAGCAGCTAAACAGAATCCAGACGTTATTAATTACTGCTACATGTCAAAATGTCTTCTGTGAAAGAGGCTGACTGCAGGAGATGTTTCCCATCTAACAGACACATTCAGTAAATCCCACTTTTTGTGCAGGAATTAAGAACACTTGCACATCATATCAAATCAGCAGAGGTGCGTGTTTCTGCCACAGATTGGTTTATTTGTGCACAACCCATTGTGTCTCACCCTCCAGTGCACGTGGCCTCCTATATGTACTGTACTCTCTGACTGTATGCGAGGTTTCCAGATCGAGGCGCGTTAAGCTCTTCCTCCGCTTCGTCCTCACACGGTTCCTGGATTTGGGAGACATGACTGATTACACACCTCGACTGTAATTACGCAAATGCACGGCGCTAATTCTGTTTCACTGGGTGCTTGTGTTTCTGGTGGCACGGATGATCCCACGGATCATCCACTGGCCCGCATGCACAGATGGCTACCAGGGCGCACAAGGGATGCCCAAGGCGCAATTTGGCGCTTCAGAGGCTGTATTTTATTTTATTTTTTTTACACTATTGTCTTTTACTTCTCCGTACAGCGAGAGAAAAAACATGTTAATTCACTCTAAATATGTTTTAAAATTACCCTTCTTGCTGCTCTTTTTTTCATTTTTCAAACAATCTCCATGAATTGAATCAGATCTACACTTTTGCCATCTACATCTTGATGTAGTTTTAATATTGACTTCGTCTTTTTGAGAATCATTTTAATTGATTTGTCAACCCTCCAGGCTGCAGGGGAATTCTGTCCACCTAAAAAGGCCTCTGACCCAAAACATTTCATACATTAAATATATTTTTTTACTTTTTAAAAAGACAAATAAGTGCTGCGGTGAATCAGGTGAAAACGCGCCCACTCGTCTCCCTTTTGGATACATTTAAACAGTTATTAAATCCTATAGGTTAGAACTGATCGTCTGTTCAACGCATTCCAGGAGATTCCACATTTTTAAATGAATCTGAAGGCCTCTCTTCTCCTCCTCCTCCTCCTCCCCCCACTTTCTGCGCATTCTCATGCTTCTGAATGGCACCGGCGCTGCGCTTGAACTTGACCGACGGAGCTGCCTGGGAAAAGAGGCGCGACTTTAGCCCTTTGCTCCCCTCCTTTATGGAGCGGAGGCTGCCAGAACTGATGTCAGCGCTCATTAGCATAAACTTCAGCCTGTTCCCAATTAAACCAGGAAAGCAGGAAGCCCATCAGTCTGTTTGCACATGACGGGGAATGGACCAACATCTCCTCCTCAGGCTGAGCAACGAGGACCAGAAGCAGCTGCTGAGATGTGAGTGTTAATGGCTGTTGTAGAGTTTTGATATGCTTTTATGACTTGCTTTTTATTTATTGTTTTCCGATTGAAAACAGTGATTAAGTAGATTTTTTTACTGTCTATGTTGATGAAAGTGGGACTTCTTATTGATGTGACACTTCTCCAGCTTCCACCTGTAGATGATAGAAATGTGCTGCACTGCCTTCAGCATCTTTATTGGAAGCTGTCTGACTTTACATCCCAGCTACTGAAAGCTTCTGCATGATCATTTCTGCACAGTGCAGCACACACTTGGTTGTGTGTGATCATGTCATGCAGCCTAATGCAGGAAGCTGTAACCGCCTCTCACATGCTTCAATTCTCTCCTGTTGAACATTAGGTGCTTCTGCTTCACTGGCAAAATGACTATTAAGGTAAAACAAAGCATTTATAGAGTTGTTTAAACATCCAAGCGTAAGGAATGTATTTTACTCTCAATGAATAATTCTCCCATGAACATTATTTTGTTGCTGCAGAAGCGTATGATTAAGAAAACCTCCTTTAAATATAACAACAGATGTATACAGTTGCAAAAAATCCTGTGCAGCAGAAAGTAAGGTTTGCAAATATTGTGTTTTTTATTTACAGTCAAGATGAATATAAACTAAAATTATTTTATTCAGCCATGGCAACACCAGTCATACTTAAATAATCCACATTTATAAAATAACTCCTTTCAGATTTGACTATTTTAAATCCTTCACAATAGCACCTGAGAGCACCACAACTCTCCACCGTCACAACAACAACTTCTTACCATTAACTGCAGTACTTAGGTGCTAATTTGGGGGCTTGACAGAGGGAAGGACAAATATTGGCTCCCTGTTGGTCTTCATGCGTGACCTCTGACACCTTTATGTCCTCGTGTCAGCTCAGGCCTCTTTGAAGAGCGGCCATTACAATTCCCAGAAGTGGCCACTTGAATTGGTCAGTTATTAACAATTGAACCCTGGTGTGGTCATGCATGATGACAGGACAGCCTCACCAATCTGACAGAAACAAATGATTTTAAAGAGACGCTGGATGCAGTTTAGGAAAAAATAAAAAAAGAAGAGCTGGAGTTTGAAATGTTTGGTTGTGTTGGAATATTTATTTAAAATAGAATTAGGAGTGAGACAAAAGAATACAAAAATAATCTGTGCTTGTAAAAATTTGCAACCTGCATTTCAGCTGTTTAAGATTCTTTTGAGAATTTTTTATTTTATTTTCTTCCATAGTAATAAAATTAGCAATTTTCTAAGTGACACTAAATGCGCCAAACATTACTCCTGTAAGAGCCACTTAATAAATCAATTATTAATTTATCTATTCCACAAAAATGTTCAATATTATGTGAAGTTTTATAGACTTAGTTTGTGCAAACTGAAGAAAAATTCAAATAACTTAATAGAGAAACATAATTTCTTATCCTAGAAACTTTAAGGCTTTTAAATCAGAAGCTATATTTCAATTTGATTTGATTTAAATACATGTATTTGCTCAAACTGCACATTTTACTGTCCTTAAAGACGAAGAAAAATATAAATAATAAATATAAAATTATATTTCCTATTTTCAATGCATTTTCTATAAATGGTGCATTTATGCCACATTGCTCTACTCAACAGGACTTTTATTTCTCTTTTAAAATTAAAATTAATAGAATTGTATTTAATTACTAGACTCACACGGCAAATACATAAATAAATAAATATATCCATCGTCCAGGAATGTTTAATTACATATTTAAAGGCTTAAAAAAAGCCAAATGACACTGAGATAAGGACGCACATTGGCAAATGAAAGAAGATTTAGCTGATAGCTCAAAATCAAACTTGACGATATACGATTTTTTTTAAAAATCTAAAATTATCCACACATGATTCCAGTTCAGAACATTAATATTAATGCAGTTTATGAACCTCTGAGGAACGTCTCCAGCATCTTCTCCTGCATTCCTGGGACATGAATAAATGTCAGATGTTTTTGCTGCAGACTTAAAACACACAAAACTCAAGCAGATATAAAGTCCATCAGCTCCTTCGTTTCTTTCTATCAAATATAAATATGATTTCTGCACATTTTGGCTTTGATTTTACAGCTTTGTTAACGCAGCTTTAGAAATCAGATGAGCGCAGGTCCTGCTGCGTAAAATATCACTTTGTTTCTTGCGTTCCTGTTTTCGTGCGCAGTCTGTTTATCAGTAGGAATTTCCAGCTGCATTTAACCAACATTATTAACGGTTTTTTGGCCAAAGCTGAAAGGAATAAAACGAATTAAATGTCCTCCATTCTGCATCATGGGAATAGAGGCCTAACTCGGTTATAGTTTATGCAAAAAAATCTGCAAATAAGGATTTTGATTCCATAAAATGTTTCTTTTTATTCACCTCCACTACAACGGTACACATAAGCTCCCAATATGCTCCATCTTCATCTACATTTCTCTGAGTTTGCTGCATCCAGACAGCATGAGGCCTGTCAGCTCCTCCATCAGACGCTCGGTGCCTTCATCTGCAGCGCTGCACACTTTTAATACCTGCTGCTGCATCCACGTACAGCCCGTGTTTCCATTACGCTCCCATCGTGAGGTTATGTGCCGTTTTATGCAGTTTGCAGTGTGCTGTGGATTTTAGGCCAGAGTCGTGCAGGCCCGAGCTGCAGCGCTGCTTCGCCGCCGATAGGTGTCGCTGTTTCAGCTCGGATGCTCTGAGCAACTTCTGAAAGTTGAGTGGTCGTGCAGGCCTGCTGAAGGCCCGCAGTTATGAGGGGATGCAGTTTGGAGTAAATGTGAGAAGAGGATGCTTCAGTTTATACAGAGCGCAAGAAGAAGCGCTGGATTTAAATCTAGAACTCAGTGGACACAAATGTGGCCCAGAAGAGGAAACAAATAGAGATCTGTAGAGTTAAAATATTCTAATTTCTGAGCTTTTATTTTCTAAGTTCATCTTTGTTGGTTGTGCTTCATTTACATCTAGAAATCTGTAAATATGAAAATAAAGCTTAAGGTTATTTCCTTGTACCACATTGGTTTATACACTAATAATGCTCCTCATACCACTACTGCTAATAATATTTATAATATAATATTAGAATTATAATGCTTTCTTGGAGTGTCTTAAAAACTTTGACCGAATTAATCTGGTTTGTTTTTTCATTTTTTTTTATTTTATTGTATTTTTTGCAATCATAATTTCCATCAGACAGAATATGAGCTTCTAAAATTAACTTCTTTTTTTTAAAAATTATTATTTTAAACTATTATTTTTCTATCATGGCTCATTATTCAGTAACTTCTGACTTTTGGAATCTGGACACACACGTAAACACAAATACAGTTTTATTCAGGAATCAAAATTACTTTTAAAACAGTTTGTTTTCTTCTCCTCTAAAATAATTCTATTAGTTGAACATGTGCATAAATCAGCGCAGTCCTTAAACGGCGTTAAAGCTCAAATCTTTCTTGTGAGCCTCTCTGTGTAAACCGTGGATTTCTCACACAGGCGTATCGGATAACACATTTGGAATAATCTACCGTGGCGCCTGACGTCAGCACGCACGCTGTCACGTTCATTTCAGGGGCTGTTTTCGTACCACTCAGCTCCGACTCTCATCTGCAGGTAAATAAATGCACCTGCGCTCTGAGTTTGTGTTTTTTTGCGGACTGATTTTTGTAGCTTTTTTCTTCTTCTTCTTCCTTTCTGAGGTCATTTGACATTTGGCACACGCATGTTCCACCGTGCGCTCCGTTACGCACGGAGGGGGGGAAGGAGACGTCGCGCCACGTAAAGCAACGTGACCCATTGGAGCTCCGGGGAAGCGATCAGCTTCTCCTGCTGAGGCTGCGGCAACAGCAGCACTCGCTGCTGCGTGCTCCGCTTTCACCGCTTCCACCTCTTGCAAATCGCGTCTCTTTTTTTTTCTTTTCTTTTTTTACGCATTCCTCCTGCAGTGGCCTTGTGAACGCGTGGAAACTACAACATGTAAATGCACAGCCGTTACTGCCGCTTCACGCCTCGATCTTGGCTCGGTCTTTCCGCAAGACGTTGACACAGGTGCCTCAGTCGTGCAGGGTGCAGGTGTGGAGAGATCACTGCTCATTCGAGGCGGCTTCACTACCCCAAAACTGATTTTCTGTCCAGTGCCATCTGGACTTCTCTGTGCAGCGGACTGTGAGAAGACAGAAAGGGGGGGAAGGATGGAGTAAGAAGGGGGGACGGAGAGAGAGAGAGAGAGAGAGAGAGTGCAGGCATCTTCTATATGCCACATGAAACCTTCTGCCACGACAGGAAGCGTCCTCAATTTGCCTCCTGTGTTGAGATTTTCTGATGCATTTGTCCCCAACGCCCGGTAAAGCTAAGTTTTTTGGGGGGGTCTGCTGCATCTGTCTCCCAAAGGTCCTCTCTGGTTCCTTCCTCCACCCCTTTCTGCGCTCTCTTACCACGCAGGCTGGACGTGGCTCAACACGTCTATCAAATGCTGGATGCAACTAAAGAGAGAGAGAAAGAAGAAGCCGGCATTCAAGCAGAACAATGGAGTTCACAATGGTCAATGAAGAATGTTTGGGTTTCTGTACACGTCGTGCGTAGCAGCCGGTATGTGAGCATGAGGGTGAGAGAGAGAGAGAGAGAGAGAGTGAGGGAGAGCGAGAGAGTGAGAGAGAGAGAGGAGGGGACCGGCGACGCAGCAGCTCCGCGCATACTGTCATCCGAGGCGCATGAGGAGATGTTGGGAAGCGGGAGGAGCAGTAGCAGGATGATGCTGGCAGCAGAATCACTTCGGCCTTGGCTTGTCACAGCAGAAGTAGCACCACTATGTGTGTGCGTAATTTCCAACCCACAAAAAAAAAAACACACTTTGTTTTTGCGGGTTGGATCAACTCAGTGTGCAGATTCAATCTCTGTCGCTTTCTGGCTTTTTCTCCCTGGACTTTGGGCTCTTCTCGTTTGGTCACACTTGAGAGATGACTGGTAGAAACTTGCCTTTTGGTACTGAAAGGACTTGAACCGGAGATGCGGGATTTACGCAAAGTTTGTGTCTCGTAAGTATGTTTTATTTTAATCTGTGTAAATAATTTAAGGTCAGCTGGTTTTAACCTTGAGGGATGTGGATGCTTGGCACATTTTTATCCAATAATAATAACAAAAACAAGCAAATTCAGTGCGTAAAAACGTGACTTTAGTGCGTAAAAACACGAATTCAGTGCGTAAAAACGTGCCAAAATATGGTTATAATAGTAAAAATAGTTTGCGTAGTGGCGAAAGAGAAACAGAAAATTGCAGTTATGGAGGAGCCTGAGCCGGTGAGTGGCAGCCCGGCTGTTCCATCCCATATTAGCGGGAGCATCCATTGAGGCAGTGATGAGGCGGGCTGAGTGGCCCCAGAGCTGGCGTTTATAAAGCAAACAGTTGTGTGATTGTTAGCAGAGCCTGGGAAAATGTCCCCTCGGCCGGGAGGTGGAGGGACTTGACGCCAGAGCCTCTTGTTAAGAAGACTTGTGTACTCCCAGACAGCATTGTGATGCTAATGAGCACCAGCACGTTGTTGAACTTGATGTTGACTTTTTTTCTTTCTTTCTTTGGGCGTTTTTTTTTTTTTCTTACCCCCTTTCTCTCTCCCTCTTTCTCTTTTTTTTTTTTCTTGGTCACTTGTTTGTGGGAAAATCTTCTCTCGGGCTACAGTGTGAAATTAATTAATCAGGGCCATTGCAGCTGACTACAATAGAGAGCTGTACCAAATTCTTGCAAACATAGAAAGTCACTTTTATTCGTTCTTCTTAAAAAAAGAAAAAAAAAAGAACTTTATTTTTTAAAACCTGGTATTAGGAGAAAGACTATACAGTTAGTCATTTGCAGGATTTAGATTTTAAGGAAGGAAAGATTTCTTTTCCTCCTCAAAGAAATAGTTATGTGAAATAACAATAGCAATTTTAAATGGTCTAGTTTATTGTTGTATATATATATATATATAATATTATTTAAATACAAAAATGTGAGTGTGTTGCTTTATTTTTTATTGTTAAACAAAGAAATCTCAGCTAGATTTAACTTGTTTAAAAAAGAATAGACGAATATTTCTTTCTTTCTTTCTTTCTTTCTTTCTTTCTTTCTTTCTTTCTTTCTTTCTTTCTTTCTTTCTTTCTTTCTTTCTTTCTTTCTTTCTGTCACCGTGCAACAGGTGTAGGCCTAATGTAAATCGTGCTGCTATCACTGAACTACAGCAGCTCACCTCCTTCATATAATCCTGCTTAAAACACACAATTTCTCTTCTTTTATAAAATAAAACTCACAACACAGGCGCTTTTTTTATTCTAATACGAGAAGCTAAATTGCCAAAATTCACTTAAAATAAATGAACTTCAGTGCACACACTTTTCCTAAATATATAATCTAAACTCGACATAATAACTATGATATTGTTGTTGTAAAATTCGGGTGACAAATCTGGTATTTAAACATATATTAGAGTTAATTCGTTGCTATTTTTCAGCTCCATATGCAAGTCAGAAGAAAAAGAAAATCTATCAGAGTTGCTTTTGCTTCTTAAAGTTTATTTGCTGATTTATATTTTTATTCAAAGTGTATTTTAATTCCTTTTCTTGGAGAAGTGAAAGCTGACAAGTTGTCAAACTCCTCCATTAGAATATGAAAATTATTACACCTTCGCTGTGTGTTTATTTGTTTGCTCGGTTTAATTCAAAATAGATTTCTTTAAATGTGATAAGAGATAAATGGGTTTAATGTCGCGTAAACAAACACACATTCATCCAGCGGTTTTTATTTTATTTATTTTTTTAAATAAAAGCAATAGTAAAAAAAAAAACGCGTAGGGGGTGAAGCTCTTCGTTTCAGCACCAAGGACAGAGACTTTCTTTTTCTTTTTCAGTGCTGAAGTTGAGTCCCTCCAGGTTACATTGAGCTCTTTTAACCTGTTTTCTTTTACATGTAAAACCTGTTTTTACTTTCATGCTTCTGCAACTTTTAGATTTTTAGAAAGAAAACCGAAAAAACGAATCCTGTATGATATATTTTTTTATACATTGTTTTTTTCTCGCTGGTGTCAACTAAGGCACAAACCGTGAATCCGGTGTGAGATCAGGAAACCGCATAAACAAACCAGTATGGCAGGAAACTGGTGGCCAGCGTTTGATTATACATTTATTTATGCAAGATTTATAAGGGGAAGATGAGGCAGGAAGAAGAGCACAGGTGCGACAAGCTGGAATAGAATAGAATAGAATAGAATAGAATAGAATAGAATAGAATAGAATAGAATAGAGTGGAGTGGAGTGGGGAAGGTGAAGGGCTGAGCTGGCTGCCTGTGAACACCTTTTACTGTACTTTGTGTCTGACAGGACGTGATGCAGTTTGGGGGGGAGGCGGGTCCTCGGAGGGAACGTGAGGCTGATGAAAGGCAGAGCTGAGAGTCAATCAGTGTTAATGTGCAACATCTTCAGCAGAGGCAGAGAAAAAAAAATACAAATGGCACACACACTCTCACACACACACACACACTGACAGCTACCTTAGAGAGGATTACAGCAAGGGAACCAGTGTTCCTACAGTCTATTTCATTTATTCTTTTTTCTAAAAATAGGTTACATGATATATATATATTTTTAAAAATACATATGCTTTGGCAAGTCAGTGTTTCCCACTTAAACAATTCTCATTGTTAATAGTTGTTCCATTTACTGCAAGTGTAACTAATAGGACAGTATGGGAAATTAAAACTGGCTTCTTATACTTTACAAAAAAAATGATGACAACAATACTTTTAATTCCTTTACATGTTTTATTATTATTATTATTATTATTATTATTATTATTATTATTATTATTAT
>NW_007577764.1:552738-656425 GCF_000690725.1 Stegastes partitus
ACACACACACACACACACACACACACACACACACACACACAGTAACCGAGGAGTCTCGCCATTTTGAATTTAATGCAGTTTATTTGAGTCAAACTTTAAACAGACAGTGCGTAATGTGACGTTGTGTTTAACGCGGGAACATTGTAGGTTTCTACTGGGATCACAGGGATATCAGGGAAGGCTGCGGACTGATGTATTCCACTTTATGTTTAGTGTACAGTGCTGCTGTGTAGTCTGCATTTTGTTGATTAGGCTTTTAAAGAATCATCTCGCTGAAATTATTAATTAAAACTTAAATGCTGAGCTTTGAAAGGCTCGTTAACCAATAGAGAAAATAAGAATGATGGCAGATAATAGTCAGGCTCTAGCAACTGCAATGATTTAGACTTTTGACCAGGTCATCTTTGCAGATGAGAACTGGTTCTCAAACATTTTTACCTGGTAAAATAAAGGTCAAATAAATAAATTTTTAAAAAGTAGTGTACATTATGCCCCTGGTAATCCTCCGACCTGTGGCCTGTCACCTTGTTCTTCTTCTCTGTGCCTCTGTGTTTCTTCATAGGGACAAACTTTGTGTCCTTATTTACGCAGACAGGGTGTGGCTGAAAGATGGATGGTTCATTGTCAACAAATCCTTAAACATGGCCAGTTGTGTGATGTATTGCTCAAGGTCTATGCAGTCAGGTGATGGTGGAGGAGTTACACACTGTTGCACTCTGCGCCTCCATTTGGGACAAAGGCTGCCCTGGCTGCTTTTTGTGTTTGAATTACTGTTTGTGCACTGATTTGTGAAGCAAAGAGAAATTAAATTATTCCTCACGTTTACTGGTGGAGCTTTGGACACCAACTCAGTGGATTTGTGATTTTTTTTGGGGGGGGGGGATATTGAGATCCAACAGCTATTTCCATAAGATGAAGTGTAAGTTTTCTGGGAGCTATTTGACGAGCTTTACGCGTTGCAGCGGATTCCTCATTTACTCTTCATATCTCTGATGCTCGCCCATGTGTGTGCCAATGAGCATGCCTAATTCTGTGCGTATCCCTTGGCAGTCTGACCCCGAGGCCCCCCGGGCGGCCCTCCGCCTCCTGCGCCCCACATCTGACACTCTGATAGCCGAGGCACTTTCTCCTCACTCTCATTTTCTCTTCCCCTGGCTTTGTTGCAGTGTTGTATTTTTTTTATGACACCCCGCAATGGACGTTTTATTCCTTCGTATATTCCTCCAAGATACACATACGCGCTTATACGGATGGTGGTGCTGTGCGTAAAATGGGCTTTTGTCTTCGCGGTGTGCCGGTATCCCACATGGTCGCAGCGGCACGACTAGAGAGAGCCGGAGAGAGAGGCTCCCATCCCGGACTGAGACTGAAAGAATATCTCGGCTGTTTGGATTTTAATCATTTTATCTTTTTTTATTTTTTGTTTTTTAATAACGAAGCTCGTCCCAACTGTCCGATTATGGAAACCGCTCTTTCAAAATAGACTGAATCTGTGAGTATGCTGTATGTTTATTCTTAATTCTAGGACTTTTATCACCTGAGATAGACAATTTAATTTACAAAAATCTTTTTAGAGGAACATTTTGGAACAATTTACTGAAGGAAGAATTCAGTGTAGCTACATAATCTGCTTTAATTTGCTCTAACTTGCTTGTAGTATGATGTGAGTTGCACATTAGTAGCCTATTAACGGAATTACTTGTGCCAACACATGTTTGGAAAGATGTCAAACTGCATTATTTCATCCTCATCATCACTCCTGATGTCTATATTTGACCTACAGTAATTTTCTGCAGCAAAATTTAAAATTGTCATTGGAGCTGTCCTTAAAATCCACATTTACGCACCGTGCGCGTGTTTTTGGTGATTGTAAAGGATCATAAAGGTTAGTTTGTCCTGCTTCAGCTTCTCAGCATTCCACTAACTAATCCAAAGTGTAAAATAGCATCCAGTGAGGCAGGACTTGCTCCACTAGATCATGTTGTTGACATTTAGCTGGAAGCCCCCCTCTACTCTAGGATATTGTGGGCCTTTGGTAGTTTGTCATGCTTTCAAACAATTCATGGATTAATTCACTCAAAGCGGAAACTATGCTCTGTGCTCCGAAAATGGGTCGATGTGAGCTGGCATTTAAAAACAACAATAAGCTGGTTTGTTTGTGAGTGGAAGTAACATCGTCTCTTATCTCGGTTGTGTTATAGGAGCTCAATCTGGGCATGAAATCGTGTTATTTGTAGGTAAAAAAATCCTGCTGCATGAGAGGGTATATGGAGCCTTAGTTTTCCTGGTGTTACCTCTGTGCATGGATGACAGGTGGATGTGTCATCATCCTCCTGCAGCTGGATGACTTCACCCTGCAGAGGCTATAGTGGAGGCAAGTTCACCAGTGAGTGTGTGCGTTTTCATTTTATTTTAGAAGAGCAGAGATGACGAATGGTGCACCAGTGTGATTGCCACAAGGAAGGTTTGATCTTGGAGGAATATAACACACCACAAAGCAGTGGTTTGCACATTTTTGTATTTTTATTTTATTCTGCCCTCCCTCTGCCTCATTTCCCCCCAAACTGTGCCAAAGCAGTTGGGTATAAAAAGACGCGGAGGTTGGTGCTGTCAGTGTCATGCGTAAAAAGCAAACCGTTAAAAAAGAAAAACAGGTGACTATAACCTGCTTTTGTGCATGCGCGTAGTTATGTGTGTGGATTAGAGATAGATAGAGGGACAGGGTGAGGAAGGGAGAGGGAGAGAGAGAGAGAGAGGGAGAGAGAGAGAGAGGGAGAGAGGCGTGCGCATACAGGCGGAATGCAATGGCTCCATGTGACCACAACACACGCAGCTCCGGCGGCGGCGGCCCCTTTAAGAGACGTGGGTTAGTTTTTCTCTTTGGTTATCTAGCTGTATGAGTTTATGTAATATCATAAAGCTAGAGAACCGAATGTATAAACTAATTCTGCAGTCGTCACGGCGGAGCGAGCCGGAACCGGACCGAGGATGATGGAGGTGGCGGCGAGGGAGGGAGGGAGGAGGAGGGGGGGGTGAAGAAGCCGGAGCTGCCGGAGCGGATGGATGGATGCAGCCTGCCTGCACTGGAGGACCGGGAAGCCCGCGGCAGCATCGCGCCGAGAAACGCCTCCTGTTTCCTTGGACGGAGCCGGTGCACAGAGGAACGCCTTCTCAGCATCCCACACTAGGGAGAAAAAAAAAGAAACGGATTCATGGGGGTAGATTTCTTGCACGAGGGATGCGTGGAGTGACAGTTGTTAGCAACCGGAGACAGGCTCCATTCATAGAGTGATGATGAGGAGGAGGAGGAGGAGGAGGAGGAAGGACTGAGCAGTGGTGCTGCCTCTCTTAATGGAACACACATGTCTGTTAGTCACCTTAAAGCTGCTGTTTTATGCGCTTTGTGTAGTTACTTGGATGCCGATAAACACGAGAGATGAGGTGAGATGAATCTGTAGCTCGTAGAGGCTCCTGATTGGAGGACTCCTGGGAGTCACGTGTTCTACCAGTAGCCCCCATATCCCCCTTCTTATTCTGGCCTGTCTGTGTATTGATGTGGGGGAAAAAAAGGCTTTTTAATAATCAGAGCTGATGCACTTACACAGCTCTTATTGGTGTCAGGAAGCTGCTGTGCTTCTGCAAATGCATGCTGCTTTAGTTTGCCTTTAAAAAGTTGATTGCAGGATCTTCGGCTGGCAGAAGTAGTTTCTGGCAGACAGAGTTCACCCGTTTGTGCTTCTTGTTGGCTGCGATGGCAAAAAATGTCACTGTCCTCAGCATGTATGTGATGGTTTGTAGCAAAAAAATCAGGTCTAGCAGGTCATCAGAGTGCAATGTGTCACCGAATATGAAGTGCAGACGAAGACGATGTCGCGATTCAGTAGGTGTTTGTCAAAGGGATCATGTTATATCCCTGGATTTAGCCTGATTGATGCCCTTATTAACAGCACCTGCAGGCCTCATGCACAAGGAGCTCACACTGCTGCCAAGGAGGGTTTTGTGGGACACGAGGGAAACAACACCTACTGTATATTTTTAAAAGCAAAGACATTTGCTGATGAGGCAGTTTATTCTTGAAAACATTGCCATGGCTAAATAGTGTTTCCCTGCAGTGAAACATATCTGAGTGGGTGCACAGCTCACACACACACACACGTCACACACCATAGGTAGAGTGTGTGTTCCCATGATGTAAAGTAGCTTTTGGAGATTTTGGAGGCAGCATCCAGGTGGAGAAGCCAGGGTCAGCCGGGTCGTCCACACATCCAGAGCTGATTTTTTATTTTTTTTCCCAGGCCTGTTCCATAATGCCGTTTGGGCTGCACATCATCTGTTCTTTCTCCCCTCCACACACACACTCCATCCAGAGTCAGAGAGGAGCTGCCTGAGTGATAGGATGTACTCTGTAGTGGAGCCTGTTGAATTTTAAACAAGCCAGTTCTGTGCTAGCTGCTAAAGCTTGTAGCTGCCGGTGTGGCTCTGCGCTGTGGAGAGTGTGTGAGTGCGTTGTGGTGCTGCCGTCGGTAGGCCTCGGCTTGTACTGCGTCACAGAGCAGGGCAGGTGCTAGCAGTGGACCTAGCTAGAAAGATATCTGTTCCTCCTCAGTGAGCTGTGCTTTTGTGGTGTCATAGTGTTGTGTGTGTGTGTGTGTGTGTGTGTGTGTGAACTGATGGCAGTGTGTGTGTGTCCATACAAACCTCAGCTGTGTGCAATTGTAGTGATAACATTAATAGTAATTCTAGATCATCTACATGCACTATGCAGTTCTGCTTTTGATCGTAATAAATGCTTTCATTAGCAGAACACTCTGAGCATCAGGATACCCGTTTCTCAATTTTAATGTGACAAGAACCAGTGGATGCTAATTTCCCACTGAGACAATCATTTAATTCACAGAATTAACGCCTTCAGCTAAAAATATCCCGTATGACCATCACATTCACCGCATTGTGATTTGATAAAAAGCCCGACTTGGAGGAATAGCTGTGATTTCAGGACTACGTATGCAGAAATCTTCTACGGATAATACCAATATGAAGCTGATGCATGTATAAAACCGTGCGATTTGCCCGCCGTGTTTGCGCTGTACTAATAGCACCGCCCTCCCAGGCTTTTGTCCAGTTGCAGTAGAAATTAATGCATTGCTGAGGGGTAATAAATGGAGGATATGGGGAGAGCCCCCTTTGAGATTGAAATGCAGTCTGGCGAGTGACTGAGAGGCAGGCTAGACGTCAGTTTTCCCACATTAATATGTGTCTGTCTGGGCCCTCTCCACCATCAGGAGGAGGCCCCTCAACACCAGATGGAGCCCAGTCTAGTCTAGGTCTAGCTTAGAGGCACCTGCCATACGGCTGCATTAAACCTGCCATTGTCTCAGTGATTTCTCCATTTGTACGTCTATCTGAGTGAATTTTATTGTTTCACCAGCCTGCGTGTGATATGACGGCAGCAAACACATTACGCAAAGTGGGGGTCGGACTTGGGAGGATATGACTGTAGAAAGAAGAAGGTGTTTGCGTGTGCATGCTGTGCATTTCTAACCGATCTGTCATGTCTGTAGCTTTTCCTGCTGGAGCATAAATATGTCAGTATGTCCCTTCATCTCTTCCCCCTCTTCCTCTGCACTGTGTGGATAATATTTTCATGGTTTAGTTCTGGACGTTGCATAAGGGCGAGTTGCTTGTTGACAAAGATGTTCGGACAAAGCAGCCATAGCCATACACACAACAGAGCCATTGTTTTAGGTTTACAGCCATGCTGCATTTCCAAGCTACCATCCTATAGATGTTATCTCGCTCGTGTCACACTTGGCCACTAGATTGCGGAGCTGTGTGTGTATGAGTGTGTGTGTGTTTGTGCACATGTTACTGTACATTTGTACATGCGCCCCAATGCATGTGTTTGAGTGTGTGTGTGTGTGTGTGCTGCACGTCGTTACTGCACCCTTAGTGGCTCATTTTTCGTCTCTGCAGAGTACAATAAACATGACAGGATACTGAGGATCACAGAATAGGTGTTTTTATAGCGTGGGATTTGGTTGCACAGCTTTTGTCTTTCGTTACTGAACTGTAAGACTGTGTTCAAGTCCGGAGTGTGTGGCTTGTATTTCTTTTTATTTCCCTTTTTTTTGGTGCAAAAGTAACTTCTGCAATTTCTTTCTTTATGTAGTAAATTGCAGAATTTCTGATTCAGAGTACTTCCTGGAAAGCCAATGTTAGAAGAGGTGTTTTGCCCTAAGAGCATCATTTCAAGAAGCTGTCAAAGGCTTTTACGAAAAAATAAAAAATAAATTAGTGGATATTTTTATTGAAGCTATATGCACTTGACTATTATTACTATTATTGTTATTATTATTATTTTTTTCAAATGTGAAATAAATCACACTTTGTGGTCTATTTGATTCCATATCATCTAAATCCATATTCCAGCGTTATCACTTTTCTATTATCGTTTTACCTGAATTGCAATGGCCTATATAAACCTTTTCTCCGAACTTATGAATTCTGGGTTTGGTAGCCTAGCAACAGCCTCTGACCCATGCAAGGGAAAGAGGAAAAAAAAAAAAATTGAAAGGCTGACATGCAGGCTTTAAACCCGCAAAGGACGTCAGATTTCAGTGGATGTAATCTTTGAGTATTTTGTGTAATCGCTTGTGAAGTGTGTTTGTTAGTGTGTGTGCGCGCGGGAGTGTGTGTGTGTGTGTGTTGCAGAGATTGGTATTGTCATGGATTTACCACTGACAGCCGCAATAGGAAATATAGGAAACTTTCCACATAAATCTAAAAAGCGAAAACTGCAGATTTGCAAAAAAGTATTGCAGTTGCGTTGGAGTTTTCCTCACGCTATTAAGGTATAATAACAAGTGAGTTTTTTCTTGATTGCACTAAATGCACAAATATAATTCGCTGTCATCAGTTTTCACTAATTATTGTAGATTTATCCTTTCAGCTTTTCCTGTATTCCTCTTCCACTTTAATTGATAAATTCTAATTTTTGTAACGAAGCTTGTTTTGCTGTGTTAAACATATATATGAAAAATGATTTAATATGTTATCTCATGTGTTTACGTCAAGCTCTCCAATATCTTGTGTATTTTATTATTAAAACTATTCAATTTTAAAGACAGAAATTTATTTTGAAATCAGTGTAACATGCCTCAAACGTTTCCTGTGACAGCTTCGGCTAAAAGTTTATGGTGGTGACATTCTCGTGCATGCTAGTGAGAACACAGATGTATGAGACAAGCTGCAGGACCTTCTCTCATCTTAATGCTTTCTGTTTTTGCAGGAATCTGTAGCAGAGTGAGTGCAGTCACTCAGAAACACACACACACACACCCCATCTGCAGGCCTGCGTCTGGACATGCAGGACAGCAGGTCAGAGGAGACACTCGCTGCCTGCTGCCCCGAGGACCAAAGGTGACCGGCTGGGTCAGAGAGAGGCCTCGTCCCTCCAGAGTCGCAGGTGAGAAACGTTCCCACTGCTATGCTAATGATGTGGGGCTTTTTTTTTACTGAACACACTTGAACTTGAACTACTTCTGCACTTCACTCCAAATAATCACACTTGAACACATGATTCTGTTTTGGTTTTTTTTGAGGTTCCATAAGTTGCACAGTGAAATTTAGAGCCCGCGTTAAATTAAAGCCTTGATTCCATCGAACTTTTGCTCTTCATACAGGAGCGGTGAGGTGCCCCTTATTCTTTATTCTGCTTTTTTTTTGTTTGCTTTGTCACCCACTGCGTTGTAACATCTGATCCAATTTGTTAGATTCCTCGGTTTTGGCAGATAAGAGGAGGTGGCCACTTGAATAATCCATATTTTAATTCCTTTGTCCATGCTTTCTTTTTTTTTTTTTTTATCTCCTTAAAGATACACGGGTGAGTCGTCGGGGGGGAGAGGTTTTGGCCTGTTGTGTGCATAAGGTGTGCTCATGTGGAAAGACTGCCAGGGTGGCTAAGTCCTTCACTTCGCTAATACCCTTTGCTGCCCTCTTTATTCCCGCCTGCTTCCTACTTCTCTGTCCTCTGGCCTCTGTTCATGACTTGTACCCCAACACTCACACGCAGAGAAACATCTTTTTTTTTTATTGCTTCTCTTTCGGTTATTTTCTATATTTTCTTTCAGTTCTGTGAGTTTCTCTTCAGTTCTCCACCAGTGCTTGCTACAGCAGAATTTCTGACTTTGACCTTATTTCGCCTTATTTCTTCTTCCCAATCTTCTGCCTAATTAATTTGTAGGATTTTATGGTTGGATTGTTGGTTGTTTGCTGCATTAGCCAGCAGTATATACGGTGTTGTGAACCTGTACCCGCAGAGACTTTTATTTTTTTTTTGCTTCAGCTGCCAGTTACTCCGCTATCTAGTTGGGAAAACCTTGCAAGCTGCGTGTTTTTATAATGCCGTATAATGTCGAAGATGATGGAAGGCTGAAACCAGAAGTAGGTGACTCACTCACTTTCCTCTCAGCTTCCGTCTCAGCGCTGAGTGACATGACTAAAGATTACCTTCGCTATCCTAACAGCTGCTATAGCAGGCCATCAAGGCCCGAGAACGCCGCTCAGCTCGTGCATGTTCAACCTCCTGCAGAGAACAAAGTAGACGGAGTGATGGAGGCAGCGCTGGAGAGGGGAGGAGAGGGAGATGAAGCCCCATCCGCAGAGATTGAGGGCCGTCATCGGGGGAGAAACAGAAGGAGTGATTTTTTATTTCCCTCCAGGGTTAGATGAGCGTTCTGTGACATTGGCCTAGTTCTATATCAGCATGCCCCCCCAGAGAAGAGGTTGCGTTTGAGAGTCAGACAAGGGAAGATCAGAGGAGATTTCACAGCCTGTGGCTATCCTCCTCCATAGCGTTCGACCACCTCTTAAACCTCCTTCGCTTTGCTTCAACTCGATGAGGGCTGCCGGTCTACTTAGTCAATATCATATCCACAAACTAGATAAATCGATGCAAACAAGCTTTGGTTGGACATGGGCTTTAGAAGTGGAGGCATAGCTACAGGCTAAATTTGACGCAGAGACGCATCAATCCAGAAGTGACACTCTTCACATCCTCTTTGTATTCATAACAGCAATTAAGAGCCAGCGTGCACAGGTCTGCATTCAGGCTGTGCTTCACCCTTACAGGACCTGTGTGCAGTTTGTTACAATAGTTGCTATAAGGAGTGCGGCCAGGAGGATGTGTGATTTCGCACATAGCAGTGT
Source organism: Stegastes partitus (assembly GCF_000690725.1). Lineage (NCBI taxonomy): Eukaryota > Metazoa > Chordata > Actinopteri > Pomacentridae > Stegastes > Stegastes partitus. The sequence continues at coordinate 561,946 of NW_007577764.1, forward strand.
TGCTTCCACAGCTGAGCACTCTCATGTATATGGAAAGACTTGAAGAGAGGGAAGCAGTAATCCGCTCATTTACGGTACCTCAGATCCACTCTGCCATCTTTCTCTCTTACTTTTCTCCCTCAAACACACAAACACACATACCTCAGTGTACCATATCTCCCTGCCTCTCCCCCCCTCCTCCTCCTCCTCCTCCTCCTTCTCCTCAGCCTCCCCCCTTCATCCATCCCCATTCGGGCTCATCTTGCCATCACCTCTCCAGCTCCGCCACCCCGGAGAAACCAATTCAGACTGCTGCTCCACACCGTCATGGCATGTTGGCCAAGGGAGATGGAGTCCTTTCAGGTTCTCGGCTACAACCTCCCTCCCTCCACTCCCCCGTCGCTGCCCCCTCGCTGCTTCTCAACATTTCCTCAACACGCCTGGTGTATCAGCAGGGTGGCTAGACTGCACGATAGGGCTGCTCCTGAGAATCTGTCGGAGTTATTCTGCACATTATGTGACCTTTTAAAGTTTCTACGAAATTGCATGTGGGCCTCGTGTCTTCTGATTCCGCTCTGAGCCCGACGGTTGCATGGTTATACTGTCAGATTAGCCAGAGTGTCTGAAACAAATGAAGCCTGCATTATGTGTTTAAACAGACTGATTGTGAGGTTTACCAGTAATAGGTTATCTTTAATGGCAAAACCAAACACCCACCGCCCACCCATGGCTTCTTAAAGTTGGCAATCTGCTTATACACAGCCTGCTGTTTGCTGGGATTTTTTTTTCCAGGCTTTCTAGATTTGTATGCATAAACTGCGCTGCTTGGCTGTTCTTAAAAGTTGATTTAAATTATACCCTCTGCATTATGCGGCTTGATAGGAAATAAATCTCTTCAAATGAATACACTGGATGGAGGGAGGTGGTGAAAGGGGCCGAGTGTGTGTGTGTGTGTGTGTGTGTGTAGGCACACAAGTGTAGTCTGGTGGCGTATGTTAACATAAATTAAAGTCTATGTGCAGAGGGGCTCTGAGAAGAAAAGGGAGAGGAGAATGTGAGAGTGAGAAAAATAGATTTGGGTTTGAAGAACAAAAAAAAAAAAAAGAGTTTAAAATGCAGAATAAACTCCTGATGTAAAGGAGATGCATGAGAAATGAAGCAGCAGTCCTTTAGGGGTTAGATTAAGTTTTAGGGTACTGTATTAATGTATATACTGTATAGTGTCTTTAGGTGTGTGTGTGTGCGGCGTATTCAACAAACACACACGAGCAGATAAGTGACTTATTTTGCATCGGTATTTGTTTCTTTATTTGTTTTTCTTTACCTCCTCAAAGCACAGAGGCCTCTGGCATCTCAATGCACACTGGCTGAATGGTGGCTGTATTAAAGATTGGTGGTGGCTGCGATGGTGGGGTGCAGGCAGGGTGACGAACAGAGCGCAGGAGGGAGGGACAGGGGTCCGCTGAAAGGCAGCAGGCTGCAGAGTGAATGGGGAAAAAAGGGGAAAGGAGGTGTGTGTGTGTGTGTGTGCGTGGGGGGCGGGGGGGCATTAGCTGCGGAGGCAGGTTGGGGGGTGGTGGGGCGATGGCGGGGGCCTCCGCTGGTTCAATGCAACGGCCGAAGCAGCTGTGAAAAGAGGTCTCCCCTTTTTCCCACGCCCAGTACGACGCAGAAACCCTGCTTCAGCCTGCCAGGGTCAAGTCACATTTCTAATATATACACTGGGCCCGCGGACTCTCACAATGCATACGCACAGCTCATTTATTTTATGTATGCACACAGACAGACACACACTTGTATGCACACAGCGAGTAGACAGCCTCTCAGACAGAGACAGAGGTGGGGGCCGCTGCAGAGAGTATTATGACACTGATTTCTGTCCCGTTGGCACCATTGTTTCTTCTTGGGTCTTGCAAATTAATAAGTGCATTCACAAATACGCATATGCACACACACACATGCAGACTGCACCGCTACACTCGGCATCCCTGCAATTTTAGCTTGTCACTTAGTGCAAAATCACCCAAAAAAAGCACAAAAGTTTTCAAAAATGTGGTAAGATTTGGGATTTTAAAAATATTTTCCCCCTTTATGCTGCTATGTTCCTCACTTCAGAGTTGTCATGTTACACTTTAAGTAACATCTCAGACTCCTCTTCATATATCTGTAGGTATCTTCACTGTACACAACCACAACTGTGTCATTTGCCCACCGGCCGCCACACCGAAGCCCCTTTCTTCTCCTCACACGTTTACGTCTCAGCCACCATTTACAAACTATAATCATATTCCAGGGAGGGGGATGTAAACGCTTTGTCCTAACAGACCCCCTCCTTCCCTCCATCACCACCCCAGTGCCAGATGCCCTGCTGTATTGTGTGGGTGCTCGGGGGGCAGACAGGCAGGCAGCCCCCTTATTCTGTCTGTCTGTCTCTCTCTCTCTGCACCATGATGTCACCCTACTTGTCTGTCTGTCTGTCAGGGCCTGGACAGGAACTTAAGTGTGGGAAGGAAAAGCATTCAGGATGGGGAAGGGGGTGGAAGAGGTTCAAGGAGGGGTTCAGGGTTGGGAGGGGATTTTTTTTGGGGGGGGGTGGGAGTTGATGTGAAGGGAAGACAGTGTCTGGCCTGAGAGGTCAGCAAGTGGACTTGAGCATGGAGCTAGTGTGTGTCTGTGTGTGTGTTTTGGGGGTGCACTGGGGGGGACTCTCCTAGCAACTCTAAAGCAAAGTGGAATTTAGATGAGTCTGTTGGTCTGTGTCTTCCAGTAATTCAGTCTGGAGTCCAGACTCCCTGGTTTTGCCTCACAAAGGGCCTGAACAGAACGAAAAAGAGGAAAAGCAGGATTTTTTTTTCTTTATTAAAGTACATTCACAGTTGTGCACATATGTAGTGAAGTCAAGGTAGTATGGAAGCTTAGGCTTAATGCATGTTGTGATATTAGTTAATATCAGATTTCAGCTCTCTCACTGAATGAATTTGATGAAAATTCTTGCCATTTTGAAGTTATTAATATTTTTTTAAATGTGGGAGGTGAGGGCAAACACACAGGCTCACTCCTGGACCGTTCCCGGATTACTTCACTATAGGGGGTTTTTAATATATCAATATATTGTGATATTATATGACTATATTGTGGAACAGTTTCTTGTGTGTGCAATGAGTAGGCCATATGTTGACTTTTCAAAAAATTAAATCGTAGCTTATATTTGTGTTGAATATTAAAAAACAACTTAAAACCTGATGGAAATTTCTTAAAATGAATATCTTTTTCTTTTTAGTTGAGAAATTTTGAATCCAATGAGCACAAGTATTCAAACTGCTGGACACACTGAGGTTTCTAGTTTTCTCTGGGTCATATGTCTCCACATCACACCTGTGTAAATTGCACACTGGATTACAATTCATTGTGATGCCACAAAATCTTGGTCAACCAACTCGCCTTGAATTAAGTTGAGCACAGAGAAACTTTTCCCGCCTCAGGAGATGAATGTAAAAACAGCCTTCAGTTTCTGCGCATTCACCGTTTTGCACAGTGACACTCAAACAAACAAAAAACATTTTTGAGCAAAAGGAGACTTAAAGTCGCTCTGGCGTGATGTTGCTGTTTATTCACTCCTTCTCAGCGCATCCTTTTATAGTTTTCTAGAAGCCACGGAACTCGTAACCTTCTAGTTTTAATTTTTTTTAGGGCTTATATAAGCATTTAAATTTGTGACAATGGTCAGGTTCTCTTAAAACTCGTGTTGCAGTTTTTTTAAAAGATCCAATACTGTCCGTCTAAATAATGAGGCTGTTTTTCCTGATTCCTGAATTGACTTTATTGAGAATGAAGATTTTCATCTGACAGCAGTAATGCTCTGTTTACAGCCCACCAGCAAACACAGACAACAGGCACCTTTTTCAACTGGTAAACATTTACTAGGACACAGACACATGCCTTTGTCATTCATCCTCTCTCTATTTGGACTCCTGCTTTTGTATTTCTTCCACCTCTTTGCTCTTTCCATCTCTTGCTTTAATACGTTGTCCCTCTGTGTCTTTCTCCTTCTATCTCTCTCTCTGTCTCTCTCTCTCCCTGGCTGTGTGAAGAGGTGATAGCATTGGGAGACAATGGGGGAAGACTCGCTTAATTAGCTGGACGAGAAGATGCATTGTGGCAATTACCGAGCACAAAGGGAGGGGAAGGTATGGCTCTGTAATGTGCTGCTGCTGTGTGTGTTTGCCTGACTGTTGTAGCCTGGATTGCAGGCAGGCCTTTATAGGGGAGAGTGAAAGCAGTAACAATGGACGACAGGATGTACTCCACATGTAGAGCCATTTCCAGTCCTTTTACAAACAGGGACAATAGCAGCTGCAGTCTCTTAAAGGCTGGAAATGTAGAAAGTGTATGCTTTCCTCAGATGGACTATGGGGCTTTAAACGCACAGGTCTAGTGGCTTTGTGACAACAAACTTTCTGGGTCCTTTGTGGAGTTCTGTTGTGCATTTTCGGTACCACTTTCTAATAAGGTATTCTTTGTATTTGACTGTATGAATGACTGTGATACTGCTGTAAAAACTGTTGCATGAATAAGAACACAAAGAGCAAAAGCAAATGTACTGCTAACTTACTTTGTTTATTAATTCACTTTTCATTTGTTTCTAAAAAGCAATAATAAATTAGATGAAAGAAAACTAGAGAAAATCTAATTATCACAAAGCCCCGCCCTCAAACATCGACTGTCCAATCAGAGCGTAGCTAGGTGCAAGTACCGGAAGCCATCAAGCCTTGTATTTGACAATGTTGAAGAAAAGTCCCTAATATTCGACATTTGAAGAATTTAAAACGTGAAACGTAGCAGTGGAAAACTGTAAGTAATCGATTATGTAGAATATTACATGTTTCTTGTTTAGAAACAAGTCCACTGAAAGCATAAACTTGACGTTTCCAACCTGAGCAGACATTAGCGTATGTAGGGTTAGCGTCATTAGCTAACGGTAGCTAGCTTAATTAGCTATCGTAAGCTCATGAGTTGCTAACTGCAGCTGATAAAACCCGCCCTGACAGTTTTTAAAAATTATCTTGGCCAAGTGTTGTGCCAAAAAGGAATTGTCTTCCAAAAAACTGCCATCTGTGAAGTAGTTATTCACCTTTTCTTTGCATTTTTTAACGTGCTCTGTGTGTTAGACTGCACATAATGCAGTTTTCCACTTGCCAAACAGTGACTGCAGCCCCTACATCGTAACTAAAATGGTGTCAATGAATCAAAATTACTTAGTTTTGTTAATGAGTGTTATATTTTGAAGATTATAGGATTGTTGTAAAATACACAATTTATTTATTTTATGTAAAAAAAAAAATCATGTTAATTACTGTCTTAACAAAAGTATTAGACATATTATAATATACAGCCTAAACATCAGAAACAGTACTGTCGTGCATTATTTTCATTGTTAATAAATCTGTCATTTTCTGCATTATTTTTTTTACTTCTTTGGTTTATAATATGTCCAAAAAAGGTGAAAACATATTAGTCACAGTTTTTTAAAGCCCAAGATGACCTCCTTAAATGTCTTGTTTGGTCAACAACCCAAAATCAGGGAGGAGTAAAGAAACCACAAATTATTCTACATTATAGAGATGGAATTAGATAATTTAGACTTTTACTCAGACCAATTAATTATCAAAGTAGTTGGTCATTTGTTTAATAGTTGACAACTGTCAATTACTGGTCGCAGCTGAAGTTCAATCCTAAATGTCACACCTGCAAATGTTGAATAAGTAAGTTTAACAATGACAAACCTTTGCCATCACCACTGACGTAAAGTTCTGTGTGTGTGCGTGCGTTATGACTGTTTGATCCAGATAAAATCAGTTTTAGACATTTGTAAACTGGGTGATAATCAGTTTTTTGGCAGATGGTGGCAAAATAAGTGGCCTGCTTTTGTCTGCAACCATAGTTTAAAAAGTGTACAAGAATTTCAAGTGGTAAGTCAGACATTGTTTTGATTGTTAATTGTTGGCAGTGTGCACATAGGAACAGTAATTGAGGGCGGCTGAATTTAGCAAACACAGTAAACTAGGGAAACTAGCTGATAATTCTGAAAAGTTATCTTCTTAAAGTCCCTGCTGTATGCTGCACAATAGCAAGTTGTAATATTGAAATAATTGAGATATACATGTGGGAACTGGAAACAGATTCTGAAGAAGAATAATGATACAGAAAGCCTCATCTTCCTGGGTGACAGGATTAGTCCTTTAGGCTTGTTGTCTGAATCCGTGTTTTTTTAAGCATTCATCAGTACACTACAGTTTCAAGGTGGAAATGCTCAGCCATGGCCCTGGCTTCATATTTTGATCATGAAATGTCTTCCGGCATTTTGAAACCACCACTGAAGGGGATCTTTAAGAACTTAAACATTTAATGATTTTTTTAACTGTTGCTTATTAATTTTTTTTGAGGGTTTATTTAATCACCTATTGCTTTAGATCCAGAAATGACTTGTGTACCACATTATTAAAAAATGTCCAGGTTGGTGTTTATACTCCTCCAACATGGTATGCTTTGTTAAAGTTACTGAAACGCTTCGGTCAGATGGACTGGACCTTGTAGAAAAGGACTGCAGTGAACGCTGTTCTCATTAAGTGATTAACTACGCCATAAAGTATTGCAGGAATTATTGGTGCTGTATGCTTCTAGAGTGCACATGGAACTGGGGAGAATGGTGTTTAAGTACACTGCTCCCTTTGCTTGAAATCAGTTGTGAAATTGCCTGGATTCTGAAGAGCTGATCTCATTTAATTCAAAGCACCTTAACGCAACTTGGAGGCATTTGGGTGTACAGTTATGACTGAGTCATATTGACTTTGATTTCTATTTTTTCACATTTATGATACTGTAATGCACTCTTGATTTTTACCTCAATTGTGTGTACATTGTTATATCTTGTATGTCTATTACCTCTCAGTTTGTGCTGTTGCCTGTCTTGTCCAGGATGCTCTTGTCAGTCAGATTCTTGATCTTAATGAGACTTCTCCTGCTTAAATAAGCTTAAATTTCAATATTTTTTAAAAACTAAAACCACCAGTTACAACTGAACTCCCAACAAATTCTAAGAAAGTGGAACTGTGATGCTCATACTTGACCTGGTTGGGTAACACACAATGACTGACGATTTAATTTCCCATTGCTGGCATCCATCCATCCTCTTCATTTCTATTCCTGATTGCCCTGTTGCTGTGTACCAAACTGGACATGCTACTTTCTATTTCTGACTGGCTGTGAGTGGGCCGCTGCTTGGTGCCACTGCATGATTTGTGTGTATGTGTGTGTGTGTGTGTGTGTTGAGTTGGGTCTAGCAAAGAGCATCCTCCTCTAGTGGAGTGGCCTGAGGGGATTTCTTTCATGAAGTCAGATAACATCCAGGCGACCCTCTCTTCCCTTTTTTATAAGAGTTCTTTAACCTTGATAAATGAAGTAGAGGCGGGAAGGGAGTGAGGGAGGGAGGAAGAGAGGGAGTGAGGGAGGGTGGGAGGAAAAAGTTGCGGGCTGTGTTGGGGGAAGAGGCTGTGATGGAGGGAGGAGAGATATAGAGGGAGAGAGGGAGAGACACCAACTCCCCGGCCGGCTTGCTCTCAGGATCAATAACGTTCGGAGAGCTGCTGAGCACTCCTGTCTGGCAGCTCCACCATAGGGGATGGAGGGAGGGAAGGCAAGAAAAGGAGCGTTGAGAAAGCCTCTCTATCTCCTTCTTGTCACCCTTTTTTGCGGAGAGGTGGAATTGAGGTGGACGGCGATGTAAAGATGGAAGGATGGGGGAGAAGCATAGATGTAGCGGATGGTGAAGGGGAGCTAAGACCAGCACACCTATATCCAGCTGAACCGTGCCACCCACCTGCCTGCCTGCCCGCCCGCCAGCCAGGAAAACACACACTAATGCTCGCACACATACACACTCTGAGGTCTCCTTTTACGGAGCCACAAGGTTACAGAGTGTCGATACAAACGCGCACAGCCCTTCTACAAATGGGATTTGGCATGTTCAATCAACAGTGCTGCCAAATCCCTGTTGTTAAGTGTTGCAGAGCCATATCTGTCTGCAGCGGGCCTGAGCTATGCTACCTGGGCCCGCTAACTGTCCCCTAAATATCCTCTATTAAAGTCCTCAGTAATAAAATTATCCGCCGCATTTGTCATTGGATTTGAATAGGTGTGTGTGCTGTGGCATAAATAGCGAACAGACAGGGAGTTGTCACATTGTGCACCTGTTATACAAAAAAAAAAAAATCCTTCTACCAGCGCCTCCAGGTCATGGACACCTGAGCTCTCTTCCTCTTTTCTTTCACCCTCTTCTACTTGATTTCCTTGCTTGGAGTTTAAGTCGCTGGTCTGCCTCCTCTGGCCATCTCTCCTGGCCTTTTCCCTGTCCTCTGTTAGACCTGATCCTTTCATCTTCTCTCCCCTAATCCTGTGCTAGAGAAGCCTTCTCTTCACCCCTCCTCTGCTTCCCTTTGCTCTCTTTTTAACTCCATGCCTCTTCTTATTTTAGCGTGTCCCTGTGCTCCTTGCTGCCTCTTTCTTCTTCCTCTTTTTTTTCCTCCTTTTTATCCCCCTTGTATCACCCCTGCCTCTACTTCTTCTCAGCCATGTCTTCCACATCACCCTTCCTCCTCGTCTCTTACTTTCGCCCGTCCTTAATTAAGTTAGTGATCAGTTGACTGCCCCTATCATTGGTAGAGAGCAGGTTGTACCTCCCATCCCAGGAGGGGGGTACATTGTCTGTGCTGGTTGACCAGTGTAATCCCCCCACCAGGGACAAAGGGCAGTACCCTCGCTACCTCAGCCACCCCTGAAGGGCATTAGCCCCCTGACGAGAGCCATGCCCCGGCCTGCCCCGGGCTGCCTGACAACCCACCATCACACCGCTGGCTCTTTGCTTATCTGAGGAAGTCAGTTTGGCTTCAGACTGCTGAGAATGAACGCAGAAGACCAGGGGAGTGTGTGTGTGTGTGTCTGCATGATAATGTGTACAGTTTAGTGTTTTAAAGCTTGTTGCTTTAGCCATCTAAGAATCATCAATACGTCAAATTCTTGCAGGAGCAGAGTGTTTATTGAGGCGTGCAGTAACAGGACTCCTTGATCTGTTTTTCTCCATCACACGAGCACACAGAGGTGCACATGGTGGAGTCCTACTCTAAACCTCCAGCACAACCCCACATAACTCTCTCTCGCTCTCCCTCTTTTCTCTTTCACTCACACACATTAACACAGGGAACGAGTAGGTAAGGTTGCTATGGGAACGGTTGGTCAGAGTTTACCAGAGGGGAAACAAACAAAGTACTGTTCATGAGAGCAGGTTGTTCTGTGCAGAAGGAGCACTGATACTCTGAGTGTGTGTGCAAATGTGGGTTGTGTGTCATGTCCAGCGAGTAAGTGATTAGATACGTGTGTGAAACTGTGCATCCTTTCGTATCTTTGTCCTTTTTTCCACTATGCCCTACTGCTACTATACATCTGCTGGCCTATACAGAACCTTCATGAAATATTTGAACTGCTCAATAGGAGGTTGGGCTTTGGTGACTGCGGCTTCCAAAGGCATTTGATGAAACGTTTATGAGCCCATATGGCAGCGTTGTTTTTCAAGTTCATTTTAATGAGGAAGATGGACTTGTTTTAAAAAGCAGAGCATGTGCTTATTCCTTGCAGGCTTTTAATGCCGCAACTGACAATCATTTTTACAATCAATTAATCTTCCGGTTATTTCTCGATGAATCATTTATAACATCAGACCACAGTTAAGAATGCCAATCTCAGTTTTCTGTAGAGCCACCACATGTCTTGTTTTGTCCAATCAGCAGTCCCAAACTACAAAACATTTATTTCGGTAAAGAAAAGAAAAGCACTTGAGAAAAATTAAAAGAATATTTAGATTTTTCTTTTTAAATGTAAAAATTATAATTAATTAAATTTTATATCTACAAAAAGAGTTTATTTTATTTAAATTGATGCTCATTGTTTTTGGGTAATCAGCTCCACCAACCATTTATCCCGATGTGCTTTACTATTTATATTTGAATGATGGCTTTGAACATATACATGCATTAAATTGCATTTTGATCTGCAATTTTTCTGGAAATTTGGGAATTTTTTTCTTTACTTTTGGAGGTAAACGTGACTTATGTGTACATCTAAGCCACCACACTGCAATGCCCCATGCCCACTTTGCTGTTGTAACTCATTTTGTTTCCCCTTTGAAGAATCTCCTCTCCTCTCCTCTCCCCTCCTCTCCTCTCCCACCAAAATAGGTCTTGCAGTGTAGTTTCACGTCACCTTTTCTTCACCACAAATCACAAACGGCGGCAACTTCCACATCATTTCCATCACCGTTTCCCCTTCTCCGTCTTTCTCACTGTCCCTCTTTTGAGGCATATGAAGAAAATGCATCTAAACTCCCAGGCAGCACACAGACCCGCTGTGTTTTCTCCCCATAAAAATGCCACCATGCCTTCCTCGCTCCATCTGTGTCCCCACCCCCTTTAATGCCTCTTTAGCCCTGCGCTTGCCTGTTTGAGTAATATTTATTGCACGCTCTCTTTTAGTCTCAGTTTCTCCTTTTTTATTTTTTTTCCCCCCCCTGAAACAAACAAGTCCAATGCTGTGGGGCAAAAACACCCCCAACGCCGCCGCCGCTGCCACCACCGCCACCTCCTCCGACACTCCCCACCATCTCCACCCCCTCTGCCCTCTCTCCTTCAGCACTGACAGATAGACAGACGTACTGTTCTCTCTTTCTTTGCCTTTCACCTCTCAAACCTCCCTCCATCCATCCTGCCTGGACGGGCACAATGCAGGCGCTCTATCCTGCGGCAGGGAGAATGCAGCCCTGAACTAACAATATCACCAAGGCTGCCTGAATGCCGCCAAGTCCCATTGTGCTCTGTCAGAGGGGAGTTAACACCCATGTCTGAGCCCAATGAATAGTATTATTGTGTCTGAGACATACACCGCACCCCCGGTCCCCATCTATGTCCCCCTAACTCAACTCGCCCCCCTGCTCTCAAACTTGCTTCTCTTGTCCCAACAGTGTAACCCCCCCCTCCTGCACACCACTCTTGCACCCCCTTCGCTCTTTCCTTAACAGACAGCTCTAACTTCCAAAGCCTTGCCGGCCCACCGACTCTAAACCTTTCGCACTTTACTTCTCTATTCCCCTGGCAGTCGGCCCATGGGTTTTAGTCTCGTTTTTAGGGCCTGCACAGAGGCGGAGAGAGGTGGACAGAAGGGCTGTCGCAGCTCTGTAGTGAGACTGTGGCGAGGATATTTTGGCGATTGTGCGGTTGGTGTGGCGTGGTGCAATGTGAGGTGGTGGGGGTTGAATTTGGCCATGGCTCTTTCTCTGTTGAGGAACACAATAGGACCATGAATCCTCAAAGAAATGTCCCCCAACTGCTATTATCATAAGAAGAGGGCTGCTGAACCCATTTGAATAATTCTGGAAGATACAAAAGCTGAGATGTTTTCTTTGACAAAGTTTCTATAGAGCACCACTGGTCTGGCCAAAACATTTCCATTCCTTCACACTCGCTATGCTACAAACAGAGAAGGGTGAGGGAAGGGTAGTTTGAAGTATCCTGACAGTTTTAAATCGTGCTTTTGTTATTTATAACTATTAAGGGCAAATAAATATAAAACTCCGTAGGCTTGTGCTGCTAGGGTGAGCAAAAGAGGGTGGTTGTTGAAGAAAAACTTTTTCTGTAAATATTTTTAATGTATTCTATTGATGCAGTGGTGATTTTTATAATGGGCCCACTCTCGCTATATTTTGCTATCTGCAGCACATCAGAATCTAATAGCTGAGAGTACCTTTGGCAGGCAGTATCTCACTGCCTGACACACTTAACTCTCAGGCCTCCAATCCCTGCAGTTTCTGCTCTCTAAGGTTAGCAGGTTCATATTACCAGCTGAGAGAGGATGCCAGAATCCTCACCCCCGACTTCTTGCTGATCAAAGACCAGGATTGACATTCAGAGTGGGTAAAATGCTGAAAGTTAAGATTAACTTGTTTTTTCTCCATCTCTGTCTCTGGTTGTTTGTGTACAGCAGGAAGAGGAGGAGGAGGAGGAGGAGGCAGTGGAGGAGGAAAAAGAGAAGCAGAGTGGGTGGAAGAATGGAAGGAGAGAAGGATAGAAGCAGTTCGAGGAGGTGGTTCGAAGCGGGTGAACCCAGAGCAGGTGAACGCAGCTGTGGATCGCCATGGGCTCTCTGGCTGCCTTCCTCCTGTGGCCCCGGTGCTGCATACAGGGGTCCCGGGGAGCCAGCAGGGGCCAGCCAAAGCTGCGGCAGAGTGGGCAGGCTAGGCCAGCCAAGCCAGGAGAGAGGCAGGTGAGGCGGGTGAGCCAAGCTCTCATTCCCGCCGGCTAGGAGCCTCCTCGGCAGAGTGGAGCAGCGCGGAGCAGCAGAAATCAATACAGAGGAGAGAGGCTAGCAGAGGTTGCCCAGCACCGCCTGCAGGCCTCGGAGCCCAGGGACCAACCACCACTGCTCCCAGCTCCTCTCTCCATCTCTCTTTCTATCTTTCTCGAGCAGTCCCAGCACCAGCCAGGGCCAGGGCCCTAACCTTGCAAGCACCCCACACGCAGTGTGTGTGTCAGTACATGCACATGTGCGTGTGAAACAGAGAAAAAGGGAGAGGGAAGAGACAGAGAAACAGTCTTTGTGTGTGGTTCAGCCGGAGGGGTTTTTCTCGCGTCCAACACCACTTGATAAAACTTTGTCAGAGAGACATGGAGACAGCAAGGGAGGGAGCGAAGCGGTAGAAGAATGAGACAGGACGTCGGAGGTCTCTTTTCTTCCAGCTCCCTCCCTCTTATTACTCATTCCACCTTAACAGTTTGAATAAGGATCCATCTGAGATGTAGCCAACACGGAACGTTTCTGCTCAGTCCCACTTCCAAGCACGTAGCGCACAATATTCCGAAGATCTCATGAGCCAGGATGAAAGGACAATTTGAACTTTTTCTCTCATCCACTATATCAGACACAACCTGTCTTTTCGCCTTAGATTTTCTTGCCCTCACTACAGCAGCTCCCATCAGAGGATATGGCAGTGCAGTATTGATCTATAAGGTGGAAGGGAGGAAGGCGTGCCCGGGCTTTCATACCTCTCTCTCACTACGTGTGGGGAAATAGCACCTGAAGTCCACTTACTGCTGTGCAGCAGGGATCCCATGGCAGCACAAGTGAATGGCTGCTAATTGAATGCGAGATAAAAAAGACAGTAGTTCCACCTGTGCAGTGCTCCCTCCCCCTGTCTGATTACAACTTAGACTTTTCTCTTCACCACGTATACAAAAGTCTTGCTCCACACGAAGAGATGTTTTAGCAAAATTGCTAAAGAACACTGCCAATATAATCAGGATTGAAAAGACCTGGTTTAACATCAGCGTAGACATGAACTGCTTCAGAATAAAACAGAGAGGAGGAACAAATATATGTTTAATACAATGATAGAAACATCCTAGTGAAACTTCAGCATTGAGAGGCCACGCCACAAAACGTATTCTACATGTCTGAGATCTGGAATGGCACTAAAGGACAGATGGACAGTTTCCTGAGCATGAAAACGTACAGAGATCACAACGGGATTCACACGTCTTGGTGAGTACGTTGCCATAATTTAATTGCTCACTTTGTGGTCAGTACACAAGCAGTTATGCAATTCTGATAGGAATACTGAACTAAGTCTAAGAAATAAAAAATGTTCCTCTCCTTCTCACGCTGTTATGATAAGATGCCATCCCTGCTCAGAGGACCATGTGTGTTTTTAAAGTGAACACAGGCACGTTGTGTTGTAGTTGATCTCTTCAGTCGGCTCTGGGCTGTGATCATACTGTCACTGACTGTTGGAGGAGCTCGTTGTTGTTGCCTGTACCAGGGAGGGTATTAAAGCACGATTCCCACTCGTCTGCCAATCTCCTGGCACACAGAGAGAGACTGGCGCCTCTCTACGCCTCAGCCTGGCAGCAACCCATGCTTACAAAATGGCCGATTCCTGTCTGCCAGCTGTCTCCCTCAGCCAAGATGGCGCTCGGTCGCTTTTTAATGCCCGCTGTTTGCCATCTGCCCTCTAATTGTTAACGGCTATGCAAATATCCTGTAATTGCCTTTGCATGTGCTTGATACTTAACCCCTCCCCCTCGATTGTAAATAATAGCGCTAGCGTAAAAGGAATAAAAAGAAACACAATTCTGTGCGGCTGCTGATTGAATACACAGCAGGAACAATTAGCAAATGAATGTTGCCTGTTGTCGCTCTGCTCTTTACTTCTATTTAAGCTCACCTTATTCTGTATGCAAATCACTGATGCTGTTTTCTTGCTTTTGATGCTAGCTGGAAAATAGAGCGGCACCTCGTCTTTCTCTCAGCGACTCAATCGGAGACGCTCATGTGTCTTCTCATTGTGCCATATGTGACATCTGTGGTTGGCTGCATTACCAGGGTACCCTGCCTCCTCTGACAGGCAAAGCCCACACTGTAAAGGAGAGCAGGAGCGAGGGAGAGGCATAACATAATGACCTCATTAGCATGCTCAGCACTCCCTGCTATAGGCCCTGGTGCGCTGCTGCGCCGTGGGACCCACCGGTGTACGCCCTTCTCACAGCACTCAGCATGCAACATTGTGTTCTCCCCACACAATGCGGCGCTTCATACAGGCTTTATTACGCCTTGTCAAAGCGCTGGGGGATCAGGGGTATCAGTGCAGAAGCAGCAGGATACGCACTGTGTACGTGGAACAGGAGATGTATTGGTGCTTTATGGTCTTAATGTGGTGTTAGCTGTACTGATGGATCCTCTGTTGCTGCTGTTGTGCATTGACATGTGTGTGTTTATGTTTGTGTGTGCGTCTGCTCCGTGGTTGTGTGTATTTGTGCAATTGTCCATTTCATTGTCGGCTCCCGTGGTATTCATGGCTGTTTTCACCTGTCAGTGCTAATTATTGGAGAGACTGATTTGGTGAATCGTCTGTGTCCTGGAAACAGGCTATCACCCACTCTGAACTCCTACTGTATGGCATCTGTTGTCGGTCTGTGGCAGTGTACCTTCAAACTTCACAGCGAGAACTGGGGGGACGACATAGCCACATATGGTCTCTTCAAGGAATATGACAACATGACTGAGGATCAGGCATATATATATTGACCTTTTTGTTTAGAGACGCACAGGTCTTAGCCAGTGCTAAAGCAAAGTCATATCGCTTTCTAGATTTTAAAACAGCATTTTTTTCCCCCTCCCTCGAAGAGCCATATCTTTCTTCTGTTCTCATTGTGTACTTGTATTTGTGTGTATTTATTTGAATGGAATGAAAAAGGCAGAAAACACTGAGAGTGTGAAGTAGGTTTGAAAGTAAAATGGTTAACCAGCCTTTAAAAAGGCATTAAATCAAAACAGAGATTCTACCAAACCTCATGCCAGTAACAAGCACCGTCATTCAAAATGGTTTTATTCAGCATCTCTTAGTGCTGTAGTTGCTCAGTAAAATGCAGGCAATATTTTCCCCTTGAAAACTGTCTTGCAATTAAATTATCTTTTTAAGTTGTGTGGTAACCAGTTCTGTCATTTACCCCTCCACAAAGGCCGGTTCACCCCCGTTATCATCTCCTCCATCAGACTTAGGCAGTTTTAATCAAGCCTCTCTGTCTAATCAGCCCACAGTGACACTGATGAGGAGAGGTGGAGCTGAGCAGGGTAGCATAAAGAGCCCACGCTAGCTGTTGTTAGCCTGGAGGGGCTGCAGGCTACTGTATCCCTTTTGTGAGGGAAAATGGCATTCAACAAGACAGGTAGACTCAAATCAGCTCTCAGTGTGAGACTGGCAGTGAGGCGACAACAACGAAGACGAGCTAGATTAAACCTAATCATTTTCTGTATTTATATTTTGCTGATTTTTTTTCAGCTAAATACATTTTGAGGGAATTATTTTGGTTCATAAGAAACATGGTTAAGTCTCAGAAAATAACACAAAGAACAGACTGAGCAAAATCCGGCCAGGTGTTTAAACCTGCTGTACAGTCTTGAATGTGGATGTGTGTGAGATACATATCAAGTCTCTTAAAGAAGAAAGATACGTTTTTCTGGATCGTGTGGGGCTAAACAGGGGTGGGGCCATTTTATTTTTCATGTGCGTATACAAAAGGGGACCATATGTTTAATGAAGCAGCAGATGAATGTAACACCCAGCTATGCTAGTCAGCCGCCATGACTGTAACATATATGCTCATGGACACATACTGTATGCGCACACACACACACACACACACACACACACACACACACACGCTTACATGTGTCCATTCACGCTTACACACAAGAATAAAGGACTCTCCAACACCATCTCCTGCAGAAAGCTTTTATGCTAATGACGGTTATGGCCATGTGTGTTGCTACACTGCTGCAATTATGCATAATTCAGCGCACAGACAACAGGATGGTACAGTAGACCTTTAGCACGTTTAGGACGCAATGCATGTGCTTGAATATAGTAGTCTGTGTGTGTCAGTTTGAGACACTTAAAAGGCGGTGAGCAGAAAGACTCACTCCTTTTTTTTTCATTCTTGCAGAGCTAAAGATTTTTCTCTGGTAGTGCCCAGGCCACACATACAGATATTCTGATAATTTAAAAACAACAGAATCGTCTGAAATGGTTTCCTTCCTTACATAATTTAAATTTCCATATTTTTTTTAGCTGCACTGTCCTCAATGTCGTGACAATATATATATAAAGTAGATATGCTGATCTATATTTTTGGTAGATGTACTACTTTTAGAAATTTGGTAAAAGAATAAAACAGTTCTCTTTAAATGATTCATGATTTTATTTAATAAAAGGAAAATACACAGGCTGCTCAAACATGTGAAACATGAACACCATTATACCAGGAAAAAAAAAAAAGAGCCAGACACTTTATTAAATTGTATAAAGTAAAGAATTTAGAGGTGTATTTTCTTAGAATCTTGGTGGAGCGACTTGAGTGCGGACTGTTCATTTGTGTGTGTGATTGTCGTCCAGTCCACTGCAGCTTTTCTCATTTTGATTGCCCACTGCTTTTTATTTGCTTAGGTATTGATTGAATGTGGTCCACCCTCTGAAGTAATAGTTGCTGAAAGCCTTTGCAGCCATCACTCAATTCATCCTGGCCTGTTTCACGTGGCTTTCTTTTTCTAAACAAATAAGTGATCGGATCTGTCTCGAATCAGCTTATCATTCACATGAAAAAACACAATTTCAATATGCGCAACGATAGCTTTTAAATACATGACAAAAGAGATTTTGTTATTTGCTTTTGTTCGGGCGTTTCTCTCACGTTAACAAGCCTTTAAGAAAATGTTTTTTGAAGATTGTTAGGCTCACAAATGATCACATATGCTTATAGGTGCATTTTTATTCACGCATTACAATTTCCACACAATGAAGAATTGAAGTTTAATTTTTATTTAATATTTTTTAATTTAGTAACAATCTTTAAATGTTTTAATCGAGAAATATTGAACCCCTTTTATTTATACATAATTATGATAATTAAAGTATCAATCTGTTGAAGAGATCTTTTTCTGTAAGTAAAAACAGGTTGACCAAACTGAATTCATCTCGTTGCTACTCAGGCTAATTCCTTATGTGAAACTACCCTTCTTAGGAAGTAATTCCTGAGTCAAGTGTTGCTGCTGCTGTGGTTTCCTCAGAGCTCCAACACTGAGCCCCAAGTCTGATTATAGACTCAGGGAAAAACAGTCAGGCATTTATCCAAGTCACTGATTATGTCATTTCAACAGGCTGCAAGCACTCAGACGGGCTAGACAGCTCTGAGGGGAGAATTATGAAGCCGGAGTGGAATGGAGGCTGTATGAAAAGGAAATGAAAATGGAGTAGTGCTGTATGTGTGATTAAACTGCCTGCTCGCCGGCAAAAGGCCACGGCGGTGTAACACAGGCCTGAGATTTGGCCGTAATGAAAATGTGAAGGTGGTGGGGTTTGAACCCCCTGAATGACGTGTATGAGCGCTCACACACACACACACACACACTTCACATTACACATGCATTATATAGCGTTCGTATGTGCTCGGGCTGAATGGTTTATATGGGGGACCACTGAGAGAGGCTGCTGATGCAATTTGAGACTTAAAGCAGGGCGGAATATTACTATGTAGCAGGGAAAGAAGAGCAAATTAGAAATAAAACATTTAGATTCATGTTTAGTGGGTAATTCAAACAAGCCACACAGAGTCCTGCAAACGCCGTTGCCCTTAGAAACAGACAGACAAGACCACGGTGGTCACATAAATATTAAATTGGACCATTCAGATACACAGACAGCATCCCAGTCATCAAGCGTGGGAACAGGCTAACTGATTAGGGGATGAGGGGTCTGTGTCGTGGAGGGGGTTGCGGTTAGTTCATGGCCAGACACCCCAGCTGCACTGACTTCCATTCAGAAACAGGTTAAGGAGGACCTCAAGGGTCAAGGTTAGAGGGGCTGGGGGGAAGGGGTCATCATTGCAGCGTATAGCAGTGTGTGTGTGCGCACCATTCGTCTGTCGTTCATCCCCGACTGGCTGGCTGACTTGTCTGTAAGCTGCCTCTGTGTTTGCTTATTTTATAAGCTGCTTCTTATTGCCTCGCTCCAGGGACAACTTGAGCTGAGAAACAGGGGAACCCAACCCCCTTCAGTCAGCCTCTGGCCAGTCTCCAGCCGGCCCTGAGCCAAATCGAGCCAGAAATCAGTCCTGCAGCCCAGTCAACCCCCTGGTCAAACAACCCCCAGCCAAACACAGTCAAACCCAGTCAGACACTTTGACAGCCCCCGTTGTCTGTCTCAGTCTGCTGCCTCCTGTAATTTAACATGTCGGCTCAAGGTTCCTCGAATGTGCATGCCTCAATCAGAAATGTGTGCGTTTCGTATCGCCGTGGATCGCCGTGGCCGGATTCTTTTAAATCATCACATTTTACAATTCAAGATTAAATTCCTATTCTGATACGACGCGTTGTGTCTCCGTCTAATTTCACGTGCCACGCGTCATATCGTCTTGACAGAGCCGGCCATCAAACCTCTTTATTGGTGAAAAGCAGTGGGTCACTGTATCATTGCCATTTCATCAAATCATCCGAGAGGCGAGTGCGCGAGCTTGCGGCACATTACGCACATTACGTTGGAAATAAACAGTGGAAGCCCTTTAAGAGGAGGGACTGCAGCACATGAGGAGAGGAGAAAGAGGGGATGTGCAGGGAGATGAGGAAAAGGGAGGACAGAGGAGGAGAGGGCAGACATGGAGAGGAGCGGAGGCACAAGCTAACCCACCCTGCGGTTGCCTGCTTCCATTCTTCATCGGGGACTTATGCTTCATTAGACTGTCTGAAAGAAAGACCCGCTTTCCCTCATCACCTCAATAGACTAGTCCCCCTTCTCTTCCATAGCCTGGAGGGTTCTCCTACAAAAACCCACCTCCCTTACTCCCGTTTTCCTCCTCATTTCTGCCTCCCATCTCCTAATCGTCTCAACTCGCGCTGAAATCAAGCTTAGTAACAGCAGTTTTGTGAGCCCCTCTGGTCCGACGCCTCCCTCCCTCCCTCCCTCCCCCCCCCCCCCCTCCTCTCCACCTCCTATCATCCTCCGATCCCCACCAGCTCCCCTTCTCTGCTCATTCACTCACCTTGGTCAGACACACCACCCACCCACTGCTTAAATCCCTATCAGCATGTCAAGTAAATGTCTGCCCAGCTGGGGTTGACACACATATATACACACACACATGCTGAAATATAAATGCACTACACACACAATCTTTTGCTTGCTTCTGGGGTTTAGCCTTCCTCCCTGCTGACCCTTTTCACCCCTGTTTTGCTCTCTTCCCCTTCTCGCCGCCTCTCTTTCCCCCTCTGCCTCTCCTCAGGCACTGATCTGACAGGATGGTTTGGCTAGCTGACTATATCTGCAAGAGGTTTATCACAGAGCTTCACCGCTCTCCTTCTGTTACCTGCCTGTTTTTATTTTCAATATTAAAGTGCTTTCTCCAGAAGCCGCTCTGTACCTTAGGCCATGCTCACCTCAACATCCCATCTATTTGATTAAAAGGTTAGTGGAATCCTATCCTCTAAATTTGTTACAGTAAAATCTGGTCAGTTTATCTTCCAATACAATCTGCAGCTGAAATATCTGGGCTGCGTGTTAAGAAATAAGGTCTCATCTCTGCCTTATTTTGAAGTCGCTTTTACCAAATACTCTCCTTTTCCAGTAGGACAAAAAAAAAAGTGTTTTCCGTGCTAGATTTTTTAGACAAAGATATCATTGCGTTTTTTTTTTCCTGCACTGTCTACCACGGCTACAGTTTTTTTCCACCAAGATGGTATTACTTTAAGATTAAACATTAATACGTTGCGAATAAGATATTTATTATAAGCAGAGGTTTGCCTGTTGCAAGAACAGCTTTTCTCGTTTGTTTGCAAATATGACTAAAATTGTGTTGATTTAAGCATCAGAGTTGAGACAAAGTCATTTTCTTGTTCATCTAAATTGTCACAAACTTAGTCTTGATCTAATCTCCTACCAGCTGAAGTCTCCTGGGTGAGGAAAATCATTTGTGTAATTTCTGTTTATTATGCTCACATGGTGCTACATTATGCTGCTATTTCTTAGTATTTTCCTCCTGCGTGTGTTTCTGGTTCACACACACACTGCTGATATCATTAACATAAAGTGGGACAGTCAACACTGAGCTCCCGGCAGACTTAAAAAAAACACGCAGGCTCCCCCTGTTTCTTCTCCGAATAAAGTGACCGTTTCCCGTTTCAAGTAAACCCCCCCCACCTCTCATTCGTACCACATTTCAATCATTACTCTGATTTTTGGGGACAATGACGAGCACAGTGCATTCTCAGCAGTGCCTCTGTCAACATACCACAATCTTTATGTAAATGTATTCAGATTCATTCACAGCCCCGTGGACCATCATCTCTGCTGGGTGGTGGTGGAGGCTGTTCGGTCACATTTTCTCCTGTAGCAGGCTAGCCGACTGAAAAACGTGCAACACAGCTGGCGAAGCACATAGCGAGGTGGACCCCTGCCAACGCGCCTGAGAAACCCCTATTAAACCCTATGTTTATATTGGGGCTGTGATTTACAAATGTGCGTTTTCTTGCCTTTAGGCATGTGCACCCCCTATGTCGTTTTGCTTTTTCATCAGGCGCACAGCAGACAGCAATAGAATCGCGAGGACGGGGTCCTTGCTGCATGTGCACGGCGAGATGGGAAGGGGAGGGGAACGAGAGGGAGAGAAGAGAGGAGGTGTGCATGTGTGCATTTTCATCTTAGTGGGTGCTCTTCTCCAGAGCCCGGCGCTCTGCTCATATTGAGATATTTCCTGAGTGCGTCAACACAATTATGCGTACACACACACACACACACACACACACGGCTGTGTACAGCTGCGCTCATCGGCTCTGGTTCATCTCTAATGTTCTGAACTTGGCGCTCAGCAAGTTCATTGTTATTCATTTCACTGTCATCCTGGGCGCCCTGTGAGACTGACTAAGTGTCCAGCCCAGGTTCAGGCAGGACGGTGTTTGTCTCACACACACACACACACACACACACACACTCATGCCCACACAAACCTATTGTTTCAGCAGCAGGACGGCTGTAGTCCTCTGGGTAAACGTGTGTGCTGACTCCATCAGAGGACACGGTGAGACGGTGCAGTTTGTCAATGACCTGGTTCCGCTGCATTCAGCTGCAGCAAAGTTCAGTTCTCTGGTGATTAAATGCAACGGGAACACATGTACAGATTTCTCTACGTAGGATATTGTCTGTATTTTGGCGAGGCGTAGAGCATAGATTTAAAATGTTAGCGTCTGATTCTAGGTGCGACTGCAAATATTTTTTTATCAAGTTCATTTTATATCACATCAAACTAAATTAAGACCAGTTTCTCACTCAAACTTCTGTGGAGTGCACACTGTCATTATTTAAAGTTACTTAAAATAAGCATCTATCTTCCCTCTTATTTTGTTGGCCTTTACTTTTTTTTTTTTTACTTTCTCCTTCTGTCACAAGAAAACCAGGGGCTGCAGTTTGCTTAGCTGAGTCCATAAAGAGGCGTTTTAAAAAGCTGTGTTAACAGACCAACAAAGCTTTAAATGTACCCCCCTCTGTGAGGGGGTGGTTCCCATAGGGATGTGGCGTGGCGCTCCATTGGTAGGCCTCTATCCGACCACTCATTCAGCCCAACGCTCAGTCACGGTCACTTATGGTAGGAGGGAAAATCACACAATTCAGCCCAGGCCTGATCCAATGACATGTTTTTTTAATGAGGTGGCTCTATGTCTTTGTTTGGGCACCAAATTCAAGTCCAGACCTGAGCAAGTACTGCTGAATAAGATGCAAGGCCATGGCCAGGCACAACTTAGCACACAAAAAGCACAAAGAGCCCAGCTTCTGTTGAGCCAGTGAATAGCTCTCCACTTTTACACTGTTTGCCTGCGAACACGACTAACCACAGCGATACTGACAATTAGTTTTAATTTCTCATTGCTAATGACATTTTCATGCATATATTTGTGGCTTCCTGCACTGAAGGACAAACACAGAACTCTTATTTATTTTCTCCGGTATACATTGACGTTCAAAAGAAGTGCCTGGAAGCCATTTCTAGCCCCTCCAGTTATGTTTTCCAGGGTCATACACAGAAAGATTTCTTTCTCTTTCATTTTCACCGGCCCCGGTGTCTTTTTCAGAAAACGCCACACCATATATCACACGTATAGGTGCATGTGTCATACGCTGTGTGTACATCTGCGAGCGTGCCAGGCGCTCACTGGTTTGTATGTTCAGGGGTGAGGACTGTCATTAAACTGTCTGCCTGCATCACCAGACTCAACCATCACCCTGCCTGGCTGTCCATTCTGCTTCTCGCTGGGCGCTCGAACGGCTCACACACACAGATTCACTTGGCCATCAGCCAGGATTCACATACACAAAGCATACTGTCTGTCTCCTCACATCGGACACAAAACCGATTCAAGATTCTGAAGGCTGACATTAGCTAGCATTGGGATTATTTTGTTAAATGCTGCAGATAGCTTGTGTTTTGCATTTATTTAAATTTCCTAAAAATGAATTCCAAAATAAGTAGATACGCAACGTCCCTGCATAGAATTTTCTTCTTTGCAGAAAAAAAAAATGCCTCTGAAGATCTGATTCCCGACCTGCTTCAGGTGTGGACCCTTAAAATGAAGCATCGTCGATCTGATTTCTTCTGACACCTCGTAACAAGAAAAGAGAATTTTGTTTGCTTCATTGTTTCAGCTGAATGATTTTATAGCCATAAAGAGGTAAAGCTTGTGAAAGTGTATTTTTCTTGTCCCTTTAATCAGGGAAGTGCAGGATTTTTCGACTGGGGCCCGTAATGAAAGTCTCTGTGTTCATAAAGCAAGATTGAGCCTTTGAGGATTTTATATTTAAAATTATAAGTAAATTCAGTGATTTTACGGACTAAAATATGCAAAAAAAATTATTGTATTTTTGTGTTTCACCCAAGGCCGGTGTTGGGCTAACACTACGACACACAGTCTGCCCACCGGACCTGCCTGCCTGACTGCTAAAGCACTCTTATACCCTCTCATACGGCGAACCCATCAGCCGGGCTACTTGTCTCTGATTTGGTCCGACTCTGTTCTTTGCTCACGTTCAAGGCTGTGGTAATGGGAAATTAGTATGCAGAGAAGCAGACAGACGGTCCCGTGGATCTAATAGGTAGCCAGACTGGTGAAGTAGGCTGGAGTAGGGGGGGGGAGAAAGAGCATCTCGTTCACTTCTCCTCCTCCTCCTCCTCCTCCTCCGACTCCCCTTCCCCTCTCCCCTTTATCGCCTCGTTCCCCATGCCCTGTCCCAAACCTTAATGGGACGTCAGACGGACAGCCTCGCCTGAATTGAGCAGGGAGCGCAGCCTCCAACCCCCTTGTTGTCTCTCCCCCCCAAAAAAAAGAAGAAGAAGAGAGACGCCCCCATCCCCCCTTCTTTTGCCCCATTTGCTCTCACACTGCTAGCACCCATAGCTGCTCCCCTCAGTTCTCAGGGCTATTGAAGGGGGTCCCAGACACCCTCCGCTCTGCAGCCCCTTCAGCCCAACTCTGCATAAATTAGGCACGTCTCCCTGGTGTCTCGTCAGCCGGTCGGGGCACGCCTGGCCCCAGGTCTGCCATCTCCCAATCTGCTGCTCCTGCTCCCCTCATGCTGTCACCTTCTGTCTCCCTCCACCTCCCCCATCTACTGTATTTTATCAATCCTCGATCTTCACCCGTGCCATCTCCTGTCTTGTGTTTCTTCTGAAATCACAGTCGCTACCTCCGCCGCCGCCGCTGCTGCTGCTTTTCGTCAATCGTCCACTTCTTCTTTTTTCCCCTCCTTAAATCCCTCGACACACTCACTCCCACCTCGCGCATTTTATATTTTCCACATTTTCTCTATCTATCTAGTTTTCTTATCTTACCAGCAGTTTCTTACTGGTATCAACAAAGTCCTCTCCTCTTCCTCTTCCTCTCCTCTTCCTCTCCTCTCCTCTTCCTCTTCCTCTCCTCTCCTCTCCTCTCCTCTCCTCTCTTCTCTTCTCCTCCTTTTTCAGCTCAGGATATTGTTTACATCTGTCTTGGTAATCACTGGCAGAGCCTCTCTAGACCTCACAGATGTTGCAATAATACAGGGGATTAGCGGGCTTAACACTCGGGCTTATTTAGGGAGTTTTCCCGATGGCCTTGCAGCGAAGCCCGTCAGCTCCTCTGAATTTGACCTTTTTTTCCTGTTTCACTCGGTGCTGAGATCCTGCAGTCCCGCTTCTCTTTGATATGTGATTCTTTTTTTTTTTTTTTTTTTACAAGTGTCTGGCACGCTTTTGTTGTTTTATCCAGATTGGTGCTCTGGGCGCTCACTTCCTGAAGCTACATCAGTGTTCGGGTTAAATTACAGAGCTAAATTCTTTGACATGTGACAGCGAGTGCAAGCTGTAGCAACATGCTATGCTAGCTTCACATTTAAAAAAAATATCTAAATAAACATAGCTGCCTTTCAGATTCGAGCCTAGCTTGCTAGCACGATGCTAGCTTCCCTCTCTGCTACCGGTCTCCTCTGCTAAAAGATAATTCGATGGCCTCCTCAGACTCAGCATCCCTGCATCATGCTGCACAACCGAGTCCTGTTTTATGACCAAGCAGATCTGGCATCTACGACACTGTGTGTGTGTGTATGTGAGCGTGTTTGGGGGTCAATGTATTGCTGTCTGGATCCTAATCCCAAAGGTGATATTAGTCTGGTAGGGGGGCAGCCCGTCCCACCCCCTCCGGTTTGTGCATGTGTGTGTGTGTGTTTGCGCTGCAGGCGTTGAGGTCAGCCAGGAAGCCCAGACAGGCTCTACCTTGACCTCTGACCCATGACTGTCTGCTAGCTCATGGGTCATGCACACCATTGATGCAGACAGCTGATAGACGCACAAGCAAACGTAGATGCACACACGTCCATGCGCATACGTAGAGCCTCCCCCCCTCCCTCCCCACGTTGTTGTAAAAATTAACAGTTAGATGTGTCTAGGGGGTGGGGGGGGCGATGATGACACAAGCAGCGTCATGCTTGCTAGATTCAAACAAAGATAGATCCAACTGTCTTCCTAAGCTTCAGTTCTTTTCTACTCTACACTTTACGACTGCACTAGTTGCACAATTTGCAGGATCTTAATGTTTTTACTAATTCTCTTTTTTTTCTATATGCTTGTGTCTTCACAGATGCAGTCAGAAATGCCACCATGAAGATGAAAAGCAGCGATCAAGCTCCCATTATCAGGCCTGAATAACAAAGCACACACGCTGTCTGTAGCCAATTTCTTTGAACATGTTTAGCCTTGGCTACATATGGAAAACGCCACCTCCACACCTGCAAGAGCAGCCAGTTAGACACACATCATTAGAGTCTGATTGTTGGAGGTCTTTGTGGACGCGAGCAGGTAAGTCAGAGCCGCTTCTAAGAGGTAAGTTTAGAGGTTGAATCAATTTAAGAGCTGTCTAAAGTGTAAAATGGAGCTGCCGAATAATATTTTCCAAAATTAGTTTCATTAGATATGAATTACTATATTTGAGACCAATTTTAGGTCGGAGATTGGATGAGACCCCGAGGGGTCCCTCTTTTCACTTAGTAATTTACATTCAAGTATTTGACTGTAAAATCGTTCAGCAGGAGTTTGCCACGGTTGGATTACTTTCCTCTTTTTCTGTACACATACAAATTTATACAGTCTTTCTTATAGTGTAATCAACTAAGTTCTCATGAAGCACTGAATGAGATTGCGAAATTATGAAAGTGTTGTTTTGATATGATATATATCCTCAATAAAGCTGATCCGTTTGTGAAATGAAAAGCCGCCTTAGTTGTTTTTTTTTTCTTGCTCTGTTTAATTCTTGTGTCTATGTATGTCATGGAGTTGCGTTTAATTGCTGGTATTATAGTTGATGCTTACAATTAAAGGATGAATCTGATGATATCTCACTGCAGCATAATCTCATGAAAATAGCCAATCAACAATAGATTTGATCCAGACTTCCTGTGTATCCAGAGCTTGATGTGCGTTATTCCTTCAAATTTGCTGCTCTTGATGCCATATTTCTACAACCTGCAGTGTAGATTGTCAACCCTCCTGATGCTGCATATACTTACTCCAAATTTTGCTTAAAACTGTTGTTTTAAGAAATATTTTATGCTTTTGTTGAAATAAAACTTGACTTTTGTGACCCATTTTTTAAACATTGTCTTCAGTATTAACAAGCAGGTTTGTCCCTGAGACTTGCAGGCAGGTTTAAGAAGTTGGAACACCTGAAATCTGAACAGAGAAAATGTGGTGTGGCTGCTTTTATTAGATGTAATTACAAGAACAAAAATGTAAAATATGATCAGCCTGATACACTTGAGCAGAAACACAACATTGGCACTACAACTCATGCCTGCTTACTTAGATGACTCTGATTATTCCAGCAGTGACTGAAGGGTTAGAAGTGGAAACACTGAGATTAGGATTGAGAGAAAATCTGGTTTTGCTGTTTTCATTTGGATTTAATGACAAGACCAAAAAAAATCACCTGCCTGATCCACCTCAGTACTGACGTGTCGTCGGTACCGCGAGTCCTGTCCTGAGATGAGGTGCAAGAAGCTACAGGAGTCTGTTCACTTAGATTACTCTGATTATTCCAGCAGTGACTGAAGGGTTGGAAGGGGAACAGTTAAACCTAGTGGCCTAAATCTGTAGTGTCAATTAGGTGCCTTTGTGTGTGAGCAGCAGGGGTGTTGAAGCGAACTGCTGGAGCTGAAGGAAACTCTGAACAATGATACACATTCATAACCACACACACACATCACATGGCTCCTGTTTTTTTGTGGGGGGATCACACCTCCTTTTGTTTTCCCCCCAACAGCCAGTAGAGGCGATGCCCCAGTGCCCCCAGTGTGCTCCACTGCTCTGGCTGAAATGGGCTCCTTTGCTCCCCCCCAACTCCCCGCCACATCAACACTGTCCCCTCGCTCGCTCTGGACTCCCCTCAGTCCTCAGCCTTTACCCCCCCCCTCCCTCCCCGACTGGTCCTGACCTGAAATTATAGGACCAGGCAAGCCTCCATGTCCAGGCCAGCATAAAAGGAGCTCTGTGTGTGTGTGTATGTGTGTGTGTGTGTGTGCACCATGGCCCTGAAAGAAAGTAGGAGATTATCCCATTCTGTGTGTCCAGTCACCAGTGCAGTATTGACCACGGTGGGCCACCCAGGGAGCGTCCAGCCAGCCGTGAGATGGCCTGATATACATGCTTACTGGCCGTGCTAGATTCCCCCACTCTCACCGGGGGAGAAGGCCGAGCCCCTACAGGCTGGACGCTTTCTAAAGACACTGTACGCCGAGTGACCAGCCCTCCGAAACACACACAACACACACACACACACACACACACACACACAGATGCTCGCACATTTCAGCGTTGGCCTCTGTACAGTGAAAAGACATGGCCATCAGGTCGTTTTCTCTGTCCTGTGAGGCGAGGCGGAGGTCATTGGGAAGGTGGAAAACCTCTTTAATGGTGGGAATGATACCATAACACCTATAGATAGAGTTACGGATCGTGTCACATAAAGTCTGTGTACAACTCTGAGGCCTGTTTCCTCCTGGTGACGACAAGCGTGGAAAAAAAAAAGAAAAAAAAGTGCTGCAAGACAGAATTATTTGTTTTCATCTTAATGCCTCGCTGTAAATATTTATTCTGCACACTTTGGTATTATTTTTGGCCTTGTGATGGCTCTAAAATGAATTAATCCCTTCATATTTGCTGTATTTTCGCTCTTCTGAACACACTAATATTACCTCTTACACAACGAGAAATAAAGCAACCAACAAAAACAGCATCATTATGTTCATTTTTCTGAATTTGCTTTCAATTTTTTTTTTTTTGCAGCACAAACACACTGACAATTAGCCAGTGTGTTAAAAGTCTGTCCAATCCGTCCGCCGCACTGATTCGCAACAGCTCCTCGACTTGTAAAAGCAGCCACATTATTGACCTAAATAAACCCTCGGGGGTCGACTAATTGTCTTTTAATTGCTCTGCTGTTTGTTTGTGGATGGAGAGTCTCTAACATCCCGCTCCGTTAGCAACACAAAGGCCTTTAACGGCAGGACAGAGCTGCAGAATAAAGCTCAGCGGCTGTAAAACAGATAAGAATAATAAAATAAGACAAAGTAAAGGAAAGGGGGTGTATTGTGCTGCTTTATTGTTTTATTGCATGTCAACTCCTAACAGTTAAATCATTATGTTAATTCTCTGTCTCTTTATTTTTGGTTAGAAATAAACAACATGTGTTATTTAAATTAAATGATGTATTTTATTTTAATTTTATCCAGCATGTGCATCATTTAAATCCTTCTATTTTGCTCCTTCATTTTTTTTTTTTTGAGCATCTGTCGTTTTAAACACACACGAGATGCCAACACGAAGATGTAATTAATAATACAGAGAGAGAAATCAGCCGGCACGTTAAATTATTTTTACCGTAATAACATAAATCGTTAAAAACCACTCTGCACAGATTGCCCTTATGTTCGTCACAATAACAAGAAACATTATTTTTATTGTTTGTTTGTATTTCATGTCTTGGCACGTTACAGAAATGATGCTATTTCTTTTTTCTTTTTTTTTTTAAAATTCCACTTGTGTTGAAAATAGCATCCTGTGATGACACTCTAATGTCCTCCAGAATAGAGCGTGATTTCATTTCCCTAAAACTGGCCTCATTAAACGGCATCCTAATTGTCCTTCGCGAGAGCGTAGCAGCGTGAAGTGTGTTCAGGGCCCTCAGGAGCCAAGTGTGCTTTACAGCATTTGCACCAACACAGCAAGAATAAAGCGTACGATCCTTATTATTATTATTAATAAGATAAAACCCAGCAAGATGTAAAGCTGCTGTTTACACAACACGATCCGCTGTTACGGTTATATTATAGTGATGCTGCCTCACTGGAAAATGATGAGCACAATAAGCTCCAAGACATTTACAATGAGCAAAACGAGGTGTTTCTGCGTAAATACACAACATGTGAAATCATTTTCTTGTTTGTTTTTTTTAGCTTTATTTCAATGCAGCAGCAGCATCCCAAGAATTTGAGTTCAGAGAGTTCATCTGTGGTGCCACCTCAGCACACACACACACACACACACTAATTCCTACACAAGTGTCGCGATTCAACGACTGTTCTCACATTCACGTGTGATAAAAACTTGTTGATGTGGAGGGAAAAAAAAAGTTGTGATGAGAGTGTGAGTGAAGATTTACAACATTTGATTAAGCTCAGTTTGATTTTAATGAATTAAAAAGGTCAAAAAATTTCAACTTAAAACCAATGATGCTGTCATTTGAAACTTGCTCAGTGAGTGTGTGTCGTCTCCCTGCCTCCCCCTGAACTTGGTCGCCCCCCCTAGACGCCTTAAAAAATATGTAGGCTCAACCCACCAGCGCTCACAGAGGAGCAAGTTGAGGGTAAAGGGGGGGTTTGTTATGATGGAGTCAGGAGGAGGAGGAGGAGGAGGAGGAGGAGGAGGGGGTCGCTGCATTAAAAAGTCCGAGAACTTGGAGCCTAGTTTGTCATGCTAACTGCAGCGATGCCATTGAATGTGGACGCAGGGAGCAGAAGGTTCACAGGACCCCGGCCATTCTCATGCAAAGTCTGTCAGAGCCTTATCCTCCGTCCGTCCACCCACCACACACCCACCCAGCTCTCCCTCCCTCCCCCCCCCCAACACCCTCCACATCTCCTGCAGAAGAAATACATACATGTTTATAAATGTGCACACACTCACCCAAGGCAGGGATGGGTGCACTCATTCTTTACACATGCCACGAGTGCAGAAACGTGAAGTTACATGGACACACAATGATGGAGGCATTTGAGAAAAAAATAAAAAAGCATCTCACGAATAAGATTGCTGATTTGGAAATTCTTGATTTTACAACCTTCTCATTTGCAAAATGGATAAAAACATGTTATATTCTGAATAAGGAAGGTGTAAAAGAACAATTTCAAACATTTTTTTATGCGTTTACCACCTTGTAATGTACATTTATGTGTGTGTGAGAGCAGAAAATATTTTTAAAAACGGACAGAAAACGAATGCAGTTGCATGTTTAATGCCATCATAATTAATACTGCATTTATTTTGAAGGAATAAAACCACCATAGTTCACTTTAATCTCTAACTTCCTATGACCTTGACACTACCTTGACAGGCAGCAGCATAAAATTGACCTCATTTCCCGCCTGATTGTGAAAAAAAATCCACATTTAAAAAAAACAACAACAAATAAAAAAAGGCTTCTATTTAAATTTCTATTTTGGCATCTCTCTATTAAATCAGCCTGATTCTTATTTGTGGCCCCGCCGCTGTGGGCTGCACCTCTCATCTGTTTCACCTGATCCACAGATTGGAGGAAGCTACAACTCATTTGGCGTTGAATCCGCTTAAATGCCAAGCGGTGGAAATGTCAGGCGCCGTACAAGCGCATGCACCTATGCATTTACTCTCTTTAAATGCAAACACTCCATGCAAATGAATGCGTTAACCGCCTGTGGGCTTGAAACAGTGAGTGGAGGTAACAAGCACTCCTGTGTATATATATGTGTGTGTGTGTAGGTGCCCAGATTTATGTGCTCAGATTTATGCGTACTATAGTTTCACACCCAGGGATTGAAGGAGTCTCCATTTGTATGTGTGTATGTGTGTGTGAAAGTGTGTGTTTGTGCCCCCTCATCTGCACTTGGAGCAGCCGTTTGGAGCCTGTATTTGATTGAGTGAAGGCCAACGCAGCCTGAACACTCCCTCTAATGGAAGAGTGGAGCCCAGCAGCTCAGTAATGCACTGACCCCAGAGCTTTTACAACGCTGCCAGCCGATAAGTGGCAATATGCTGGATCTTATAAAATTAACAAGACTGAGCTATGGCGGAGAGGGGAGCTCGGAGAGGATGACAATCCTATAGCACTTGTAAATATCAGCGTGCGCGCGTGGAGCGGCCGCCGCTCGAGTTTTACGGTCACGACGGCGTGATTAGCAATTATTTTTTTTTCCTTCTTCTGACCGGTTTCTTGGCTTTTTTAAGGGGAACTTTACGGGGGAAACGTTTACAGGCCCGTTTATGCTAGATAAAACATCCCTCAAGGCATTTTAATGCCAGTGAATTTATGAAAGCTGCCTCGGGAGCCCGGGTGCTCGGGAGGCGAGCGGGCCTTCAAAGTGACTGGATCCCGGCCAGCGTGGCTTCTGCAGGGGTGCGAACATGTGTGTATGTGTTTACCATACATTCCCTAAGCTGAGCCGGAGCTCCACGGCGTAAGCTCAAAGTCAAACAGCTCCCGTGTCTGGTTTCGCAGCACCTATTGTGCGAGGAGGGCCTCATCCCACCAGTTTTTAATTTGCGTCGAAATACATGTGGAATGACAACACATCCACGTCTGATTCAGCTCCAAGAAACCTTTTATTCCTCCCAGTGTAACCTCCTCAC
Source organism: Stegastes partitus (assembly GCF_000690725.1). NCBI lineage: Eukaryota > Metazoa > Chordata > Actinopteri > Pomacentridae > Stegastes > Stegastes partitus. The sequence continues at coordinate 594,021 of NW_007577764.1, forward strand.
CTTTCTCACACCCTACCAGGCTGGGTATACGTGCGCGGGATTTTTTTTTGTGCATTTTCCATCCTATACTGTGCATTTATGTGCATGTGTGTGTGTGTGTGTGTGTGAAAGCTGCTATTGTCTGCCAGTGCTCCAGCAGGCGCTTCAAAGTGAATTATTCATGCGAGATTTGAATACATGCAAATGGTTCACTCCCCTCTTGCTGGCACAGATCCAGGTTACCTATGGCAACGGCGCCTTCAAGAAGCATCCTTCCATCCCTCCTCCTCCTCCTCCTCCTCCTCCTCCTCCTCCTACTCCTGCTCCTCTCAGAGCACCCGCCCTCCGACCATGTTATCCACCCAGTCGTATTGTTTCGACTGTTGCAATACCAGGCTGGGTGGCTGCACACTGTAGGGTGGCAGGATATCCCATAATTCACAGTCAAGGTCATAGAAGCAGGAGAAGGAGGGGGGAGGAGGAGGAGGAGGAGGATGAGAGATGGAGGGTGGGCAGATGGAAGGAGGGCAGCATCCCTCCATCCAGCTGCTTGGATGGGAAGTTCAGGAGGCGACACTCAGAAGAAGAAGAAGAAGAAGAAGAAGAAGCAGTTTGAGGTGGTGAATAATGCGACAGAAACGCTCGCATACAATTCAGATTTACTCACAGCTCATGCGCACTCACCAGTGCAGTAAAACAGGGTAAGACGAGGAAAGAAGGTTTGAATTATTATCACCCATACATGCTGTGTGTTGTAATATATTTAAAGCCAAATCAGATTTCTGTTAATTATAAAAAGATATTGTAAGCTTATAAGATAGTAATAAACACACATGTGGCATTTATCTGGAATACTTTCATTTTGACATTTTGATATTAGGTTTTGGATGATGATGTGTGTGTAGCTGCTTCAGTGTTGCTTATTATATTTGTTAAAGGTGTTAAAATACAATACGTGTGACTGACATTCTTAATAAATAAACATGTTGCTGAAAATAATTTTTGCATGTTTGTTTCTAACTGCTGCCTGTTTCTGGTCATTTTTTCTCAAATGTGTGATGACATGCTTTTTTAAAATGAACTGTTTTGTTATAGAGTTCTTATAAATCATCCCAAAATAAAAGCATTAATAGTATTTATAATGTTATAATTAAATAGAGCATGAATCTTATTTTTTATCATTTCATTTCATACGACTTGGCCGTTTGTACATTTAGCACAGCGCTGGCATTATATGTGCATAAAAAAAAATATAATACACACACTACATAGATAATTTAGACGATGTCCGAGTGCATAATTAGCCTTTGTGGCGTTTTGCAGTGCAAATTCATCAATTTCGTTTTGCAAAAAAAATCACTTTCACACACAAAAAGCAGTAAAAAAATAAAATAATAAAGTAGCAGAAATTGCATATTGAAGGATTTGAAAACAACAGCAGCAAAAATGAGTTTTTAAGAAAATTAAAAAATAAAAGAGTCTCTGTGAGCAGAGGGCAGGTCAAGTTCAGGCCACGAGGTGATCAGAGCCTAAATAACCTCCATAATGGTTCAGGATGCACAAGAGAGTGCAGCTGCTCAATGCTGCCATCTACTGGAAGTGAAGGGACGAGTGGCCTCTCACGCATGTGGGTCAGAAATGATGGATGAAGTTGATCTGTATACATATAGATACATGCAGGAATTTAACATGTTTATATGTGAAATATTGTTTATTATTATTTACTTATATTTTAAGTCTCATTCAAATCTCTGAAATCGGCCCAAAACACAATCAACAAATCTCAATTTCATGAGACGAATGTCATTAAACGCACATTTTTTTAAAATGAAAACTCATTGCAGTGGGTACACCACTAAACATGAAAGATTTTTTGAGCAGCCAGTAACAACCTGCTGTAACCATCCCGCTCCAACGCTCATTTCACCTTTAAGCTCGCTCCTTCATGTTGCTGCTAGCTTTACTTATCACACGGCTCCCTCAAGTGGACAAAAGGATTCATTGCTCAGGGTTGTGAATGAACATTTTATTGCAAGGCCAGTCATGTTTGAAACAACCGTAAACTTACATCTTTGGATATACTGTATCACTGAAACGTACATTGTGAGAGAAAGTTTGATTCCTCCGTATTTCACAGATGGCTGAGTTAAGTGAGTTAGCGGTTTTAGATTTTTTTTTTTTAGAGTAAAGAATGCCTCACAATCATGTAAAAGCAACCAGAGAATGTGCACGATTATGTGAGCACAGCAAAAATCTCAATAATATTCACATAAACCAAAATCTGTATTATATATATATGTATTTATATATATATGTTTTATTGGGATCCACTTCTCAGACATCATAAGGACTCCATTCCCACATGTCAGTGCTGGATGGACAGTGAAACTGTGCAGTCCTGCTGACATGACCACCCTCATACAATCATTTACTCCATCAGTATCAATTCAATCCATTATTGGCACCATGATAAACTCAACATTTAAACAAACAAAAAAAAAGGACTGAAAAATCACCTTTTATATACAAACTACACCCTGCATCATCAGGCTATTTAACGGAAGTAAAAAGTAAGCACTATTATCGAAACAAAAATAAAATTTCTCTGCAAATGAAAAGATTTGAAACTCATTGAATCGATGCAGGATTGAACTGAAAGAACACTGCAGGTCGAGTAAAGTGCAAGCATCACGTTATCAACACAAAATCCTCCATATCGATCCATCAAACACAAAACTGGCTTCCTCTGATGTTTACCATCTAAGTGACACTGATAGTACCATGATTTCACAATAAAGCTCTGATTGACAAATTAAAAACACGCCTCCTTTGTCTCTTCACTTTCTCCAACAGAGAATTTTTGACTGTGCGTTTGCAAAAAGTTTGAGATTCTGCGTTTTTCTGCGTGCGTGCGCAAACACACCTCCCGTCCACTCATTCGCTCCTCTGACATCCCGTCTGAAGAGGACAGGACCGTGCAGCAGGACCGTCCCGCAGATTCATTATTGCCGGACTCGACCACCTCCCTCGTGCCAGTCTCGTCAGCGCTTTCCGTCGCCCCCCCTCCGTCGCCGCCGCACCGTTCAGTGGACGAAGCAGTCCATCTGATGCAGCTTGAGCAGAAGGCCGTGCGTGATGTCGAATGTGGTGAAGCTGATCCCCACCGCAACGGGGCCTTTCACCCAGTTCATGCTCAGGCCTTTGTACAGTCCACGTACGACTCCCTCCTGGGTCACGATCTCGCGCATGGTCCCCAGAATTGTGCCGTACCGCGAGCCGGTGACGCCGGCTGTCTGCATGCGCCGGCGCACCACGTCCAGGGGGTACGAAGCCGACTGTCCGATCAGGCCTGCGCAGGCACCGAAGGCCAAACGCTCATAGGGGTAGGGTTGGGATCGCTTTGTCTTTTCTGTGGTGAGACGTACGACAAGAAAACAACGAGTTAAACATTAGGACGAGACATTAACAGAACACAAGAAGTACTAGGGATCGATAGAAGGGAATCTGACAATAATAACTAGGCTTCTTCATGAATAAGGGAGACTATAATTGAATATGTAAAACAGAAATAGGACGGATTAAATAGGACACGTTCCTCTGTTTATGTAGGATCGACTGAGATCAAGCAGTTTGTCTGCTTCAGTTACGTCTCCTGTTCTTCTGTTTTCTTAATCTTTCACTGATCTATCCAGATCTTAAAGGATTATTAATTATTGTTTTCCAGACTCTGTTTCAGGTTAATCTGTGACTGCCACCCTATTTAGCTACTAGCCGTTAGCCACTGTGAGAGGAGCTAATTTCCTGGTTCGTGGCGGTTTTTGCAGTCTCTGCTCGAGACACATTTCTAAGACCACAGAGTGACAACAGGCAGAGAAAAGTGGCTTCATCTGCACCTTTAATTTATCAATAATCAGTCAATAATTACAGATACGATCATCAGGAAAATGCCAAATATCGGCCACAATAATCGGCCATGCTGATAATCCCTAATAAGCACTACTGGTCAGTACCTGCATGTAGCTTTTTGAGGGTCTCGTAGGTGAAGAATGTGATTCCTGCATATGGGATGACACCCAGGATAGTCGGGGTGAAGCCTCTGTAGAGCGTCTTCACACCTTCCTCTTGGGAGATCCGCGCAAACACATGCAAGATGTTGCTGTACCTGTTGGGGAGAAACACACCATAGGGAGGATGTTATTCACCAAACTGTGGCAACGGTTAGGAACTGCACTGATTCATTTTAGTGTAAAGGCGAGACAGCATCTGTACTGCCGTCTCTTGGATCGTGCTGGAAGGTGTTCTGGTTGTGACACAGGAGATGGGCTCTTACATTTCCTTGGCGGTGACGGCCATCCTGGCTCGCACCATGTCCAAAGGATAGGTGAGCATAGCAGCAGTCGTGCCGGCCAGAGATCCAGCCAGGAAACGTGGGAAAGGAGGCAGCGCTCTAAAACAAACGAGATAATAGTTTGTACTATGTACCAAAAAAACACACAAACTTTATTTTTGCTGATTAAGAAACATACAAGCACGTGTTAGCAGCTCTCTGTACTTTGGCACTGTGCTGCTTTGAGCTAAACGCTAACATCATGAACACACAGTGACAATCAGAGCCTGACCGACATATCAGTTGCAATATTATCAACAATTATTAGCCTGTAATATACAGTCGTCCTCAAATGTATTCATACCCTCCCAGTAAAGAAGGAAATAAGCAGCTGTCACTGAAAAAAATGGAACAATAAATAAAAATGTAATGAAAATCATGACATTGTTTTTGAATTGTGGTTCAACAGAAATGTATATATTTTTTAAAAACAACAACAAAAAACAAACAAACAAGCAAACAAGCATGATGGGACCCATAAACTAATATTTTGTTGAACAACCCTTTGAGCCAATCACTGCAATCAAGTGTTTTCTGTAACTCTCAGACTTCTGCACCTGTTGACAGCTATTTGGATTTCACTGCTTATCAGCAAAGTGCTCTAATTTTTCTGGGACATATTTGTTTGTTTTTTTAAATTATTATTTTCAACAACAATTCACAAGCAATTTGTTATTTCACGAAATTATAATTTAGCAAATTTTTATTTATTATTACTTTTTTCAGTTTCTAGTTATTTGAGTGACTATTGTGAATTTTGCCTTTTCTTTAATAGAAGGGTATGAATACATATGAGGACGACTGCATGTATATTAGTATAGGTGTATGTTGTTCGATATAAAGTAATATTAAACGTGTCTTTTAAAGAACATAACAGAAAAAAAACTGTTGGAGTGATTTAGAAACGGTGTCATCAGATATTTTGTCCAGTAGAGCAGCTCAGTCTCTAGTGCTATGTCTGTAACTATCCTCTCTGCAGCACATGCAGCAGAGTACAGCTGAGCAAATGGTGCTGCTGCTGCTAGAAAATGAATAAACAATGACCCAATCCTTTTTCATTTTCGATAGAACTCTGTCATATTTACAATCTATCATTTACCATCTTATTTAGCATGTTAGCGTGCTAACACCTGCTAATTAACGCTACACAGAAAGTGCAGCTGAGGGTGATGGGAGCGTCAGTTTATGAGGTAGCTGGTCAAAGATCAAAGTATGGGACTGAACTTTTTATCTAATGACGACTTCATCAGAGTCAATCTAATAGCTTATAAAACTGTTACAAAACAGTTGTGTCGAAGGTTGTCCAGTTATTTCAGTGGTTAACAAACTGACTGACCAACGAACCAAATATATATATGAAGTGCTTATTTGCCAAAACAGATAACTCCATCTTCACAAACCTTCAGAAAACTCACTTTTCCATCGTCTACCTGAGACAACATCAATCAAACTTAACTTATCTCTATTTTTGTCATTTCTACTGAGTCAAATTCACTCAACTTCAGTTTGATTGATATTATCTCAAGAAAACAACAAAAAAAATGAGTTTCCTGAAAATCTACACAAATGGAGTCATCTGTTTTCACAAATGAACTCTTGACAGAAATCAAACATGCATACAAGTTCCCTTTTGGATAAAGTTTCGAGGTCAGGGCTGGATCAGGTAATAATTACATTGAACGGAAGCACTGAGAGTAGAGACTCTTTTCTCTTTCACTTTGCAAGCATTTATGTGTCACTATTGCAAATCATTAACTTTGTGTCTTCTCTCTCCTGTAGTCAGTTTTCGTCTTCTCTTCAGCTATCTGCGGCTCTGATCGTTTGTGATCTGCGATTTCCGGCTTCACCAACCGTCTGTGAATAAAATTCTTTACTCACTTTCCCTGGTAGCCGTAGTAGCTCCCCAGAAGTCTTTTGTACTGATCGTGTGAGCAGAACTGGATGGCGGCGTATGGCATGACCCTCACCATGGTGGCAGAGTTGCCCCTCCACAGACTGAGCAGCCCATCCTTCACGTATGTACAGTAGATAAGCCTGAACGCCTCCTGTGTAGGGACAGCGGGTTAGAAACAGAGGAAACGGCCTTCCATGTGTTCTACATGTTCAACTCAGCGGCCCTACACGATGTAGAGTACAATACTGCATAAAGTTCATAAGACTGACTGCGTGTGTAAATATACAACAATGTTAAATCAACTTGATACAGGTCAGATTGTTGTTATTGGGATGCATTTGTTTTTTAAAATTCATCAATTAGCAATTAAAATACAATCTGCAGCACAGAATGACAAGAAGTCACCTCTCATTGTACTAAATATTCAAGAGTACAATCATGCATAAAGTTCACAAGATCCCCTGTGTGTGTTAATGTGTAAATGAGGGTTTGTACAACATGTACTACAGCAGAAATCAACTCAATTCAAGCTAGGGTATTTTGGTATTGAATCATTTACTATTTTTCGAAAAACAATTAACAGTTACTATATTAGCTATAACCCATAGTGACAAACATTTCAGTGTACTCGACCCTCATGTGAATTCTTCAAATAATTCATTTTATATGTATTTTTACGTTCTGGCAGACAAAAATATTCACTTGATGATGTTTTAAAACGAATGAAAGCCGATCGCAGGAAGCCGTGACTATCACATGTTTTGCGTTTCTGCTTATCGCTGAGGCCTCATATTCAATTGCGTAAATCTGCAATTTATCAGTTCCTGTCTTGCTGATAAGACAAACTGGACTCACCTGAGCAGAGAATCTCTTTGAAGACACTGTAAGAAAAAAAAAAAAAAAACAAGGGACACAGTGAGCCGCCGGGTTAAACAACACACCCCCATGTAGGCTAAACATCCACTAAGAGGATTATCAGTTAGTTGGGAACATTTATAACAGTCTGGTGCAAACAGACAAACAGTTGTTGCATTTATTGTGGAATGTCAAACACATAACAGAAGCTAAGGCACTTACATGGAGACTATTTTTCTTTCTATATTTGGAAAACAAAGTTAATATGGGGTGTTGTTCTTGCCTTGGAAAATGATCTTGGTCCGATCCAGAGGTGCAATGACCGTTTTGGCCACAGCTCCGGCAAACGCACCGCAAAGCAGGGAGTCCACAGCGGTCAGCCTGGGCCTCAAGTCCTGATTGAAGGACGGATAGATGAAAATATTCAGTTATCAACTCGCCTACACTGGCTATGTTTTGTTGTGGACGAGAAAAGGGACAAAAGTTTAATCATTTATCTGTGTTTTTGTGCCTATCTGACCCTCGCCAATGTGTAACACAAGCGCCACATGTTTATCAGCACTAACGCTCCCCGTGCGTCTCCGTCAGCAAAAGTTGCTGCAGCTGAACAAATGTTCACGTGCAACAGAGCCACGCAGACGGAGAACAACAAGAAACTCTCATTTTATGGTGGAAAAGCTGTTTGGGTGTGTTTGGAGATGAACACTCTTTAAGTGGCACAGCTGAACCCAGTAAACACTCCCACGGACTGATAAGAGGAGCGCCTGGCATGAGAGAAAACAAACACATTTCACAACTTAACCTAGAACGGAGAAGTTTTGGATTCCATTCATTTCCATTTGTAATTAGGTCACTGAGGTCGGCTGCACACAACTAAAACCTGCACTCGTGTCTCAGAATCGTCTTAATGTCGGTGTTCAGAGAGGATGAATCAATAAATTATTAGAATTGAAATATGCTCTGATGTTTTATAATCATGTGAAACTAGTGTAAACATCTGCCCTTGTGGAGGACCAGCTACGACTACTGCACTGCTGGGGAACAGGAAGGCCAGCTTTGGATTAGCTGGCACCTCGCTGCTATTTACAGACATGTACCAGCACAGGCATGTCCTTCCAAAGCATGTTGAGTACCAGGAAGGCTGAACTGTATGTCACAATAACAACAACCCTCCAGAGCACTGAGCAGAGCCTCAGTTACACAGGAAGGAGGTTAAATACAAAAAAATACTGTCTTTTTTCTTTCTTTTTTTGGATACACTGTTACTATGCACACCATCGTAAACACTAAATTATATAATAAGCCTTCATTAATCCCACAGCGGGGGACTTTGCATGGTGACGGCAGCAAACGTTTGAGAAATATCAACAGAAAAATAAAAAATAAACCTGAAACTAAACCGAAAATATAGTTTAGATTGGTTCAACTGGATGTGGAAATGACAATATTGCACATGAGGAGAAAAATACAAATATTGCACAGATTCATGTATGTAGAATAGAATAGAATAGAATAGAATGCCATTATTGTCACTATATACATGTACAATGAGATTGAGAGCAGCTCCTTCAGTGCCATATAGAATAAAGTACAAAATAAAGAGCAAAAAAATGAAAAATAGAAGAGATTTAAGTACAAAATAAGATAAGTTATATATACAGTATACAGTATAAGTTATGTGTAGACAAACTGATGTTGCACTGAGTTTGTATGCATTCAAAATAGTCACAATTTGCAGCTTTTATTTGTTTATTTTTTTGATATTGCACCAAATGTCATGACATACAGCTGAAAGGCAGGATTTTTTTAATTTGTATTTTTTTATGAGGCTTTGATCTGCAGCCACAGATTTAAAAAAAAAAAAAAATGCAAATCACACCCATAAACCTGCCCAAACAAGTTCTAATAGTGAATCATCCTCACATGACCACAACATGTAAAGAGGAACGAGGCTCACCTTTGCTTGGCTGGATGCGGGCAGAGTCAGCACGGAGGCCTGGGCCACTGGCAGGCGGCTCTGGTGGTCGTGGACACTGTGGGCCATGTGTGCGCCCTTCACAGGTTAACCGAGGCTGCAGCAGCACGACACCCAGTCACTCATGCAAGGGAAAGCAGCAACAAACCCGCTGCGGAGGGGAAAACACACACTTTATTAAACACAGCAACAACAACAACAACGACCCACTCCTGGCGACGCAGCGGCTTTTCTGTGGCGTCTGGATCGGGTACGTGATTGCACGCACGCCCAGTGTTCCCACCTCCCCTCCACACACACACACACACACACACACACACACACAAACAGGCTTCTTTTGTAAACAGCAGTAAACAGATGATCAATGCTGCACACCACCAAATATTCATCTGGACCCCTCAGCAACTTGTCGGTTATGTAAAACTAATGGGGGCAGGCGATGACTTACATAAATAAAGGATAAATAAATCATAGTCAGAGGGAATAAACATGCATCTAATTGTGCAGTGATCACTTGGTGTGTGTGTGTGTGTGTGTGTGTGTTACCTTCGTTTGGGGGTTTTAAAAAAATAAAAATCTTCTAAAATCTTCGACGTTTTTCAGTCAGTCTGTCCTGTCCTGCAGCTACTTGCACACATTTCTTGAAGGCTGTAACTTGTGCTCCTGTCTGCGCCTTCTCCTTGTTGTTGTTGACGCCTGTGAGGCTGATTTCTGCGGACAGGTGTGGATCTGCGGCGGAGAGGCTCGTCTGTTTTTAGACGGCGGCCTGCGAGGAAACTCTGCTCGGTTCTGCTCCTCCGCTTTGACGCACAAGACTATTTGGGCTTTCCAAGGTCTTAAGGAAAACTGGGGCAGCGTATGTCACTGTTTTGGACTACAGTACCCACAAAGCTAATCCCGTTGTTGTGGCACTAATCTCGCGAGATTATCCGCAACATTGGGTTGCCAGGTTTGGTCAGCGTATTTAACAAGGAGAGTTTTGTATGTGTTCTTTTTCACTTTTAAATGGATTAAATTGTTTCAAGCTAACGGTTATTTTCATTACATATTTCTTGTATATTTTTTTTTTACTTTATATAATCCAAGGTAACATCTTCAATCATGTCACTGTTGTTTTTATAGCATATTTAAAGTGCAGAAATAGCCCTGGCATTGCAAATTTATCAAACAAGATTGGGTATTAAGGTTAAGACCCTACAATATTGTTATTGTTATATGCACATTTAACAGGCTAATTGAAATATTAATGTTAAGACTTTATAATATTATATATAATACAAATAAACTTACTAACTGCTAACTTAAGATATGATAAGATGAAATAAGGTAAGACAGAACTGTATTAATCCCAAAAGAAAACTCTGTAAAAGCATTAAAAACATGAAAGAATGTCCAAAGCCACATTTTTCTACTGAGAACTAAAATAGATGGCTACTTTGGTTGACAATAAAGTGCATAATCTAGCAAAAAAAAAGAAAGAAAAAAAAGTGAAAACTCTGAGTGGCTGTCATCTGAGACATCGCTGGAAGTATTATAAAAACTGTTAAATGTTAAGGTTAAGAACCTACATTATTATATCCTCGAACAAATCATCCAATTAATGTAAAATTAAGGTTAAGACCCTACAAAATTATACGTATAAAACCTAACAACTCCAAAGATTCCCTTTGAGCAGCCGTATTGGTGACAGTGGGGAAGAAGAAACCTCTGGCAGAACCAGGATCAGGTAGAACAGCTGTCTGCCTCGACCAGTTGAGGTGAAGATGAAGGGAAGAGAGAAAACTACAGCAGTGACAAACAGGCGGATACAAACAAGAGAACATACATAGTGGACAGATTTGTCCACTAGAGAGAGGACAAAGCACAAAGTTAATAATACTAATGCTATAGTGCAAATAAAGAAAGCGACAAGAAGCATAAACACATGTTAAGACAACTATATGATACTGTCAACCAAAACCACCCTGGAAAGTGAAGTTAGTCTCCAGGGTACAGTAATAAAATTATTTACCTCCTACCTGGAAGATGGAACCATCTCAGGAACAATAGGCAAGAAAAACCTAACAAATTATTGGGTTTGTCCACCATGTTGTGTTTTCATCTGTCAGTTTAATGCCTTGTTTCGCAACTTGGATTTTGCACGGTGGTCCAGAAATAAAGATATTTATTAGATTAGATTCAGTTCAAATGTGTTGCCATTGCGCAATACAAGTAATAAGACAACAAAATGCAGCTTAGCGTCTAAGCACATAAGAAGCAGCAATATACAGATGGGTATGTGCAATATGTCACAGTTTAAACAGGATGGTATGATCATGCTAAGCATAGTAAATAGGTGTTGATAACAACATAAGGATAGATAAATGGCGGTATGAACAGCATGTGATATGAGCAGTAAATACACAGGATGAGCAGTGGATCCCATAATAGATATTATATTATGATCAATTATACTTTTATTATCCTTTTACCATCGTAATTGTGTGTCAAACATGATGAAATGTTTACTAAAAAAGTGATTAACAAGGATAAATAAGGCTTTGGATACGTCATTTGTGGGTTCTACGTGACCGAACCTGGCAACCCGCGAGTCTGGCCATAGCGCTGAAAAACTTGTTGTTGTCTGGGAAAATGGCGTCAAACGTAGAGGCCCCGGAGCGCTGGTACCTCGCCCTTCTCGGCTTTGCGGAGCATTTCCGAACCTCCAGTCCGCCCAAAATACGACTCTGCGTGCACTGCCTACAGGCCGTGTTTCAGTTTAAGCCCCCGCAGAGGATCGAGGCTCGGACACATCTCCAGCTGGGCTCGGTTCTCTACCACCACACCAAGAACAGCGAGCTGGCCCGCAACCACCTGGAGAAAGCGGTGAGGGACGGTCGAAGTAGGAAAGAGCGGGGATGCTGCGGAGAAGCGGACGGGTGTAGGCCGCACGCAGCGAAAACAGCGAACGGCGCAAGTCTTTAAATTGCCGTTCACTGGGGGACAATAAATTTGTAAAGAGGTTATAAAATGTAATATTTTAGCGTGTTATTTACTCAGCTGTTTGTTAGTAATTCGGACCGAGTCGGGGACTTTCGTTCTTTCTGTGGTGCTAGCCAAATAAGCTACTGTATGGGATTATTGTTGGTTCAAAATAATAGCAGCTGTGACGCCGCCAACATTTTGTGTGGTTTGTTTTGCAGTGGTATATATCCCAGCAAGTTCCTCAATTCGAAGATGTCAAGTTTGAAGCTGCCAGCATTTTGTCAGAACTCTTCTGCCAACAGGTAAGACATTTTAATTAACGACAATGTAATTATATTGCTTGCTGAGGGGGATAACTTTAGCTACATGCGTTCATGTCCTATCAAAGTAAAGTCAAATCCACAAGATACTGCAGTACGTGGGTTACGTGGTGATGGTATTTATTATCCACAATCAGCTAATTGATTGAATTGATTTTTTTTTGGTCATTCTGTGTCCTTTTATTGATCCTTTTATGAGCCACGTCAAATCTGTAACTAAATCCCTCTACTGGCATCTTAAAAACAAACCAAAACAGAGAAAAAAATAAGATTTATTACAACTAATGTATGCTTTTATTGCTTGTAGAGTTGACTACAGTAATGCACTCTTTACTGACCTCCCTAAATAGGCTATTAGACAGTTACAACTTGTTCTAATTCTGCTTGCTAGAATACTGACGAACACATAAAAGAGAAATCAGTCTGATGTAGATTCCTACATGCACATTAAATTAAAGGTTCCACTTCTTGTCTATAAGTCTTAATGGTCTGGATCTAAAATATATTGGAGACACATTTGTTGAGTACAAGCCTTGCAGGTTTCTGAGATCTGCAGGGACTGATTAGTTAATGGTGCCCAGAGTTCAGACCATACAAGGTGAAATTGTCTTTAGTCGTTGTGGTGCCCGCTGCTGGCACCAGCTCCCCCTGTAACTTAGATTTGTCAGAACATTTTACGCTTAAACCAGTTCCTTTTTCTACTGGTTTCAGTTTTATTTTATTTTATAGTATATGATATTTTTTAGGCAACCATTTTCAATTTTTATTTTGCAAAATTTGTGCACACTTGATTCCCCCTTTATCTATTTAGTACATTTAATTCTATGTATTTTGTTGTTTAGCTTATAAACTTTTTTTGTTCTTAACTTTTGCATGTAAAGCACTTTTAATAACCTCTGTGCGTGATTAGCATGTTGTTTTAAAACTCGCTTTTAATCAATTTTCAGAATCTGGTGGACTCTGCAAAACCCCTGCTGCGCAAAGCCATCCAGATTTCACAACAAACACCATACTGGCACTGCAGATTGTTGTTCCAGTTGGCGGTATGTACTATTGCAATAGTAGGAATGAATCACTGTAGGAGTGATGTTGTTTTGCTCATTAAGTTATTTTCATATCCAGGCCAAACGGTATTGGAGTTGCACAACTCTGGTGGCTAATCTCAGTGATCATTGCTCACAGTTAAACTAGATATTGCTGCAGTCCGGAGTTCATGTAAATCAGCAGAGGGGTCCCAAGGGATGACTGGGATTTTCTTTTTGTCTCTTTCAGCAACTTCATACACTGGAGAAAGACTTGGTGTCAGCATGTGACCTTCTAGGAGTTGGAGCTGAGTATGCTCGAGTCGTTGGCTCGGAATATACCAGGTAAATGTCACCCCCCGCTGCTTTGATGGCAAATTTAAGGCTTTTAGTTGATAGCGCCAGGCAGTTTAAATTATATTATACATGTCAATGAATCTGATGTGCACAAAAATAATACATTTGTAGACCGCGTAGAAGTACGAGTAATTTATGAGTCTCAATCTGGCCGTTACACCCTCTTCACCTGTTTGCATGGGAGGGGTTGCAATCGTCAGATCCGTCCCAAACCAGATAATTCTAAGCAAACTATGAAACTCTCAACAGCAAGTCAGCTTTGTTGCCATTTTCTGTTTAGCTGCTTTCTAGATTTAACTTGCTGAGAAAACTGCGTTTCCCTTAGATTGTCATACATTGTGTAGTTTGACACATCACATAATATTTAGTGAAATAAAGAAAAAAAGCCTCAAGATGTTCACTTCGCATAAAAATGAGTTTGTCATCTTGTTTGCAAATGCTGCTGAAACGATGTATTTGACTAGTTTGGAGTACTTGTTAACCTGGTATTTACTGACAATAATGTAACTGTAACGCAAAATGTTTTTTGTATTTACTGTGTGTAGAAAGTTCATATTTAAAAACTGACTGTGTGTTCTTTTTTTTTTTTGTAGGGCATTGTTTCTCCTTAGTAAAGGAATGGTGAGTCCTCTGTTCCGCTACACGCTACTAGCATAAACAGTTACAAAGCTTAGATTTAACAGTATGTAACACCTACATATACAACGGTAATACCACATTAGTTATGAAAAGCAAAAATAGCAGAAGTGTTTTATGTTAACTTTTAATTATGGTAATGTTTTCCAATCTTTTAGTTGCTGCTAATGGAGAGGAAGCTTGGGGAGGTGCATCCTCTCCTCACACTGTGCGGAACTATAGTGGAAAACTGGCAGGGAAACCCAATCCAGAAGGAGTCTCTGAGGGTCTTCTTCCTAGTGCTACAGGTCACACACTACCTGGATGCTGGGCAGGTAGGAAATCCAATTTAGAAGAGTTCGAATTAGGAAAATGGTTGCTTCTGCATGCTTTCATGTTGTAATTCTAGCAATATAGGAAGGATGTCTGTGTGTAAAAAGCTACCAGGAGGTAAAATCGGATTGCTCACCGTGTTTGTGTGCGTCCTCAGGTGAAGAGCGTGAAGCCATGTCTGAAGCAGCTGCAGCAGTGCATCCAGACCATCTCTACACTCCACGATGATGAGATTCTGCCGAGCAACCCAGCTGATCTCTTCCACTGGCTGCCCAAGGAGCACATGTGTGTCCTTGTGTATTTGGTAATGCCACTTTTTCTTTTTCTCCACCACCTAAAAGTCCTTGAAAGTTACAATCTCTTAAAGTTAAAGCATGGCTATCGTGTTGTTTCTCCCTCGTGATGGGTTGTGGTCATGTCACTGTCTGTCTCAGGAGCAAAAATTCTGTTTAGAATAATAGCACACACTTAAAACAACAGCCTCCCATCGCTTTTATCAACAGGATTACATGTAAGGTGAATCTTAAATGTTTGTCATGAAAAGACATCTTGTAGCTGCAGTGTTGCGAACATTCAGTTACAGTGGGAGCCTTAAACACAACCCTCTGCCTCTCACTAGTACACTCATATGCCATGTTTTAACCCTGCTTTACATCTGCAATTGTTCTACAGTTTTGATTTAATACTTTATTTTCTGATGTTACAGGTGACAGTCATGCACTCCATGCAAGCAGGCTATCTGGAGAAAGCCCAGAAGTACACAGACAAAGCTCTTATGCAACTAGAGAAACTAAAAAGTGAGTTAAAGTATTAAATCATGGCTGACCGGATGAAATGCAGCTATGCTAATCTTTTTTTGCACCGCCTATGCTGGTACTTTTTAAAATTGTCTTTCTGTTGTTGCAGTGTTGGACTGCAGCCCCATCCTCTCTACCTTTCAAGTCATTCTACTGGAGCACATCATCATGTGCCGACTCGTCACGGGCCACAAGGCCACCGCATTACAAGAGGTACATTGTCTCTGTTTCCATGGCAATTTATTGGTTTATATTGTTGTTTAAGGGTGGAGTGTGTCATTGTAATGTAATACACTTTTTGTTAAATTCAACAAATTATGAAAGATACAGGGACTGTGGGACTGGGAAAAATGCAAGCTATCTAAATATGCTACCTCGCTAAATACAAACACTATTGCTCCAAATTGCAGACTCCACCTTTTAATATGTGCCATCGCGAAAAAATTTCAGTCAAGCCAAGTCCAGCGCCGTTAAAAACTCAGTTCTGTTGCATTTCACGAAATGGATTTTGCATGCTTAAATGAGCTTGTGGAATTAATGTCAGTTAACTCTCTGTTCTTTCTGTCCAGATCTCACAGGTGTGTCAGCTGTGCCAACAATCCCCCAGGTTATTCACCAACCACGCTGCTCAGCTTCACACTCTATTAGTGAGTATTTCAACTGAAGCCTTCTTTAATAGAACTCTTGCATGAAAGTGAGCGGGGTTATCAGCACCATCTGAAACAAACAACGCAGTTTCAAAACATGGTCTCACATCCAAGTATCACTAAAAATAGAAATGGTTTTGACATTTTGGAGTAATCCCAAAGGTATGTTTAGTGATTTATTGTTGCCAAATAGCAATTCTTACTGAAAATACTGTCACATTGACGAAATCACGCTTCAAAGGAGTTCCTGAAATTTTTTTTAGTAGACAACTAGGAGATAAAAATAGACTCAAAGTGAACGTCGAAACAGTCAGAGAACAGTTTGTTTTGCATTGATGGGCAAGCATTTATTTTGTGTGTTTATTAAAATGAATTAAAATTGAAGGAAAAGCCTTTACAAAGATTTAAAAATAGAAACCTGATCTGAAACCTAACTGGAACTAGATTAATATGTAAAACACCAAAACAGAGATCTGCCACAACAGCTGTCACCATGACCAAAGTACATTTTCTAAATGTGTTAATTATCGCCCCTATTTATTGAGAAATTGACGTCTGTAGTAATTAACCTAATGTCTGCTCTCCTGTCCTTCTCTTATTCCAGGGTCTGTACTGTATCTCAGTGAACTGTATGGATAATGCAGAGGCACAGTTCACTACAGCCCTGCGGGTGAGTGCACGGTGATTTTTGCTTCCTCTCCTCGGATACTGTGACTGCGTCCCATCTCATCTTCTCTCTTCTTCTACTCTTATATGGCAGCTGCTGTTTCCTCTTGACTCAAAACATTAAAATTACTCTTTGTGTTCCAGCTCACCACACACCAGGAACTGTGGACATACATCGTAACCAACTTGGCCAGTGTCTACATAAGGGAAGGAAACCGACACCAGGAGGTTGGTTATGTCATAATGGCTAGCATTTCTAAATTACTATCTTGAAACGCAAGGAACCACTTTTAAATTGAGTCGTTAATATGTATTTTTTCATGTTTGTAGTTCACTTCTTTTTAGTACCTGACCAATAAATCAGCCAAGCCAGTGGGTGGCTAATCACTAATATATTAGTATTGGTGTTTATATAAGCCAAACACTAACAAGTAATTATTGTAGAAATGTCAGATAGTTTGTATTTCTTATCTAAAAATGACATTGCTATTACATGCCATCTCCACCAGAGGGCGCTAACAAGTTCAGGTTCCATATGTAAAACGTCCCACTCATTCCAAATAACTAAATGAATGTGATCCTTATCTTGCTTCTAAGAACAGAGTACGGATTATGATGGATAAAAGCAAGAAACTTAAAAAAAAAAAAAAATGCTAATTGGTATGCAGCTTAACTTAGTTTTGTTTTATTTCCTCTCCAGCTATACAGCCTTCTAGAGAGAATAAACCCAGATCACAACTTCCCAGTAAGGTAAGAGGAGTTTTACAGTTTGTAACACAAAACATTAAAGCAAAGCATATTGTGTGGATTAATAACTATATAACAACCACTGACTTTGCTTCACTTCAGCTCCCACTGCCTGCGCGCTGCCGCCTTCTACATCAGGGGACTCTTGTCCTTCTTTCAAGGACGCTACAACGAGGCAAAGTACGACCAGTCTTACGTTGTTTAATGCAAACACACCCACGGATCCACCATGCGCTTACACGTAATTGTATGGTCTTTGTGTTGCAGACGTTTCCTAAGGGAAACCCTGAAGATGTCCAACGCTGAGGATCTGAACAGGCTGACCGCCTGCTCTCTGGTTCTGCTGGGCCACATTTTCTACGTACTGGGCAACCACAGAGTAAGACTGAATATTGTGCAAATATGGCTCATGCTCACGCTAAAGCTGATTTGATTTTCGCTTGAAACAACTCGACTATAAACAGGGTGGAAGAGCATGATCACATCTTTTATATTCGAAAGAAAGAGAGACAAAATGTTTCACTCATCCAATCTCGTTCAGCCTTTCTTGATTTGTGACTGGGCCCTCGTTTATGAAACTCTTTATACATTCTGCTCAAAGTAGGAGTGTAGTGATGAAATATCCAGATTCACAAAACTGCCCATATGATTTTATAATCAATGAACTCGACAAGTTTTGCGCGAATACCGACCTAATTTCCTGTCGATTAGCTGTTGGCAAATGAGGCATCTGTTGGTCAGTGCAAAAATCCATGAAATGCAGCGTGTTGGTTGAGGCAGGGAAAAAAGAACGAGCAGGAATAGACTGTACGATTCATATGAATATTTTAAAGTATCGAATAAATGATTCAGTAATTTGTGGCCATCTCTGCACTAAACATGGTTGCAGGCAGGTTCTTCCTCGACTAATAATTCTAACAACAGAAACCTTTAACTTGGGTTTTATGTAATTTGTTGGAACAAACAAGCGTTGAGTTGCTGATTTTTTTTTGCACACAAGCTATTTGAAGAGTGCTAATTACTCTTGTACCACTTGAAGGATGCAAACATTTAACCCTGATATCTGCAGGGCTCTCTGGAAAGCAGCATATTTTAAAAACTTTCTAAATTTTGTACATGTTTATGAATGAGGACCTGTGTTTGTGTTGACCTCTACCTATTCTCTGAAAACTCTCCCTCTTTCTCTTCAGGAAAGCAACAACATGGTTGTACCTGCCATGCAGCTGGCCAGCAAGATCCCTGACATGTCTGTTCAGCTCTGGTCTTCAGCACTGTTGAAAGGTACATAATTATTCTTTCCATCATCTCAGTAAAGCGTTATTTACGCTCTCCTCATTCGACTTGTTAACACTTGAATTAAAGGCTTTGCTGACGTTCTGCTGTGAGTAGATAAAACCTGCCAATACTGTTCTTTTTTTTTTTATCTCTGTGCAAAATTTCTTAACCCTCAAGCTGCTGGCTGTGTTTGCTTTGGTCACATTTTTCACCACTGAAGAGCTCTTTTTATACTGCAGTATAAAGGGCTGCATCTCTATAGAAGCAACACAACCATGGCTAGAGGTAGAGAGAAGTAAGCTGTAAATACATAAATCATAAAAAAGAAAAAGAAAAGTTGAATTTATTTTACAAAAATTGAAGAAAAAAAAAACCTTTTCCAAGTGCCCATCGGTGTTGCTAACACTGGGGGAAAAATGGTGACTCGGCACACCACAGATATTTTACTACTTACATGTTTAAATTGTTTCCATACTCGTGTCGTATCCGCTCCAGTTCAGCCGAAAAGTCCCTGAATTTTTACCATGTGAGTCTTAGTCGTAACTGAGTCACTAATGGCTTCATGGTTGCGCCGAGGAGTGCAGAGTTTTTTGTTTTTTTACAGAATCTGGTTCATACAAAGTGTTTATTTTTGGCAGATTTTTAAATCAATAAGGTGATTGAAGTATCACCATTTTAAGGTTGGATTTGGTTCAGTTTTAGCAAGTGACAGATGAGTAGTTCAAAGACTGAAAGTTGAAAATGCAATATTTTTTTCTTTTTTTTAGTTTTCAGTTTCTGGTTCTAAATTTAAAAAAACAACAACAACCCAACCCTATCAATATTACATAATTAGTTTTTTCGTAAAGATAGCATGCCATTCAAACCTGCTGTCTGTGGATTCACAGGGTTAAGATACAAGCTGTGTGATTTTGATCATGTTTGTGTTGCGTTTGCAGATTTGAACAAGGCTCTCGGGAACACCATGGATGCTCATGAAGCGGCCCAGATGCACCAGAACTTCTCCCAGCAGCTGCTGCAGGATCACATCGCTGCCTGCAGCCTCCCTGAGCATAACCTCATCAGTGTATGTGAAGAATTTCTCACTCTGGCGCCATGTTGCATTCACATATTTACACTGGTTTATTCTATGTTGTTCTTTTTAGTGCTCTGATTACAGTGTGTGTCTGTCTGTTTTTCAGTGGACTGATGGCCCTCCTCCTGTCCAGATCCAAGCCCAGAACGGCCCGACCACCAGCCTCGCAAGCCTGCTATGAGGAGCCTCATGTTCCGCATATGACTGTAGCTGGTAATTTATCACAAGCAGCAAACTGATGCCTAACAACCTGCTATCCAGACCACTGTAGCTTGAAAGGATTTTAACAGGTGACAGTTGGGCCTCCACTTTATTAGTTTCTCAAGGTTTCTTCCTGATTGTCTGCTATTGCATTTTTAAACATTGTAAAACAATTACAACTGCTGTTGTACATGTATTTCACGCTCTCTGATGGTATGGACACTCGCGGTGGGGCACAAGGACAGGGTTGGACTCTTGACTGGAGGAGTGAAGGACACATGGCAATGTATAAAAAGGGTTGTTTGCCTCAGATATAAAGAACCCTTTGCTACGTTTGCCAGGATTCTTTTCCATTTGTTGGAAAAAACAAGGGGTTAGATGGGGGGAGGGGGAGAGGGCAGTAAAGAAATGTAGAAGAAATTAATTTATTCATGTTGCTATTTTTGTAACTGTTGGTAAATATTTTACATCTTGCCTTTTTTGTATGGATGCTCTTTTTTCATGCATGGAAGTTACTGATGTGGACTCTCTGTACAATAGTTTCTGACCTGGGTTGCTAACAATGAATTCTTGGTAGATAATTTTTTTGCACAAAATCCATAGTAGAAAAAAAACAAACAAAAAACAAAATAGAGACTTCTTGTAATTTATTTTCACAGAATAATAATTTGAAATGTTTCGTTCTACAAATTGGCAGTGTACATTGTTTTTTTTTGGATAGTGCTCAATCCACTGTGTGCAGAAGACGCCTCTGTTAAGAAATGTTTAAACACTTCTGGAATTTCTATGATTTGGTGGATGTGGGGGTTGCCACGTACCCTTTATAAACTCACATTTAACTGATTATATTTTTTGAGGTTCCGTAATATATGAATTCCTCTTGATGTATTACTTTTTACAAATCATGTTTAGACTTTCGGAGGCTTTCAATAATCTTCAGACATCGGGATGAAAAAAACAAAACAAAAAAGAATTTATTTTATTTTGTTATATTTTAATTTGTCTTGATAGTTCTACTAAATGGTTTCCTCACAGTATGTTTGTATAGATTTGCCACTCGTTGAACCTTTATTGTACAGTGACATTTTATAAAGTCAATTTAGTAAAGTGTGATATGTATTATTTTAGCTATCCTATGTAGGTATCTCTACGCTTGGTATTTAAAGCACTCTGTAAGGACACAGTTGCAGCTTGAGTACTAGCCATATTCTATCCAATGCCTATGTTTTTAATTCTTACATTGTTTTCAATAATTTTCCAATAAAAATACAATTGAAATTTTGTAATTTACTGATTTATCTCTTATTACATCCTCCGGCCTGTATTCATTGGAGAAATGCTCAATTAATCACAGCGACTAGACGTGCACTTTCTTAATTATCAAGCCTGCGAATACAATGAAGCCAAACTGACATTTCATTCCAGTCACGCCCTCGCGAAATGGCGACTACAGCAAAATAACAGGGTGGAAAAAAACTCTGAGAATACCAGTAGCTGTGTTGTAAAATTGATTCCCTGCGACCGTGAGTCAGTTAAGCACGATTTGTAAGTAGCCTCTAGGTGGTGCTAGACTTCTCAATCTGCTACATTTGCAACTTCATTCTTAAATGTATGCTCTCAATTAAATTTTAGGGTTCAGTTGTAATATACTTTGTGCATTTGCATTATATTTCTTGCATAAAATGGATTTTAAAGCCAAATATAAGGTGGTTTAAATTGATTATTTAATACATTTCGACATTAATTTACCAACTGATGCATTTGTCCTTATGGGATACCACAGTAAAAAAAATGATGCAGGATGAACATTACCTACTTATATTTGCATTTGGAATATTAGTAATATTTGACTTGTATAAACAGATTTGCTCCATAAAAGAGGGGATCTAAATGCAGTAGATCGGTAAAACTGGTTTAAAATTCATTTTTATTGAACAAGCTGGTTGATCCTGCTGGAATATCTGTGCCTTTAGGATCTGATGATGTCTATTTTGTGGCTCCTGTATCTAAGATAACTCAACCTATTCCCAAAGCATCTGAAATAAACTTCCCACATCACTTTTTTTTTTTTCATGTCATACAGAACTAGTGGTCAAGTCACTTTATTCTCACTGGAAAAGCTTTTCTTTGGAGCCCTCAGAAAAAAAACACCTTTAACAAGCAATTTGAGGTCTGTGTGGAGCAGTAAACTATGTCTGCTCTTATCCCTTTGTGTGTCCTCCGGGGTTAATGCTGCACAAATTCAAAGCATGGCACCGACCTGGTGCATGTCGCTGTCCGAGTGGCAGGGCCCTTTGTGCCTACATCAATTTCTGCACCTGTTCTGTGAGTTCATGCAAAAGGTGCTTGCTCCCCTGCCTCTTTTGTTGCATGTAGCGGACCCCACAGAGCAATTGGAATCGGGGGAAAAAACTTTTGAACACTCCTTCAGAAGCAACAGATGGCTTATCTCCCTGCCTTGAACCTCTACAAGGTCTCCGTGGGTGGTAAACTGACATTCTGAGGTGATTATTATCAAGTCAGCCTGAACAGGTCTGTAACAACAAAGGGGGAGCCACAGAAATTCCCACAACAGCACTAAAGTGCCAATAGAAGTGGCCCAGATAGTCGAGCTTTGTCACATGATGTGTTTGTGTTCCTCGGTGTACTTCAGGAGCTGGCTGAGCAGTCTTACCCTGAGGACACAGTGTGCCGCAGAAATGGACAGACATTGTAAGGAAGCTGGCAGCGGCTACCTGTTGTAGTTGGTACACTGGATGCATACAGAAAGTTTGGCACTCCTGTCCCTATTGATTGAGCCACCACGGGGTCCTCTGTGGTCTGAGGAAGACCCTGAGGGGACGGTGGCGGGGCAGATCCACTGTGATGTTTATGTAGACCGTGTGACGCACGTATCTGTTCAGATACGCACATTTGATGGCTCCAGTCTGGAAACAAAGATGTTGTTTCATGTCAGTTTGGAGCCTTGGTACACATTGACAACGAGGAAAGAAGCAAATTGAAGCAGGACACGTGTACATCAACATTCAGTCCTGAGAATGCACAAATGCTACAACACTTGCATGTCACATAACTCACTACAATGATACATATATGAATAAATCAGAGTTTTGTCATATAAGCAAATGCCAGAAAATGTAATAAAAACTGTGACTAAGCCAGAACACAGGAAAAAAAACCCACTTGCGACCACATAATCAGTAATAAAAAGTAAAACATAAAACAAACACTAGTAATTAACGAGCATTTTTGCTGTTGATTTATCTTGATTATTTTCTCGTTTAACTGATTAGTTGTTTGTTCTACAGAATGCCAGAAAGGTGTAAACGATGCCGATCATCGTTTCCTAAAGTTCAAAATGACGCCCTCGACTCAGAGATGTTCAGTTTACTGTCATACTGGAGTAAAAGAAAAAACAGAAGATAATCAGATTTGAGAAGCTACAATCACACCATTTATACATTTAAAGAAAAAAGGTATTCAACTGATTATCAAAATAGTTAATTTATTAGTAATAAACTAATTAATGAGCTCTAACAGACTTTTTGTTGTTTGTGTATACTGTGTCTAAGTAAAGAGTGGAAAAGCTGTAAGTAGTAGAATGTTACCGAATGTCAAAAAGTGGTTTGGTATTCGTGTTTATTATATCATGTTCTTATATTTGGCATACAACATGTAAACAAACTAACAGGAAATGTCTGCCTGAAGCAAACACCGGATGTCACTCAAGAATTTAAATATAGTTCAGTTCAGCTGTTGTTGGGCCTGACTGTCTGGGGTTATAGCTCCCAGTGGTTTATCAGTAGTCACATATCTGTTTGTTTATTTATTAGAAAGTAAGAATATTTAAAAAAAAAAGATTTGGACTAGTCATCTGTCATTCTGATCATCACATGCCTTTATTGTCTTTGCATGTTTGTGTTAAAGCCCTAGAAAATACAATGATATAGTTGTTTAAGTGACTGTAAAGGTCTGATCTGTTTAAATACTTTTCTGTCATGTCAGGTGATTCATGATGGAGATTGTTCCGTGTCAGTCTTACAGCAGGACATTTGCAGAGAACTATATATAGAATGTGTTCTCTCTAATCGGTGAAGTAACTAACAAGATATGACAACAGGTAGCCGAGCAGCAATGAAAACACATTTTATTGTTTTATGGTAAGCTGCTGTAGGTTGATGAGCTATCATTAAGCAAGAGACTGAATTTTCTGTGCTTTTTTTTTTTGGTCAGCAACACAGACATCAGATTTGGTCTGATTATTATTTGTTAGTGTATTATTTAATGGGACTTTCTGGTTGAACTTTTTACTCTCATCTGCACCTGCAGCGCTTTTCCTGGACTATTTACAGAGTTAGTCCCCTAAATTAAAAAAAAAAAAGTGTGTTCAAGATGCACCTTTCCATATGATGAGCTCTTTAAATCATGATAAGATGAATTCTAAGACACAGTTTGAGCGACACTGATTTAGCAGCCTGCGCTCACTGTGATGTTGGAAAGTGGGATGAGCTTACTTTGCCTGAGAGTTTAACATATATATCAATTTTAGTTAAGTTATTTATTCTGAAATAACTTAAAAAAATTGTGCAATTATGTGGTTAAAATCTAATAAACTGATGGCTTGGGCAGAGCTCATAATGTGTCAAAAACACCTTTGATTAAGTTCAGTTAAATTAGTAAGTAGATAAAAGGTTGTCAGAAATTATAGTGTTTACTTCTTTATATATATATTCATTAAAGTTAATTAGTTAATATCTTGTTTTGTGCTTTTACTTTTCTTAATTCTGCAGCACTCGCGCCGATTAGTCCTAAACGCATCTTTGTCTTTATATCGCAGCAGTTGGAAACTTAACATTTCCGAGGTGTGTATGAACGCAGCATGACGCCGCCTGTGGTGGCTCATTACATTATCTGGCAACCGGAGTGGCAGCGGACAGAAGAGAGGGTATCCCCGGGATTTTTACACCGAAGCCAGCTAAGTACTACCACCAAACAACTGAAAATCGCGGGGGAACTCGATCAAGCTCCTCCTAGACTCCGTAAGTTCGCGGAACACAGTTCTGCTACCATATAATCCAATTCGGTAATTTATTTTTCAATTAAAATATGACGACGACGGAAGTTTCTCTATCGGTTTTAGCTCAGCTAGCGCAAGTTAAGCTAGCTAGCATAGCTTGATCTCAGCTAACGTGCAAGGTAACAGTTTGTGTGTCGCACAGCTACACACATACACCTACCGAGCACAGACTGCCAAGAACAAGCCCCAAAAGTAGAGGAATATTAACTAAACTTCCCCGGCAAACTTGTATTAGGATGCACCAATATTAGGATATAATGTAAGTTAGTCGTTTTATTCGCCTATAATGAAGCTATAAAACTCTGGGACGAAACCATCATTTTGTGTGTAATTAACGCTCGATTATTTGTGAATAAAATTAGCGACTGTCTGCCTGTGCAGACGAGTGACCAGGGAGTTAGCGTTAGCAGGCTAACTTAGCTCCCGAGCTAGCCTTGTAACACTAGCTGCTCACTGAGACGGGGTCGGTTTCATTGTCTGTCGTGTATCGCTATTTGGACGCGTACAGACATCCGAGCTAAATATCACACTCTGTATCATCATGTTTACCCGAGAATGGGCTGCAGTGTTCAGCGACTTTCCTCTAATCTCTGTAGCCGGTTTTAATCACAATGGGCTGTTAGCTCAGCGATAGTTAGCCGCTGGTTTTGTAGCCGGACAGATGGACAGGTTGTTGTTGGCAAGCCAAGTTAACGTTAGCATGCGATAGCTTGTTGTTGTTGATGGGTTAGTTGAAAAAAGGCAGCTTTTCCTTTGGGTAAAGTTGGGTCACCAAAGTTTATGAGTATTATAACCAGTATTGCCACCAGGTTTTGCTAAGCCTGCCGTTCCTTTTAATCGTGGATGGGCACGGTTATGGCTTTATGAGGCATTGATCTCAGAACTTTGTCAGATTAGCTCAACCGTGAAAAGCCTTTTTATGGAGGCGTAATGGTGGACGGTTGTGGCTCCGTCGGGGTGTGTGTGTCTGTGTGTCCACGACAGCTTAGCAGCTATCACCCACGCCAGACTATAGACGACTAAGCGCCTACTTTGTGCTTGTACCAGAATAGTAATGTTTCTATAACTCAGATTCACCACTTAATGTATGAAATGAGATGTCTAGGTCGAAAGGGAAGATCAACAACTAGTGCACCGTTCATGTCCTTTTGAAATCAGGCGTTTTAAAGGCATTCCTGTGATTTTTATTCATTTGATGCATTTCTTAATTATCAAACCTTTCAGTGTCTCAGATTTTTTTTTTTTTTTACGCAGCCACCTTATCTGTGAGCCATGGCTTATGTGATTTGAGTGGACAAGTCAGTTTTGTGTTCACCTGACTTTGAGGTGTGTCTCATAAGCTGGATGACGATGTTTATATCGCCATCTCTTCTGAGCAAATGCCCTCCTTTTAAAGCAAGCAGACAGTTGGCACCCTTGGCCAGTGATGGGGGACACGTGTCGCTTTGCATTTTATGATGGGCCTTGGATTTGCCTGAGGAGGGGTGCCTCTTATGAAAAACCTTCCTGAGAGTGATGTAACTAGACAAGCATGACTGGAGATCCTCTCTTATTCTGCTGCATCAGGACTCCAACCTTTAAAGATACATCTGTATTTTCCGCCAACCATTATTTTTAGTATTATTTTTTTGTGTGTGTGCTTTTGTCATTCTTAAAGCTCAAGGGTACCTTGCTCATCATGGCCGCTGTTGAGTTTATTGTGGTTGTATTAGCTTTGGAATTTGCAGGGTCTTACGTCTGGCATTTAATCTCACTGTAAACGTTTTTTTTTTTTTTTCAGTTTTTGCTGAGTTATGACTTGTGAAGTTCAGTTCTAATGCTGAACAGCTGCCAAGAAAGCAAAGCGTCACCTCACAAGTTTATGCATTTCTGTTCCTTTTTACCCCATCTAAACCGAAAAACTTAAGTTTACCATCACAATTTTACTTTTGAGTCACTGTTTATAGTGACTTTATGACTGTCATAGCGATATAAAAAACAAATCACACCTCTGTTACAGAACCTTGACCTAACAGTGAATCGTGAAATCAGAAACATTTTTCCCTTCTGACACATAATGTCCCTCTGATTCGTCGTTGTTTCTCCCCTGTTCTAATGAGTATCCACAATTTGTAGACCACACGCTGGGGATGTCTCTGTAGGGTTGTATGGCGTAGCTACTATTGCTTCCATCCATGTAAGCCTGGCTGAGGTGTTATCATACCAGCAGCTCAGTGTGGACACAGGTTAACACAGCTGTCAGACTCTGAGGCCAGCTGCTGTGAAAAGGTTAACAGGAAATGCTGGTGAAACCATCAAGTCTTACCAAAACGAACCTGCTTGCTGGTGTCGGTGTGGATAAGAGATGAGGGCCACGAGGGCTTGTACTAGATTGTAGGATTATCCCACAGTGATGTCACCAGGAAAAGATTGAGTGTAGGATTCTTAGCCTCATTTGCTCAGTGGTAATCACTTCTTGTTTCTCAAATGAGATGCAAAAATGAATAATGTTCCCACAAGTGTAAATCGATCTCTCGTTCTGTAGTAATGCTTCTCTGTGTGATCTTGCAAATTTCTTTTTGGGGCTGTTGAGTTGCATATCTTGCTTGATACAATAAGCCTATTACTGTGTGCTAAGTTTTCATAGAGGTTTGTCTGTGATGGGATTTTAAGGGTTACATTGGCTGAGATGTTGTTGTCAGCTGAACAGATTTGCATATTTGTATGATCTGATTGTCTTCATGCCATTTGAGAAGTTGCCTTTCTGGCAGTTTACGTAGTTGTTGCTTCAGATGCCAGAGGACAGGAGTAGACATATCGACCAGAGGTTCCCACCCAAAGGCCTTAGGCAATTCTTGGAGCTCGAGGAGAGAAATCCTCCAATGTTTGACTGTCTGAACCAATACTTGTTTACCCTGTTGGACTTCGTCAAGTATTTACAATGTCACCAACCTGTTTTAAACGGTTAAAGGTACAGTGTCTGAAGTGATGAGCTTGACATTGCATTTGATAAAGCTAACCACTTCAAATTTTAGCTCCACTGCCAGCAAACTCAGACTGGATATGCAACTCATATTATTGCAGTTGTCATTTTTTTTTTCTTTTTTTTAATTAAAGTGCTTAAGAAAGTCACAAATTAGTTGTTAAGGGAAATTAATTAATGTAGGAAAGATAACTGGCTGCAAGTGCTGTTCTTTATTTGTCATGCAGTATAAAAAAAAAAAAAAAGAAAAAAGTAAATATAACTAAAGGAGCATTTGTGTGTCTGTCTGTTCTTTGCGTTCCTTGGAAACTATTCATCTGATGTGCTTCACACTTGACGAGTGCATTCCTGCGGACCCAAGGAAATGCATTGTCACTTATCAGGAAATTTAGATGAGCCGTTTTTGAGGAACATTAAACAACAGTCGGTGACTACGTGAGGGCAGCTCGTCGGCCTTACTGATTACGACAACAGCGTCTCGCAAAATGGCCCAGTCAAAGCATGGGATTTCCCTGGAGAAATGGCTTCTGGTAAAAAATCCTCGCCCACCATCATCTCAAGTGTAGGAGGATTTTAGACAGTGACCAACATTGTGATGCTCTGTAAGCACAGCAAATTGGAAATGGCTCGTAACACCAGTACGACTGCTGTGCATGATCATTTACAGCATCTCAAAGCACTTTGTCTAGACAGACGCCACCATCCTCTTGTTGCAGTCTCAGAATTATTACAGTTATTTTATTGTTTTCAATGTCCCATGTTATTACAGAAATAAATTTGCCAGTGATTATCTTAACTACACATGACTCCAGTGATAAAAATGAATTTGTGTCATAACATTTTTAAGTTTGAAGTCAAGTCGAGATACTGAATCTCTGTAAGGGAAAGAGTTGCTGTGACATACAGTGAATAGATTTATCTTAGTATCCCAGCAATTCTCTCTCTGTAGGCCTGGATTTTTACCTAACGATGCGTCAACTAACATTAGTTTAATGTAGAAGTTTTGATATCTGTACACAGTCGTTGTTGAATGTAAAGAAATTTGGAGTGGTAATGACATTGCAAAGCTTTAAGCGGCACTACTGGAGGCCTACATGACGTGGTACTGCAATAGCGAGGTGAGGCGGTGAGGGAGACAAACTGAAGTGGGACTTTCTCAATATTCATTTTGCAATAGTTAATGAAGGTAAACAATGCACCAGACAAAAACAAAAACTCAGCAGGCCCAAGGAACACCAGGCCAGCTGCCACAGGTATTTAGTCAGGTATTGTGGGTTTAAAAATGTGTTCTTATCCCCACTTGACAAACATCAGTCATATATATAGAAGCTAGTATAGAATGCATGTCTAGCTCTGCTTCTTTTCAGTTTGTAGCTGTATGGCACAGTCACATTTACTCAAAAAATAGTTCAACATTTGCATTCACTGGTGGTTTCCTGGTGCTATGCTACAGACCTGCCTACCTGTCCTACCGGCCACTTCTACTACAAAACATCTTTGATTCTGGGATGAAGCACTAGCTAGCTTGGTTTTTGTGGGCAAGCGAATCCTGAACACTGACAGTAAGACACCCACCATTCACTTGGGTAATTTTAATGGCAGTGCAGTCATGCTTCTGTTTAGTCATGCTAACATATTTGCTTACAAGTGACAGCCCACATGACCAATGTTGCCTGGAATGGCATCTTATCTGATGTAAGCAAGACTAATTGTGCATTTACAGGTTATACACATATCTAAAGTTGTTTTCTTTCAGTCTGCGTGTAACAATTGCTTCCAGTGTGTGGCCAGTGCTGACATGGCATCTCTCGAACTGTCAGTGCAGCAAACAGGCAGACCGGTAACTTGGATACATGTAGCATCAAGGCATGGGTCCAAGAGGGGACAAATTGTCCTGGCTGTCTCCCTGCCACGTGGCTGATTTGTGCAGGTTGTGTATAAATGTGCAGGATTTCATCAGTGCACTTAATGCCTGATGGAAAAGTTGTCAAAACAAAGGTCTGCCTACGCTGACTTTGGAAGCTGGAGTCAACTAGTTATTTTACCTGTCTGTAAGGAGAGTTGTCATCGTGAACAGTCGTAGACACATAGCATGTTTGTAAAGTAACTGCTGCAAATGTGAGGCTGGCAGCGAACAGAATGAAGGATCTGGGAATTTATAGTGTCACACCAGATGAACAATGGTAAAAATAGTCCTCACATGGCTAGTCTTTGTGTCAGAGTGCTGTGAGGTGTTCCACACATTCTCCTGCAACGTCACATTACATAAAATGACCTGATTCTCATTCCTAAAGCTCACTGTCATTCCCACTGCTCCATATCTCTTGGAAGAGCCCATTTTCAGGCTGATATCCTGTTTCCCAAGAAGACAAACGACTTGGATAACAAATTGTATTTTCTGGTCTACCTTAATGATTCCAGAATTGAATTTTAGTCTTCAAATTGTGGACACACAGGAGTCTCCTCAGATTTGCTGGGTATGATGGTACAATACTATTGTCTTGTGTTTACACCACATACCCTGGGCATATAATTACTGTTTTTTTGCTGCCTTCAGAGTGGATAAATTAACTAAAACTATGGGGTTTTAAGTGTTACTCTGCACAAAATCTATGTTTTGAGTGCCACTCAATTGTAGACCTTTGATTGTTTTTTTAAACTTTTGTTTCAATTCTGTTATGGTGGATTCCAATGGTGATAATGGCAGAAAAAGTGAGAGAAATTCAAAGGAACGTTTCAAACTACCGCTGCAACACAGTCCACTTCTCCGTTGTTAACTTGCTCCACAACCTTGAGGAGGACACACAGCGCCGGTGCATTACATTGTAATAAATGTTTGGAACATATTGAGCCATGGATGCAAAAGTGAAATAAGTTTCTCCGGATGTTCCGCTTTTTACTGTTGTCATTGTAAGTGATTTAATTGGTCACTTAAGTCATGTAGGCAGCTGTGGGTGTCTGCACAGGCGCATTAATGCTAACAGCTAGTAATAAACGGCTACTGGTAGCATTCAGTAACTCAGTCAAGTGATGAAACACGCTATCAAGTTTACTTTTGCTTTAAGCTCCCTCTAAAAGTGCCTTACCCACAGCTGATAAGCCACAAGATGAAGTATAGAAGGCAGGGGAAGCACTGGAGACAAAATGCTGCTGCTAAAAAAAAAGAGAAATGTGTATTTCGATATGAGTGGTTAGCTGCTCGTCTGAGATACTGTAAAGAGAAGAATGAGACGGCTGTTCATTGTGCACACGGAGGTGTTGCCAGTGCTTGCAACCAAAAGTTTGCAACTTTGAGAATGAAAATGGTTAATTTTCCCACAAGCTCTTGGTGTCAAGGGAGCGCTAGCCCGGCGAGTGAAAAAGCAGAGCGGCATGCCAAATTCAATACAGCACATCGCATCGCTAAAGGGGAGACAACTTTTACTTAATTCAACTTAGAAGTTCTTCTCCAGAAGCAAACCAGGATACCGATAAATCATTTTTCCTTCAAGTTAGCTCCAGGGTATGTTTTCTGTCTGTCCTTGACCATTTGTCTAAAACTGAAGTTTATTTATAAAGCACATCAGCACTTTCAAAGTGCTTTTGAAGGCAGGCATGAAAGAAAAAAGGAGATAAATATGAATACTTCCAAAGATAGATAATTAAAAATGGATAACAATTTAAATCCCTTTTTGTAAATTTTGAGAAAGTTTTACAAGGGAGCTTAAAAGAAGACAGTGTCTCTCTGAGGCAGATTCTTGGTGGTAACAATGTGAGTTTTGCTCTAAAACCCTGTGTTCGTTCGCCCACTCCCACTGACCATTACTGACCATTACCGCCCACTTTTGCATGCATCTTCCACTCCTGCACGCACACGAACTATTTTGATTATTCATGCTTGCACAATATAGAGTCCCTTTCCGCTCTCTGTCTTCTCCCGTCCCACTGGGATAACACTTAGCTTCACTGTGTGATATTAAAAAGGGATGCATATGGTTGTAATGTAGTGACAATACAGTTACATTCATACCAGTCAGTTATTGCAGTGCACATTTAGCACATTATGTCAGTAGTGTTTGGTTAAATATTTGCAGGAAGAGGGGCTTTAATTTTGAATGTGCACTTATTTTGACAGAGGGAAAATTGAGCAGATTTGTCAGGGGTGTCCAATCCTGGTCCTCGAGGGCCACAGTCCTGCGTGTTTTAGATGTTTCCCTCTTCCAACACATCTGATTCAAATGATCAGCTTATCATCAAGCTCTACAGAAGCCTGATAACGATCCTGATCATTTGAATCAGGTGTGTTGGAAGAGGGAAACGTCTAAAACATGCAGGACTTTGGCCCTCCAGGACCAGAGTTGGACACCCCTGAGATATGTTATCGCAGGAAAATCCTTCCCCTCCCCTTTTTATTTTTTCTCGTCTTGGTCAGTTAAAACTGAGAAATTTGTCCAAATGTCAGACTTGTCTTGCTTTGCTTTTGTGCCGTAAAAACCTGCTTTAATCTTCTTTCACTTTCATTTGTTGACGCCATCATTCTGGTTAGCGTTGAATCCCAGGATCCGCAGTATGTTTTCTGACTGCCCGCTCCCACTTGGAGCAGGGATTTGCCCCCCGCCCCTACAAGATTTGCGTTGGGTCCCTTGAGACCCACAGGATCTTCAAAGATAACCCTTTTGGCGTAGTGTTGCCTAAAGCAACAGATTTTGTTTATGGGTATGTGGGAAAAATGAAAACCGATATGAAGGATAACGATACAGAGCTTTACATTTACCTTAAGTCAGCACCTATCCAGGTTACTTTCACTTTTGGGTCGACTTCAGATTTCATTGTTTCGAGTTGAACCTACAGCAAGTCATGACAAAAGCTTGACGTTACACAACCAGATCCGGACGTATCCAAGCCTCCTCTGCCATTTGGCACCTAATTATATTCTTCCCACCTGTACGCGAGGCTGATAAAAGCATAAGCAAACAATAATCTGACCAAATATTTGGGGCCAACTTGATTTTGACAGAGTACTCAGAAGTGATGAGGTTCAATACTGAGTCATAACATCACTGTTGGGTGTGGTTAAAAAATGAAATGGGCAAGACTTCATGTCACACCCAGTGATGATGTCGGGTATGACCATTGAAGAAGTTTAGAAACTCAACCTTTAATAGCAATTTAGTTTCTTAAAAGAATGCAGGCATCCTCCAATGGGTGGAGGCCAACTCTCACACTTCAAACAGGTCCAACCAAGTGTTATGCCAGCCATGAGATCGAGCAGGAAGACATGCTTGTCTTTTTTCAGTACTTACCAGTTGGTGGGCATTGATTGTAATGAAAGCAGTTACTTGTCTATTGACACCGACTTTGCTGTTTTTATATGTTTATGAATGTAAAGCAACACTTTGTCACCATTTCCAGCATCTGTTGGCTGTACTTGTTGGCCTGTCGATCCTTGTGTGTGAAACAAGTTGAAATATCGGGAGACTGGCCATGACTGTTGCATTCTTGTTATTGAACTTGTTCTTTATTTATTTGATTTTCACCCTTTCTGGAAAGTGCCTAATGGCCAGAGAGTAGAGAAAAGATGCTACAAAGCAGGTTTCCTGAGAATGAGAGGGTTGCCGTAATCGCGGTGGAGTTATTTGCAAATAACTATCAGATATTTTATTTACACTATCATCACAGTAACTAATTTGACTTACTTTGCATCTAATACTAGTGGTTTGTGTGTCTCCAAACTGTGTTTCAGATGCATTTTCTTTCTTATCTCAATCCTGTCCCAATGTCCCTTTGTACATTTTGTTTTGGTGTCCCTGCTGTACTTTACAGTGTATTATTTGCTGCGGTCCGACCTCTATTAACCCCTACTGATGAAGGTCAACCCAAAAACTCCTGACTCAGAAATATAGTGCAAGTGACCTAATTTGCATGGTTGTGTCGTTAAGCTATGGCCACAGGTGAAGTTTTGTCTGGTTTACTGTTTTTTTTGTTTTTTTGCACCCTTTAAGCTCTTTTCCCCTCCTCTGCTCTGGTCACTTCCTGCTACCATCCATTTCTCAGAACTGTAATCTGATAGCAGTCTGCGTGTGTCCTGGCCCTCCAGTCTGTATGTGGGTATGTGCTTCTGGTTTTACAGGATTATGAAGTAACCATTTGGAAGCAATTTGGATGAAATTGGAGATTATCCCTGTCTAGGATTTTTGAAAACATTTAGCTGTTCCTTTTTATTATATCTTGTAAACATTTGTAGTTGCAAATGTATCCAGTGGCTTTTTGATCAGAGGTTCACGAAGACTACTTCAGGCTGACTTGAGGTGTTTGTGTTTTAGAACTTCATGTTCCAGATCCTTCTCATGCCCTTCGATGGTCAGCAGATTATGTTTTGTTAATGGCGTGAAACAATCACTCAGAATGCTAGAGGAGGCTTTTAAGTATTGCGCACGTATGTCAGTTCACGCTCGCCAAAAATCCAGATAGGATGTGAGGATACGTGCGGTTTTTATTTGTTAGTTGTAAATGCGGAGGATACATTCACAAGCAGCAGTGTGTCTGTGCTGAACAACCCTAGTCATACGTGGTTTTATATGGCTATATGTGCCTGCATTCTTGTGTGATCATGTACAAAAGTCTGGTTTCCACTTCCTGGACTTGCAGCTATTGTCGTCGTCACGTTGCCGAGGGAGAATCCAGGTGGAGACATGCGCACGCATACGTACACTGTGTGTGGCTCCGGCTCAAACACATACACACACACACACACACACACACACACAAGCACACACACACACAGAGGCAGTCTGGCAGATTCAGGGTTAAAGGCTTCCATTTTGTTAGGTAACACCCTAATGGTCTGATCTGTCAGTGGCGTTAAAATGGCAGGGGCTTAACCCTTGGCGTTCGGGACGCAACCAGCAGGGGCACACACACACACACACACACACACTTCTGGGCTGGCCGAGCCTAGAACAGAACAACTGAGGAGGGAGTGTGTGCAGTGAGGTTGGGAGGGGTAGAGGGAAGGACATAGAGTGAGCAAGTGAGAGAGAGAAGACAAGGAAGAGTATTTTTCACTTGGGTACAGTTAGATTATGGCTCAGCGAACCACATGCGCTCTGCACCCTTCTCCCTCCCCCAACCATGGCACCATCTCAGCTGGGTCCCTGCCCCCACTCCTAGCCTGGTGCACAGATTAGCATAGGTAGTCTGGTCTTTTCTTTCATTGGTTAGATGATATCCCAAAGGATGCGGGGGGGAACTATGGTTTTTGATAACCTGAAAATGATTTTTGTCATTGGAGCAACACATAAGTTTGATGTGATATAAAAGCACCTGCAGGGGTAATGTTTATGGTGTGGAGTGGTAAGAAATTGCCTTGAATTCAAGATCGTCATAAGATCATCATGTGGTCGTATATGCCAGTAAGATAACTGGCAGTTTGAATGATCAAATCAATATTACAAGGGTCAGGGCCCCTTAGCTACACAAGAAAAAAGAGTTGTCGCTCCATTTTCTTTTATTGGGCAATAATAATCCATACTTGTATTGCTTTTATTGGACAGAATAATTGTTGTTTCCCATTGTATTGAACCCTAAGGACACAGTTGAAAAGCCTCAGTATTTTAAAATGGCTGTTAATGTGTTGGCTGGCCGGGTCCAGTCCCAGTGGGAAGATCATTACAGTGTTGGAGATGAGAGGCGAGCACGCTACCTGAGGGGATGAGCCTTTGCCATTGATCTGGTCTTTGTGAAATGCTGGACACAATAGGAGACAGAGGGAGAACAAAACCTGTAGTGTCACACCAGGTCACAAGATTTCCATTTGCTTTCAAGTGGATGCATCTTATCCTGCCGCACTACACGCATAGACGGGATTTAATGTCAGTCCATACGGCCCTTCCACAGAAATGTACATTTATTATATGTATTGATTTGAGCCAGCTAGCTCAGAGGCAGCTTGGCGCAAAACCTTTTCATGCACAGTTATGTTTTATATCCTTTTGAATGGGCGGCAGAGCCATCTCGTCGTACCCACCGCCTAGAACTCTGTCGTCCTTTGTTTTTCCTTTCTGTCTAAGATCTGCTCTGCCCTCAGGTCTTATTATTCTGGGGGAAAACGAGAGAGACATGCATCTACTCCTCCTCCACAGTCTCTGGAGAGCAACCGGCACAGATAACTAATCACTGGCTGGTCCTCTTTCTCATCATCACGTCATTTTTGTTGCTTTTGTTCGTCGTCCATTTGTACGTTAAAGAGATGAATCTTCATGCGGTTGTTGCACTGGCATATAATTAGGGACGGGTATCGTTACATTTTATTGATACTGTTATATACCAGCATTCGTAATTGCTATCAATACTCATCTTTACTATTCAACATTCTTCCTAAATTTAATGGAATTGAAATGCATAGCTAATTACACCAGTGCTCAGTGAGCTCTTTACCCATTTATTTTATAAAAATTTCAAAGTGGATCGTGCCTTCCTGTTAATTATGGTTCATTAGGAGGGAGAGAGAATTAAACTTTAATTTATGGATGATTTATTTAGCATGTGAGACCTACAGTACTCGTGACTGGCTGTCTGTCTTACATGCGGATGACACAAGAAAAACAACCTCCAAGAGAAGCTCGTCTGCGGGAGAAGCTGCGGGTTAGATAACGTTCAGAGCAGACACTTAAGAACAGGTAACGCATTAGATTTAAGAAAGCATCTCAAATATGTCAGACATTTCAGAGCAGACAGTTGCTAAACGTTGGCAGCAGGAAGACGCTGCCACAGGACCGCCACACAAATCCCTCCTTACATAAATGTTAGCATTTGAACTTTAGCTAGTGCACTAACTTTGTTAAGTTCATGGTTTCATTTTATGAAATATGATACAACATTAAAACCACCGACAGTTGAAATAAATGACATTGATCATCTCATTACAAGGAAATGTTTTGCTAGGAAACCATGGATCCCGTCATTCATGTGGATGTAACTTGGACACGTACCGCTCGGCTCAACCACTGAGGGCCAAGCTTCATCTTGTGGTCGGAGTGTGGTCTTCTTTGGTAGTATGTCTGTGCAGATTCTCGGTCTTCCAGATCATGGTAATCCTAGGAGCTTAAGTAAAAAAAAAGCAGCTCGACTTCTTTTTGAGGTTCTTGAAGATCTTTCACTTCTCATCCAAGAGGCTTCTTCAGTTTTTCTTTGGTAGGAAAGTCTGATTTCAAAATCAGTCAGCATTTTAAAATTCCCTGAATCTAAGTCCAACCTCAAGAGTGCTGGGACTCTGTGTGTAGTGTAAATCAAAGTGCTGTAGTGTGCCAAGATTGG
Organism: Stegastes partitus; assembly: GCF_000690725.1. Lineage (NCBI taxonomy): Eukaryota > Metazoa > Chordata > Actinopteri > Pomacentridae > Stegastes > Stegastes partitus. The sequence goes on from NW_007577764.1 coordinate 631,463, forward strand.
CAAACGTGATAGTCTGAAATGGATGCTGCAGTACAGTTCTGATCGAGGATTGTGGACAGTAATAAGCCGAGCTCTTCCTTGAGCCGAAGTGCTCTATACCGGGTTGTGAAATCCCAGGCAATGAGGTTTGGGGTACCAGCTCCCTCCAGGCATCTCCCAACGGACTTGCTGATGGACAAGTCAGACCTGTTTGTGTGATTGTAATGTCAGTCTCAGTTCGTTTTAAATGCTGGATAGATGGAGCTGGGGGTAGAGTTGACACTGCCATGGGGGCTCCAGTTGATTGATTTAGGATCTTTTTGCGGTTGATTGCCTGGCAATAGAATAGAAATTGTTGATGACAAAGCTAGAGATCCTGCATTCTGATATGAGTTTTACATTTGACATGCTCAACCTGGATAGAACGAGAGTAGCTTTGTTTTTATCACAATGTGCTGTCATTAAGGCTTTTGGACATAAAATCTACCTGCTCATCTCTGTGTCTTTTCCTGGTGTCACAGTGTAATACCGTCATAGTTTCTGACTGCCTTAGGGTTTGTTTTTTCAGGTCACTGTGAATGGCATAGATTGACTGTTTGCAGGTCTTGGTGGTAGAGAGGGGACGGGGTCATGTGACTTAGATCCAGTGACACCCAGAAATTGCATGATGCCCTTCTTCATATTTAAAATATTTTTACGCTGTCTATTAATTTGTTGTCTTGGGGCTGCTCGGTGGCTCACCTGGTACAGCCTGCACACCATGTACTGAATCCTTACTGCAGTGGCCCGGTTTCCATTCCAGCCCAGACCCCCTACCCCTTATTTCCCCTGCTTGTGTTCCTTCCTCAGCCGTCCTTAGTAAATATAGGCAAAAAGCCCAAAAAACATCATCGTGGTGAACTATTCTGTAAAAGAAATATGCCACAGTTCTCTACACATGTTGTTTTCACAATCGGTCATGTTTCTTGTTTGGAATTTGTTTTATCCAAATCGACCAGTGGGTTATGATGCCTCACTGGAGGTTTAGTGAGATTGAGTGTGATGCAACAATGAGAACTAGTACACACATCCCTCTCAGTCAGTCTCAAGTGCATACATAACACATCACAACATATGCATGGACAACAATGCCCCCCCCTCACCCCCTGTTGCTTAGCAGCAGTGCATCCAGTACATTAAACATTGGATTCGTGATGCCATATATCTCTTCTGGGACAAAGGTAGCCACGTGTCTCTAGACCTGAAACTAGCAGCCACAGCCGTCCTAGCGATGTGGAGATCTGACTGCACTGTCCCAAAGGGTTATAGTCATTTTCTACCTGACACGGTTCACCACCGTTACAGCAAGAGCAATGTGCAGCCACCATTTCTGCAGTCTTACTGCTTAAAGTATGACTTCTGAAGCACTGTGTGTGGTATACGGGCACGCACACATACACACCCACACGCAAGCTGTCATCTCTGGCAGATAGATAGCCTTTGTGTCCAGGGATGGTACAGCAGGGCACATCTGTCCTTGCAGTGTACCAGAGCAGGGTGCATTTTAGGTTCCACGCTTCTATGCAAACAGACCTGAATGTTGAGCTCTGTTGTAGTTGCTTTATTTTGAATGTAGTCTTGGGTTTACTTATTATGAACACCTAAGCTCAACATCTTGCCAAGTGTCAAGGATGCCAATGTCATACCCTCACTTGAAGTTAAATTTGAGCCGCACTAACAGATGTGGATTGTTAGAACAAACTGCAGTCTTAGTGCACGCAGTGTTTTGTTGAAACTGCTGAAATGCAGTTTCATTTTCCGACCTTACATTGCAGTTCTTTCAGTGCCTTGCTTTAACCGACTCATAGTAGGAGGATTTGTATACATAAGATTCAAACGGTGAACTATGATCTTTACATCTTAAAGGCCTTAATGGAAAGCAGACAGAAATAAATCAAGATGTTTATCGTGGCTCGGCATTAGCTTTGGACAAGAAAATGTGGCTGTTTATTGTCCACCCACAAAAGTCACTTGTTCAGGTAAAAATGAACCGCACCCTTGTAGTTTAGGTTGTTTTCACTGAGTGTATTATTATTTTTCAATCTACACGGCGTTCTTTTATGCACCAGGCCCCTGGTCTGCTTCCACTGCACACCGTTTTAGAACCAATGGTCTGGCCTATTTTGTCCAGGAGTATTTTCATCACCGACGACGTGACAGATGCATTGAGTTTAGGTAACGTCAAACTTGGCTTACAAGGTGTACACCCCCCCTCCCCAGTTAGTTTGTAGCTTAGCTAATCTCAAAAGGTGTTTTTTAATCATCAGACGGGTGCATTGTTTCTAGTCGGTAATGTGAATGTAACAGTTAATCATTTAACCAAACAGCCAAGTAATGACTGACACATAATGTGAAGACTCGATTAAAAAAAGTTTTTTTTTTTAAATGTTTAGTGGGGCAAATACATTTCTGCTCCAATTGCACTACAAAATCAATCCACTTGTCCCATACAAGAGGGTAAACCTTAATGTCAAGCCCTGTTTACTGTGTCCAGCAATACTAAAATAGTGTTTTTAAGAGTATCAGGTGTCATAAATGACAGGCTTTTAATGTTATGTGCTGACTCTTGACTGCTAGAGAAGTAAGTCATGTCACGGATGCGTTTCCCCCCCCCCACCCCCCGTCTGCTTGCCGTATGTTGGAATGCTCGAAGACGACATCATTTTCTCCTCCTCCTCCTCCCTCTTGCCTTCTTCTTCCCTGTGTGGGACGTGTCTCTGGCCTTCCCGTCTCTCTCCCCCTTCTTTCTGCCACTGTCTATCCATATGTTAAACCTGTGCCTTCACTCGTTTGCAGACCAGTTTGAACTGGTTTTCGGGGAAACACTTTTTGTCTCTTCTGAAATCTTTTGGGCATGAACTGTTAGGATGTCACAGACTAGAAAGACCTTGAGCCAGCCTCCTTAATCAGACATGCAAGGTTGCATATATACGTGCAGACGCTTTCAGTCCAATGATCATTTAGGCTCTTCTTTCAGAATCTTTAAATACACACATGCACACATGTTAATGCACTCATCCTACGAAATGCATCATGTTTGTATATCAATTATTATGAACTTTTAAGAGCATGTGTGAGTGATGGTTCCATAATGAGCACATGGCCTACATTGGTGTACTTGGTGTAAACGTAGCACAGCGCTGCTTTTCTGCTGTGTAATAGGTTTTTCCCTGAAATCTAAGTGGGTCTCTCATCCTCTGCTGTTACCGTACTGAGTGAGATTTGGGTCAGCATCTGGGGCACTGGCAGTAGGACAGGAGATGCCTGTACACCTCAGGGTTGTCCCTGTATGCAGCTGGAAATATCAGCAAAATCAAACCAGAGCTGCAACTGTATGGGTACGAACAAGTCATGTTTTGGAGACAAAAAAAAGAAAGAAGCAAAACATGTGCTTTCAGGCTAATATGAGGATTTGATGCTTTTCTTTGACATTTGTGACAATAAAGGAAATGCCTTTGGGGTTTCAAATGTTGGTTCAACAAACAAGGCATTTGAGAACATCATTCAACGCCTTTGGGAATTCTTATTGGCCTTTTATAGATATATATTTTATAATTAATGGGGAAATCTGGACGATTCTCAGCTGATTAATCAGCAATAAAAACAAGGGTTTATTGCAACCATTAATTAATTATTGCACATTTTATTATACACAACTGCAGTACATAACCAATGTGTTTTCAAGGATTACTGTTTCTCTTAATAATCTGGATCTGGAGTTGCGTATCGTAGATCAGTAGTAAGGCCTGTTCTTAAAAGACAAACAGATTTCAGGGTTCTTTATTTTTGCACTGGTTGCACTTCTGTGATTTCACTCTTCAGATGATTACAGTGTTGTACTCAGGCGCACAATTTATTTTTTTTTAGTCCCTGGTTTAATATAATGGCAATCTATAAAATAAAATGTGATTATAAGTGCTTCAGAACTTCACATACCCTGGTGGTGGCATTGATTGAGAGCTTTTTGAGTTAAGCAGCTGCAATTTAAACTTGTTAAATGGCAACTTCACCTGAGCGTTGTTGCAGATTCATTGTAGTTGATTTGGTTCAGCTCTGCAGTCACTCTTTTGGCACTCTGTTGCCTCTCAGACAAAGGCACCCTGTGATGTCGGTTAAAACTTAAACTCAGCACTGTTTCAATTTTATTGTCTCAATTTTAGGTTTTATATGTACCTCAGCCAAGGTAATGCGACCCAACACTTCATTTCACAAGGTGTTCAGGGCGTTTTTTTTTTTTTAATTTGCTGGTTACATTATGGCCCTGTTGCCTCACAGCATAAAGGTCGCCGGTTTGCATCCCGGTGAGGACACCCGAGATCTTTCTGCGTGGAGTTTGCATGTTCTCCCCGTGCAGCGTGGGTTCTCTCCGGCTTCTCCGGCTTCCTCCCACACAGTCCAAAAACATGTTGAGGTTAATTGGTGATTCTAAATTGTCCGTAGGTGTGAATGTCCTTGGTTGTCTGTCTCTAAGTGTAGCCCTGCGATAGTCTGGTGACCTGTCCAGGGTGTCCCCTGCCTTCACCCTAAGTCAGCTGAGATAGGCTCCAGCCCCCCGTGACCCTTGTGAGGATTAAGCGGTGTATAGATAATGGATGGATGGATGGACATTACGGCCCTCTGGAATTAGGCAACAACACAGTATTCACATAATACTATGATGTTGTTTTGGCAAAAGGATGAATCAGGTTCTACTGGGAGATAAGACACTCAAAACTCAGAAACCTGCGTAATAGTGTGAAGCAGACACCTGGTAAAAGTGTGCCGTAGGGGTGGATGATTTGACAATTTTATATCATGAGGGACCTTAATTTGATAATCTGCTTTTCAGTGGAATTATAGCGATTGTGTCATTAATGTACAAGTATTTTATTGTGAAATTTCAGTGGCTGCTCACCAGCTACCGCCAGCCTCTTGTTTACCTGTGTGCTGGTATGAGGTCCTTCTCGTCTACTTCACTGAGTGTCTCATCCAGTTAACCTCTCATCCCACGGACACACTCCAACTCCACTTTTTTGGCCTGCAGCTGGTGACAGTAGTCCTTGCTCTGCTCTCCAAGAGATCCACAGCAAACTGGAAAGCCACTCCAGAACCTGCAGCAGGTGGAAAAGTGGCTCATGTGCTATGCCAACCTCACAGAGGCTGCAGAGCACAACATGGATGCCATATTTCCGCCTGTGATAAGATATGTTACCATTGCCAGCTGCAGCCCAAGCTAGTGGAGATAGAGTAGGGGCGAGAGACTCACTGATGAGGCAGCAGGGACTGACATGACAGTGACCTGACCAGCTTGCGGGAAGGGGAACAGAAGACTGGGCGGTCCAAGGCTAACTGGTTAGCAGTGACTGAACTTTCCAAATTAGTCTCAAACCGGCGCAGACATGAACCCCTATTTCCATTCAGAACTTTCACAAAAACATCATAACAAAAACAGGATTCAGAGAGTGAGAGTGAGTTCGCCTCGAGTTTAAGGGCCAGTCTTTGTATCCACTCAACCTGAGTACACAAATGCAACTAAGTTTTCCGATTGTGCATTGTAATTCTACCCCCAAAACAAAACAAAAATTTCCTGCTGGATAATTAAAGCTCTATCTTATGTGATCTTTGGGCCAGATCCTCCACCACTTATGTGTAGCACAGTGTGTTTAATATTCAGTTTGAGAGATGCACTTTTTGTTGTAAATAAAAGAGGACGATGTTGTTGTTCTATACTAATGAGGCACCTAGAGCTGCATGCTAACAATCAAACCAGTATCTTCCTCTCGTCTCCAGCCAGTCCTTTTTGCCTGTCTGTCTGTCTGTTTGTTTGTTTTGTAAATGTGTTTAAACTATTTGTAACTGTTTGCTATTCCTCTCTCCAGGGTGAGAGCAGCCATGTCAGAGGAGGCGGTGCGTCAAACACGCAGCCAGAAGCGGGCTCTGGAGAGGGACCATGCAGCTCTTTCCGGGTCCCTGGAGGACATGGACAGTAAACGGGTGAAGCTGGAGAAGGGTGATGCAGCTGGGGCCCCTCTCGCCCTGGTGGGACCTGGAGCTGAGGGGGTCAAGCTGAAGAGCGAGCAGGCTGCTAAGGTAGCAGCCAGCATCCTAAAGGCAGGCGAAGTGAAGGCTACCATCAAGGTGGAGGTGCAGACTGGAGACGAGCCGGTCGACATGAGCACATCCAAAAGGTGAGGAAAGGAAAAGGATCATAGGGTTTGATTTTGTCTGTTTTTTTTTTTTCTTACTTCATACAACAGCTGAGGGTGTTGCTCATAAGGAACACATTGTTGTTCAATTTACATGATACTGTAAGTCATTAGTCAGTAATTAACTCTGAAAGGAATGTGATAAACACATTACCTTGGGCAGATATGCCTGTTCCTGTACACTGGGCTTTGATATTGCACAGTCAGCCAACTTTGTTCACAATAAACCCTTTACAAGTATTTCCAGCTGCACAGAATGCACCCTAATCTGCTTACAAACTAGTCGGTGTCAGCGCCAGTGTAAGATGCAAAGAACATTTTGCTCTTGTGTTTCTATACGGTTTTGTGCTTGCTGATGTCGAACCACCATATGGGTTAAAAGGACAACTGAAGCAGACTAATTGTCAGCATTTTTGTGCGCGAGTTTGTTTGAAAACTTCTCGAGGGTTATTTATGTACCGGAGGCCTTGGATTTCATGCATGCATGCAACGGCGCGTGGTTTTGCGCAGAGATGTGTCTTATTGGAGTTTCGGGTTTCTCTCTTAACTCCGTGCGAGCAAGTGGTCTGACAAGAGTCATACAGGAAGTCGCTGCGTGGTTGTCGGCAGCCTGCCCCCATTTTGAAAACTTTGAGGCTCCTGAGGCCTAGGCTCCATTTTCTCCCACAGCAGCACCTGAACTCTGCCTCACACTTCACACAAAATGAAGGCTATGTGTCACAAACTGGTTCCAACTGGCCGTTGCCATGGTTTCCACATTGGAAGGAGCAGTTGGAGGAAGGAGGGGCCAGGAGGGGTGGTGGGTGTGTCACATGACCACACAGAGAAATGCCTGATGTCATGTGACGTGTGTTTGGTAGAGCGATAAATACACACAGTGATGTGATGGCAGCTAAAGTGGAACAGAGAGGTGATTCAGCTGAAAGTGTGTTGGCCCTGACTGTGGCACGTCATAACTACACACAAGTGTCACCTTTGGCCCCGGTTTTACCCTCAGCATGTTTGTGTGCTTACTCACTGCAGGGCGATTATTTTATTGTTGTATATAGAGGATAAAGGCCAACTTTCTAAAACTGTGAATGAAACAGAACGCAAGTCATATTTGGTCATGCCAAATGATAATACAGTCGCTAACCTGAACTAGATGCCTTAAACGGGCTCATGTATGCAAAAGGATGTCACTGAGATGTCACTCTTTTTAAGTAGGTTGCATGATGCTTTGTATACACTGCAACAATATGTCAATATTTAAACACATCTTTGCTAGGCCGGCCGCCTGTTTATAGCTCAGCCATTTCATTAACTTAAAGAGCCTTACGTGGCTTAAAATGGCACTTGGCAGTGTTGCGTTGCATTCTGAATGGAGAATCCCGCTGCACCTCATAATGACTGAATCAGCAATCCTATAGTGGGGTCAGTGTGAAGCCATGATTGGGGAAGCCGAGGCATGCAGAAACACTGGACCTTACATAACCAAGCTGGTGTGTGTTGTGATGCTTGTGTAAGCTGTTCTCAATAGTAACTAGCAACCATCACAAGCCTAGTCCATGTCATTTTATCAGGGAGGCCAAGTCAGTAGAGGCGCTCGATTGCCGTTATGCTTTTGTGAGAGATGAAGAAGCTTTGGATTCTTGACTCTTTAGTGGTAGTTTTATCATATTATGTACTGTATGGAATGTAAACAGAAGGGGGGAGGGAAAACTGCTGCTCCTTCAGGCTTCAGCTGTGCTTAAGGAGAGTAATCCTTCTCAGAATAGCCCTATTCTGAAAGTGTCAGGTCGTCAGATGTCTTTCTAGATTTTAATGAAACGTACCAGGCAAGTACTTTCCAGGAAGTTACAGTTTACGACATTAACAGAGTTTGATCCTCCTCTCAGCAGCTGCTGGGAAAACTTTTATTATGACACTAAATATTAGCTGGGTTTCATGTTGTAATTGCTCAGTCTGATGAAACAGTCATCACATAATGTACACGACAACATGGATGCTGCCATAAGGCTGAACTCATTGAACTGAGCTTGCCGTGTCTGTTGAAGGGAGCAGCTGAGACAGCTGTTGTGAAGAAAGGGAGGTTAGCGGAGAAACGTGTCTCAAGACAGGAGTATGCAAAAGGAGGAAAAAAATGTGAAGAAGTGAGTCAGTGAGTTGGAGTATAAAAGATGAACAAGTAAGTAAGGATGGGGGAGGGGTGTGTGAAGTAGTGACTGAGTGAGAGAGAGTGTACACAATAGGTTGGCTCCTGGCCATGTATTCCCCTCCCCCTCACTGTCACCCTCTCCAGTGTCTCCAGCGGACCTCCGCTCTGCTCAGCTTGTGACTCTGATGTCGGCAGCTGGGAGGGAGGGGAGAGCTGAGGCCCAGGCTGTGCCGATCCGGCTAGGCCATAGGCCTCGCCACGGAGGTAGGGGAGGGGTGAGGCCCTGTCTGGGTGGTAAACTGGGTCTGAGCTTGAAACCCTGAAGCCTCTCGCTCGACAGCTACTGAACAATTATATAACTTCACTGCATGTGTGCATAACTCTACAGTATGACACAGACCTCTACCTCTCACATTCTGTCATATTTCTACCCAGAGCTTACCTCATCCTCCACTAGTTCTTCTTACCACTCAGACTTTTAGAACCTGACAGGATCCCTGCTGTGAAAGAGGCAGATTTATTCTTCCGCCATGGTCCATGCGCTGTAAAATTACAACCACCCCCTACTTTCTTATCTCCACCCCTCTCCAGATTGATGCATATGCAGCTTGCCACTGGTCGCCTTTGTTCTCCTTAGTCCTCAGGAAGAGCCACTTTACATTTTATCAAAGGTCTTGAACCTTTTCTTCAATATAAAAACTACAGTGCCGTCAATTTGGCTCGAGTTTGAATGTCATTTGTGAGGGATTTCGCTGTTGGAAGAGAGAAAGCCCGAGGCCTGTCGATGTTACCTTTCGCCGGAGATAATGGGTTGTTGCGTTCTTCCCCTGCCGCCATTACTCCATTATTGATCTCTTGGTTCTTGCCTTCTTGTGTGTCCTAGCACACATTCACAATACAACAGGGATGATAAAATCATAATTATATACTGCCATCTACTGTATAAAAGACAGAACTACAAGGTAATTTTAGTTTCTGTATCCTGGAGTGAAGTACAATATAATTCTGAATCGCTGTTAAATGATGATCGTTTCATATTTCTCCCCTTCAGCGACATTAAGAAAGAGCGGCAGCCACCTTCGCCAGATGATGTGATCGTGTTATCGGACAATGAGCCATCCAGTCCCCTCATGAACGGCCACTGCTTCACGAAGACTGACACAGACAAACTAATGGTAGGAAAACAGAAATAGAAAAATTTCAAACAATTGTCTCATTCTGTTTACTGGCTTAAAAGTCTTTATTCTTACGTAGTAATGCCTGTAGAAAATCCCAAATAGAAATGTTACAACACATACTTTCACAGCAACCTTTGTTGTTGATTCAGTGTTAAATTTGAAGTCATAGTTTTGGATTTGTCCGTTCCTTTGTTATTGCATTAAATCCTATCCTTATTTGTCATTTATTGAGTTGATTTGGCTATATTAGACACACTGGACCTGAAATATAATTTAAATACATGTAGATTTCCTAAATCTTGTTTTTATCTTTAATGGTGCATATAGAAGAGTTCACCTGAGGAGAGGGAGCGCATCATCAAACAGCTGAAGGAGGAACTGAGACTCCAAGAGGCCAAACTGGTGCTGCTGAAGAAACTACGACAGAGCCAGATCCAGAAGGAGAGCACTGTACAGAAGGTAACAAACCCTGATAAGAAGTAGTTTTTATTCCTTGTTATGTTTTGTAGTTTTTATTCCTTGTTATGTTTTGTTGGAGCTGATAGGTGCAAATGCTACGTTTAAAGTGTCAGTCAGACTCCTGAGGCCCTCTGATTAACTTGCAAAAACACATTTATTAGCATGAGATTTTGGTGCTAGACCTTTATCAGGCAAAGGACCATTTTTCTAGATTTAATTCTCGCTCTGAAATGTTTTTGCAAGCTCGACAGTGTGTAGAAGGCTGATTGAAACTTTTGGATAGACTCCTCTCTGTCATACACACCTGCCTGATAAAGTAGATTTGCAAATGCTTCATGTCAAAAGAGTTCTGCGTCAGTGTTCTTTTTGTTCCATATGAAATGATTATTTATACACTACAACATTTAATTCCCTGTCTCCTTAATATCCAGGCGGCTGGCTCGGTGGCTACTCCTCCTCCTCTGGTGAGAGGTAGCATGACATCAAGCAAAGGACCCCTTCAGGTAGCTACTCACCCACCTGCCCTCACTTGCCCAATACAGCATGTAAAACTTATTTATCTTGATATGTTGTCGCACCACTGTCGAGGTAGATACTCAGTTAAGTTTGCTGCTTTTGTAGAATGTTAAGAATGTGTCATCTAATTTCGTGTTTACAGGTGACAAGTCGTAGCTCAGGCACGGTGATCCCCCCTCCCTTGGTGCGGGGTGGGCAACACGTCCCGTCCAAACACAACTCTCAGATTGTCATGCCACCCCTGGTCAGAGGAGCCCAGGTTAGTGTGTGTGTGGGGGCGATTGAGAACTACTCTATCACAGGGCAACACTTAGAGACAGACAAACAAGCACACTCACATTCACACCTACAGACAATTTAGAATCACCAGTTAACATGAACATGTTTTTGGACTGTGGGAGGAAGCCGGAGAACCCGGAGAGAACCCACGCTGCACGGGGAGAACACACAAACTCTACACAGAAAAATCCTAGGCCCAGGCCCAGGCCGGGATGCAAACCAGGGATCTTCTAGCTGAGAGGCGACAGTTAAACACTTATCCACTGTGCAGCCCATTTGATGATAATTGCTCTTTTATTGTATTTGCTTTTTAAATTTTAAAACAGTTGATGAAGTTGTCAGGTTTTCATCTTCCTTCTCTCCATGCTTCTGAATCGTTGTCCTCTGAAATCACGGTTTCTGTGTGTGCATTTGTGCCTTATCAGCCTATTGCGGTGACTCCCCAGCAGATAGCCAGTCTACGTCAGCAACAGCAGCAGCACAGCGGTTCAGGCCCCCCTCCACTCCTGCTGGCTCCCAGGGCTTCTGTGCCCAATGTCCAGGTCCAGGGCCAGAGGATCATTCAGCAGGGACTCATTCGGGTGGCTAATGTGGCCAACAGCAATGTCATGGTCAACATCCCTCAGGTGAGGACACAAAATGCAAGCAGTCATTGCACAGTAATCTGGAGAATTTCCATAGCAATCTCTTTCCCTTTTCTGAGCTATCTTTAATTGCATCCTCATATTTATCTTGTAAAATGGTTCCTGATTTTTCTGTGTCCAGGCCTCTCCAACCAGCCTAAAGGGCTCTTCAGTGTCGCCCAACTCTGGCATCAATGACTCCCCAGCCAGCCGGCAGGCGGCTGCAAAACTTGCACTGCGTAAGCAGTTGGAGAAGACGCTGCTGGAGATTCCTCCACCCAAACCTCCTGCCCCAGAGTTCAACTTCTTGCCCTCTGCAGCAAATAATGAGTTCATCTACCTGTTGGGGTTGGAAGAGGTGGTGCAAAAACTTCTGGAGATGCACGGCAGGGGTGAGTAGATATTTGCACAGTTATGGCTTTGTTTTGGGATGCTGCTGTACTACGGTGGTTTTTAAACTGCAGAATGTAGAAGTATGAACTATACTAGAGACGTTCTCTGTTCATAATGTGTCTGTTGTCCATCATGTAGGTAATCTGGGCCCAGCTGCTGCAATGGCCAGCTCCATTCCCAAAGAGCCATACACCTGTGCCCAGTGCAAGACGGACTTTACCTCCCGCTGGAGAAAGGAGAAGGCTGGGACCATCCTCTGTGACCAATGCATGTCGTCCAATCAGAAGAAGGCCCTGAAGGCTGAGCACACCAATCGGCTGAAGGCAGCCTTTGTTAAGGCACTCCAACAGGAGCAGGAGATCGAGCAGCGTATCCTCCAGCAGGCAGCCTCTTCTTCCTCCTCCCCTGTCTCTAAAACCACCTCGTCCTCTCCCTCACTGTCCAAAAGTGAGGTGCTGGTGTCCCAGCAGTATAAGCAGGTCAGGGCTGCCATGCAGCACAGATCTGTGGCTGCCCACCACTCCATTAAGCAGGTTAGCATTACATTTGATTGTGTTACTGGCAGACCAGCAGTTGGTTCAACAGCAGTTTAAAAATAATTTTCCTACATCGACACCCAAAATATTTGAATGCTAATTTACATCTACACCCACACTCCCATCACGTTGTGTCTCTCTACAGAGTCAGCTGTCGCACAGCCTCCAGTCTGCAGTGAGCTCTCGTGGTATGGCCCACTCCTTCACCACCTCCTCCCAGCTGCAGAATGCAGTGCTGGGAGCAGCAGCACTGGGCAGCAGGGCAGGTAAGCATGCTGCAGCTCGCACCCTGCAGCAGGGAGCAAAGGTCAGCGCCGGTGGCAGCAGCGGTAACCCGGGCAACATGGCCGCTTGGAGGAAGCAGAGTGGCAACGCAGGTATGTAAACGAGAGCCAAAGTTAGACAGAACGCACTTCACCTGTCGTCACTTTCTGCTCCTATTTGGGGGAATCACTTTGTTGTAAGGTGGATTCCTCTGTCATACTTTTCTGTAAGACTCTTCTTTCTGTCCATTCCCTTCGACTTGTCTTCTTATCTGAGTGTTTGTCTCTACTCCTTGTGTGTGTCTGTGTAGTTTTTGTAGCTTTTTGTATGCTTAGAACAGGGGTCGGCAACCTTATGTTTTCCATCTATTTCATTAGTACTTCTATTTTTGCCTTCTTCCTACATCAGAAGTCAGAACATTGCAATAATATTTCTTCATAAAACTATTGCTAAACAGCTTGATTCTAATAATATCAAGTACATTGACGACGTCTGTGTTTGTCTCCTGGCAGGTGTGACTATGGCCTATGTGAACCCCAGCTTGTCCGCTCATAAGACCAGCTCTGCTGTGGAGCGTCAGCGAGAATATCTGCTGGACATGATTCCCTCCCGTTCTATCTCCCAAGCAGCAAACACATGGAAATAATGCAATCCTACTCCCTACTGACACCATAACTATTAGCCCTCTTAATATCAATAACAGCCATTCTCATTATTGTTCTAATCCTTTCTGTGGACTCTGGCCAAAATGGCACAGGAGAGAATCAGCCTCTTTTCTTGTGGGATAGTGGTGTTCTTGCACCTCTTTCCCATCTTCTTCTGCTACCTTCTTCCTTATCCGAATCCTTCCCGAGTTGGAGTTGTGCTTTGACAGCTTCAGGGGATACAAGGAACATGTCAAATAGAAAATTGGGTACCGTCTTTTTTTTTTTTTTTTTGAGGGTTGTTGTTGACATGGACGTGTACAATTTTACAAACTTCTCCAGAGACGCCTCTTCCCTCCCTGTATATTGGTTGAACCTCCCAGTTGCACCAAGAGGATGTTCAGTGGAAAAACCCCTGAGCTCTCCTGCCTCTGGATTAGGCAGGGAAAAGTAATAATCACTATTATACACAATAAAATATTCGCCTTACGTCCTGCCCCTCTCCAGTCTGAGCCAGTCAGACTCAGGCCCGCGTGGTGGCCGAACCGAACTTAACTGAAGACCTCATCACAGGGATTGTTGTTGAGCTTCGAGGACCATCCACGGAATAATAACTGCTTCAGCTTTGCAAAAATGAATAAAATAAGTAAAAAAGAAAAACTGTTTAAAAAAAAAAACAACAAAAAAAGGATCTCTATCTGCACACAGACTGCCTCTTCTCTCTAACCTACAGCGTGTATAGCAGAGAAGTCGATGTGTGTTGGATTATTTTGTATGGCTGAATGTTAGGATTTTGTCTTTTCTTCTGTAAGTCATATACTGTGTTTGGAATATTGTGCTCCCTGATACTTTGGAAGTGGCCTCTTGTCGAGGTCTGAATTTACAGGCTAATGTTACTGTTGAGGTGGTTTTACATCTGCTGGGTTCCATGTTGTGGCCTACTTTTAAATACTTTGTTTTTTCTAAGATGAAGAGGAAGAATAAAGATTAAGGTTTCACTGACTCATGTAAAAACACGGAGCATATGTTTGGAGGACTATTCTTATTGAATATTGTAAAATAAACCTTCCAAAGAACTAGTGGAGCCCAAATGGAATCCCTTCTGCTAGAAGGTTTCTAGTTTATTTGAACCCTCTCTGGATATAAACATGAATTCATGCTAAACTGAGGGGGTGTAAGGAATGTCATATTTTTGACATTGTTTTTGCTTTTAGTCATAGGTTGTGGTGCATTATTTTTCTTCTATAGACAAACTGTCTGAATTTATTTATAGGGTCATGTTAGTAAAGACATATGCTTATGCCCTAAGTTTGAATGGATCTTAAAAAAAATATTGTTTTCTCTTGTGTGTCAAGTGGCTCCCATGCACCCTAACGATTGGTCTGAGAGAAGCTGGACAGCTTTCAGAATGTAGTTATGCAAAAACCCCTATAGCAAACAAATGACATGAACTTCTTAGTCTTTAACATTAAGGTGTGTAATGATTTCTGTCAGGTCATTGAATTGAGCTAACTCTGCCTTTCACATGAGCTATATTGCATTTTTATCAGGTTGCAGCAGCACAGGATAAGCTAGTGAAGTACAATATGTCCCACGTCGAACTGGGGAACTCCCCCATCGCTCATGGATTTGAGTTATTTAACTACCATGTGCTGTTTTCTTTCATTTCACTCACTGGGGTGGTCTGGGTGGCATCGACTCTACTGCTCTGTAATGGCTTTAGAATTTTGAGCCCTACTGGGGAAAGGTTTTGAGATATTGATGTGTTGGATTTAATCAGTAAAAGCAGTTTTGTTTGGAAGATATTTAAAAGAAATCCAGCTGACAAGCGGCTGACCACCCCAGCAGTTTTGTTTTGTTCCCCCCAATATCCTGTATTTTTTTTCCCTCAATTTTTTGTCCTTGTCACATTGAAATGATATAATTCATTATTTCATCACTTATTATGAACCCTGATGTCCCTCCGCCCCGTCGCCTCACTCCTGATTCCATCAATTCATCCGTGATGTGATCTAACATTGTAAGACTTTGTGTCCTGTATCCAGAGTGCACTCTTTAGCTCACTGATTTTATTTTATTTTCCCCCCATCAACCTCCATGCTAAAACATGGTGCACTGCATTAAGTAAATGGGCATCAGTTGAAGTTTATCCCTTTGTGCTGGGGGGGTATCATCACTGTACACCTGGGTTTCATTTAGGATGGTGCAACAAACACTCTTATGTTGGAAATACAAGCAAAACAAATTTTAATTTAAATTGCTCGACATCTCTGTATTTCTGTCTCAAAGTAGCATCGGTAATATTCCAGGTTGTCTGTACATTCCTGACAGGCAGAAGGTAGCAGCCCGCGTCTTGTGGATGCAAAAAAAAAAAAAAAAAGCAATCTGGAACAAGCTCATCATTTTGTGCCCTGCTAAGTGTAACCCTGTGCTGTCCTGACTACTGCCTGCTGCTGCTGCTGTTTGACAACAATATCACCATTCCGTTTGTTTGGGGTTGACGCGCTGCTGAATGCAGTGCAGCCCAAATGGAAAAGAAAACAATGTATGAGAAATATTTGTTGTTTTTTTTTTTGTTTTTGTTTTGTTTTTGTTTTGATTTTTTTTTTCCTCTGCTCTATCAAATAATAATAAAACTAATTTTAACCCCTCGTTTGTGGCTCGTTTGCCTGTTTATTGGTGCTGCAGCGTAGCGTGTGTTTACATGACTCAGTGTTTATGCAATTAGACTGCTAATTTACTCTGGATAGACCAAATCAAAACAGCAATGCACTGCGGTACAATAACATTGAAAGGAATGTCAGTAAAGCTTGTAATCTTTAACACTGAGGCTCTCCGAGTGATTATTGTGAGGCTTTTGTGCTGGATTCGTCGTACGCTGGTTGCTTTTATGCTTTTGTTGTGTCTACTTGAGGAAAGTCGGTTTGCGTCAACACCGCTGTGCAAAGCTAAGAAAAAAGCATTTAAGATAAAAATGATAAAGAAACTCACATGAATTCATTCAACAGGAAGCTATCAAGACAGAATTCCAAAGGTTGCTTTTCATGTTTGTCACTCAGGTTTGGATCAAGGAATTCAAACCTTAATCCAAACGCTAAATCAATAGGCATAGGTTCACAAAGCCCCCTCCAGTGTACATTTACCCTTTGTAGATTGTCTACATGGGGTTTGTAAATGTTAAAAGACATTATGAGCAATCCAATCCTGTCAACTTCCAGATGGATCATTATTCTTCTTTAGAACTGGTTTTGGATGTGCAGTTGAAATACTCCAATATTACAGCTTGTCAGGGAAGAGCATCCATCCATCCACCCATTATCTATACACCGCTTAATCCTAACTAGGATCATGGGGGGCTGGAGTCTATCCCAGCTGACTTAGGGTGAAGGCAGGGGACACCCACGCTGCACGGGGAGAACATGCAAACTCCATGCAGAAGAATGGCGTCCTGTCCTGTCCTCCAGCCCCCCACGACCCTAATGAGGATTAAGCGATGTATAGATAATAGATGGATGGATTTCTGAAATACACAAAACCATAAATAAAATTGAAAAATAGACAGAATTTCAGTGTTTAATGTAAAATAACATGAAACAAAACTGTAAATGGGTCATAACAAATTGAATAACCACAAAAATATGAATTTTATTCATTTATTTTTTATCTTTAGAGATCACTGGTAAATTCCAGTTTAACAATATCTTTAAATTAAACAGTATATCTGATGTATAATGGGTAATTTTATTGTTTTTAGACATGTAAATATCCTTTATTAAACTTTAAAATGCCCAAAATATTAATATTTACATATAAAAGCAAGGCTAGAAATGACAATTGTTCATCATAATTACCAATATATATATATATATATATATATATATATATATATATATATTTTTTTTTAACAGTGTAAATTAGTTTGACAGTGTTGAAGCAGAGCAGCAAGTGAGCAGGTATGCTTCAGCTGCAGTACAAATTCTAAAAGCAACAACAACAACAGCAACAAGTTACATCCAAACCATTTTGAGGCATGAAGGGATTACTGTCATTTGAAAACCTAAAAACTTTTTAGTCCATATTCAATCTATACTTGCATTACTGTATGTACATGGTGTCAAAAAGCCACATACAGTTCAGGAAAACTAGATTCTTGCTCTCCAGCTCTTACAATCAAAGCATCGTTCTTCATAAAGAATGACTTAATAATCAGTATCAGCAGGAGGAACCATTTCTGAAGGTGCTTTAAATGAGCAAATGTGAATTTGTACCATGCAACAAACCAAATACCCATCATGCTTTGTTCTCTTGTGCTTTTCTTTCTCCTTCTGTTGCTCTTATCTGCAGCTTCTGCCGTGGTACGTTGTCACCTCTAGGTGGCGGAGTGCACCAACATTCCCTCCGCTTATGTTTGCCTTCAATTGTCCTTACAGGAATTTAATCCTTCTAACAGGTACATTTGTGTAATCTGGCAGAAAAACAAAAGCTAAAGACTTGCTTGTTTTTTTTTTCCTTTTCTTTTCTTTTTGTTGCGCCTTAATCCGTAAACCAGACAGACTTGGAGCTGGATGGAGTGGTCATAACGTGTGGAGGAGAAAGAAAAGAGAAAGTGGGCTATTGTTTTATTACCACGACCTACTTCTGAGCTTCATTCCTTGGCAGCTGCAGGTTCTCCTTGTGATGCTGCTATACATATCCCTCCTGTGTGTTTCTCTTTCTGTGTGTGTGTGTGTGTAGCTGGGTGTATGTTTATTCCTACATGTTTACATTTTAATGAGTCTTTTTCCCTCCTGCTAATCAGCTGCCCTAAATCCATATGATGAGCCTGCGTGTATCACTGCATTTTGCGGGGCCATTATTGCTCATATCGTTTGTGCTCTGAATGCAAACTGCTGCTCAGGTATTATAGTGTTCTTATCTCAGTTGAGCTAATGGGCTTCATTTATATTCCAGCATCATATGAAAGCAGTGAAGTGTTTCCTCGCTCTGCTGCTTGCTCCAGATTCAACATCAAGGGATCCTTTTGCCACCAAGGAGTGTGCACGAACATGTGTGTGTGAATTTGAGGGGTGGTGAGTGAGTGAGTGAGTGAGTGAGTGAGGGAGGGGTGCTGCACCCTACATGACTGAACAGCTATGATCGTGGCAGCCGGAGCCAATCAGCTGGCGAGCACCGTGCCTCCTGATTCTTAATTGGCTGGATTTCCCGGTGAGCGCAGCTGATACACAGAGCCAGCTGGTTTTATCAGAGAATGAGCCGGGGCCACAGTGGGAAAGAGACAGAGAGGAGAGGCAGAGATACAGAGGCAAGATTCAGAGTGCAGTAATTACCTACCAGCGACTGAGCCAATCAAGAGGAGAGGCACAGAGGGAAGAAAAGCCCATTTAGAGTCTCAGTCTATTCCCAGGCAGAGAGGTTAGACAGTGTGTTTATTGAATCAGAGAGAGAAAAGGAAGTGTTTTCTTTGGAGCGACACATCTCAGCCTTTTTTTGTTGCCCCCCCCTCATATTTGCCGAGTCGTGCTGGGTGAAAACAGATGGACAAGATGAACCACAGCTCAGCGGAGGCAGAGGCTGAAACCATAGAACCGCTGCGTTACCTCAGGTAGGCACCTGCCAGGTTCTCTTCTGTTCTGGAGCTCTTTCTGCTTCTTCTCCTCTGTTCTCAACTGTTCTTTTTTCCTTCCACGCTGTACTGCCAATTCCCACGACAGCTGTGAAATCTGTGCTCAGTGCGAGAAAGACAGAGAGAGAAGCATCTTCACATAAAAACTTCTCATTTACATTCACGCTCAGCTTTTTAAAGGTGATGAGATCAGAGGGAATAATGAGGGAAGTCAATTATTTAAGCGACAGTGGAGAAGATTAAGACGCCTTCATCTGCCTATAGAAACTTCCGTGCCGCTTTGCCAGCCTTGTATCTTCTTCACGGCTCTCTTCCACTCCACTGAAGCCTCAAATTGAATTACAAACGTGGGCTTTGATTGAATTAGGATGTCCATGTTTCATTTGGCATTAGCGGGTTACATATTACCAAAATGAGCATCTTATTATTCAGTATCTTTGCAGATGAGATGCATAATTACTTTGTTATGCTGCCGCTGTAGCACCACTTTTACTTTCTGAGTGTCAGGAAGAAGGGGAACAGGTGGAGTACTTTGGGCCTGAATGGGCTGTCAGACATGCACTTTGTGTGGAAATTGAAATGTTCATCTGGGATGCGCTCTAAGCAAACATCCCTTTAGTCACTGCAATCAAAACTTGTGACACAAAATAAATGCAGCTCGTATAAGAACATGGAAATAATCCTCCCAGAGTCGACAGCAAATCAAAGAAGCACAAACAGATAACAGCAACCCACCGAGAGAAAACAGCCCATTTAGCGTCTCGTTTCAGTGATTAAGGTTTCCAACAGCTGCATGTGGGCAGGTGGTTAATTTGAGGCAGAAGCGCCTCTGAGTATTTTTATTACCAGAATTAGAATTCTGGATGTACAGCCGTGTAAATGCATTCAAATACATGCTGTCACTGGAGTTTTACACATCTACATCTACCACTGGGAGGAACAGATTGTGTAAACCTCTCACAAAAACAGCAAAAAGGAGTAAAAAAAAGATAATCTCTCAGTTTGCATCATCCAAATTTCTCTTTAAAAATAAAGAAGACAACAGCAGTCAATTGTGATCCTGCATAGGAGGCTCTTTTAACCACAGTAATGTTTCCATTTAGGCTTTAATGACTGCAACACCAACTGTATGAAACACAAAAACACACACAGCCACCTGTCACAGATAATGGTGCATATCAAAACCTCTTGAAAGACACTGAATTATATACAGTTTGGTGGCTGAATTAATGTGAATGCCTGGATGCTCTCTGGTCTTTGCTGTTTTGTTTTTTTTTTTTGTCCCTGGCTAATCTACTGTAAACTGGGTGTGTTTATCACCCAGGAGGAAGCATCCCTGTGCTCTTCCTCCCTTCAATGCACTTCAAATAGGATGATGTGCTCAGTTTAACCGAGACAGATGGCTCCTTCCTTCTTCTTCTGTTTGTCATTTAAAAATATGCATTACTCTGCGAGACCGTGAATGAGTTTACAATATGCATACGGTGTCTACAGACATCTCCATATATTGTGCTTATACCTCTGCTGTGATGCCAACACTCACAGTCCCGGTGATTGATTTAACCGCTTGAAGCTCTTGACATCCGTCTCTTTCACTCTCTCCATGTTGTTGCCACGCAATCAGTGCACGTACCTACATATCACATCTATTCTTGGAGCTTGTTTTATGCTCCTCGGTAACATATGTTATTGCGCTCTCTGCTCTGCCTGCATTTGCATTCTTGTCCTTGTGTGCTGACATCCAGAGGCTGGAAGATTAACTATCACCCAAGAGGCTTCGTCCCAGTCGTCAACCTCTCAGATCTGTGCAGCCCGCTTGGAGTCGGCTGGCGAGTCAATTAATGCAGTCAATTAAAGTGCAGATACAGGGGATGCTACAGCTGCTATTGTTGTCAGGGTCCATGTGCATGCATGTGTACATGTGTGCAGGCATGTAGACAATCTGAATAAGCCCCTCGTGGTTATTTCCTTTCTAAATTAACTAGCGGCTCATGATTCATTCTCAAATAATATCTAAATATTCCTGCCAATTAAGTTAATTGCTGATAAACAGCTGTTAAGCAAAAACTAGCTGAGGATTTTGTGAACAATAATTGTCGTCTGGCACCGCAGGCTCCACGATTCCCAACCTTGTGATAAAGCAGTTCAGTGATCTGATATAATTATATAGAAATTGTAAGTAATATATGTGCCAGAGGCGAGCACAAACCCATTAAGTTAATGCACTGAACTCCCAATATGTGACAATCCTGCTGTTTTAGTGCGATAATGGCTGCGGAAAGATCAAAATTGACTCCAAGCATTTGACACGCTGCTGTTTTTTACAGAGCACCAAACTGCACACTCACACATGATGCAACAGAGGACGGGTATCACAAATTCAGGAGTAAAGAGAGGTGGAAGTAGCCCCGACATTAAAGTGTATTTCTCTGGCGCATCTGTTGATGTTGTGCCTGCGGCGGCGGATAACCTGTAAATGTTGATGCTGATGTCTTAGCCTTGGATTTGGCATAGTTGCTTGCTTCTGAGAAACCAGATGAGTCAAACGCAGAGGGCATGTTTTAGGTTTTGTGTGTGTGATTTATTCAGGTATGCAACGTCCTCCCAGCAAACAGAGAAATAAGAGAGAAAAAGGTGCAGAGGTCTGATTGTTTTCCAAGCTACCCTGTATTCACTGGTGTTTTTTTTTAAGAGTGACTCAACAAGTAGTAACATCTTTCTTTTTGATGGGCCTTTCTGCGTTTTTCTGCTGTCTCTGTCCTGACATTGATTGTTGTTTTGAGTCTTTGCGCCACTTTTCTCCCCGTTGCCCGCCACACCAGAGGCCTTCAACCCGTCACACAGAGAAATGTCAGACTTTCCCTGAGACGTTCCTGTCTGTCTCTCCATTTGCTGCTCTGCCTGGCTGTCTATCTGAGCGGCTGCCAGCTCGTCAAGCTGTCTGAATTTACCTGCTCTGCCTTCATGTCCCTCCTACCTTGGCAGCGATGAATATTAGGCTTATTGTTATTCCTCTGGCTTGCCTCCCTCCCTTCAGCTCCCTGCCACCAATTCCCATGTTGCCAGCTCCATTTGCTTGTGTGACAGCTCCGGCATTTATTTATAGGACAAATGCAATGATTGGGGCAGAGAGGTGGAGATGTGGAGAGGCAGAATGGAGGGCAGAGATGATGATTTGCCACCTGTGCGGTGTTTGACCATCATTTTCCTCCTCCATTAAAGTCAGATTAGCTGTGAGAGTTCTCAGCTCGCCGTGTTTGAAAGGTAGGGGGATGGAGGAGAGTGGGGCTGAGGAGAGGTGAAGGAGGATGAGGACTGATATCTGGTTTCGAGTGAGTTATAGAATCTGCAGTAAGTAACATTGTATAGCTATAAAGCGTACTGCGAGTATTTAAAAAGCAACCAGACAGCTCTTAGTGCATTCACACAAAAATGATTTCATTACCTTGAGTATATAGCTTGGGGCAGGCGTTTTTATGCGTCACAGGAATAACAATAACAGCAAAGCCAGCAGCTCTATGAGGCTAAATGCTATCATGCCAGCGTGCTGCTTCCATTGACAACATGCTGATGTTTTGTAGATATAATGCCTACCCTGCTGAACATCATATTTTAGGTCATCAGCTTGCTAACATTTGCTTATTTTCATGAAAATGAAAACAAACCATAGCTGAAGCAGCCTACAGCTACTAGAATTACCAGATGCCCCCTTTTAATCATAGACTGTAGCTAAAAGATAGACGAAGCCAATGCAAACCTGCCTTAAACCTGCATTCTATCCAACAGCCAGCAGGGGGCGACTCCTCTGGGTGCAAGAACAAGTCTGACTTAACCCTACTTCTCACTTGATTTGTTACCTCAGTAAACATTTTACCAATAAGTTTATGCTCTCAATTGTTAGTTTCAATACTTTTTGAAGACAACATGAAGGTCATTTTGTTAAATATGGTCCCATTTAGAGTAAAGAACATGATAAAGCAGAGTATGCTGAAAAAGTTCCCAACAGATCCCTCCCTTGCTCGTCTTGTCTGGTTTCAAAAGAGCAAGATGGCAGTGGTCAGATGTCAAACTCAAGTTTTCCATAAACCAGAGGGTCAAAGCACAGAGGCTATACCCATCTTTTAAATACAGACTGTGCATTCATGTAAACATTCAGGTTGTAATTACTATGTGGACTTAATGCAAAAAACACTGACATTACACGATATTGAACAAACAGAACTGCTCAGTAGTAGCTCAAGGAACACAACTATGTCCAACGGCATTGTTGAGGCCTCTAAACTTTCCTAATCCGACTGAGCATCCATGGCATCTGGTCTTGACGGCCTACTGCAGGTGCAGACGTAAAGTGCTTTTCAGATGTTCTCTCAACCTTTTAAAGCTCTTATTGGTCGACACAGACGATGATGCGCACTCCCTAAACTTTAAAACTAAAGACTGAAATTACACAAGTTGTTTAAAACAGCAGCTGATTTATGAGGAGGATGTGTAGCCGCCTGCAGGCTAATGGGAAATAAGAACGTGATAGCGAATGCAGTTGTGAGGTAATTATAGTTTCTCCTGTTGATGAATTCTCGCAATCCAAAGCTTCTCTGGCGAGGCTGAGGTCTGTTTCACTCCAGGTTTGATATCTCCTGTGTTCATTTGCCTGAACATCCCCCAAAGCATAAAACACTGCAGATCCAGGTTTAAATTAGTCTCCAGGCAGCAGTCTTTGTTGATGAAGAGCACAACAGAAGCCGTTTGAGGAAAGGCTGAGCCAAGACTCCATCCTCCTCATTATGTCCACATTGTGAATCATTCCGGGGATTATTTGTGGATATTAGGGGGACCCGGGGAGGGAACGCAATATTCCCCCAAAGGTGCCTCAATTTGTCTTACAAAATGTACTTAATGAAAAAACTGGAAATCTAAAAAGCCATCTCGCTTCAGCTCTTGCTGGTTTGAGGAGAGCCGGAACATCGGTGGTGAGTTTGGTTCATCTTCGCTCGGAGTTTGCTCTGACAAGCCAAATGCAATAAATTGTGCCGCAAACAGGAGCTGTTGCACATGGAGGGTGTGTGTGCAGGAGAGAGACCACCTACGGTTCCTCCTTGTGCTTTAAATTGAAAAGACCTGATAGAGTTAAAATGTGTACACACGTTGAATATGTGTGTGCTTAAGTGTCGCCTTGAGTGTGTTAACGTGATGGGAGATGACAGGGGCACAGCAGGACACTTCAATGCTCGAGCTGTATCACTTTCTTACCTTCTTCCCTCCTCCAACAACTCGTAGCTTCACACCGGCACAGATAATTGCGATATAAAGAGTCCGCTTGTGTGTGTGTGTGCGTGTGGTTGTGGTTGTGGGCACCGAGGCACATTTTAATGATTAGTTTCACTTTACTAAATAAGAGGCAGCTCAGTACATCTTGTCCTTGAAAACAGACCTTCCTTTCCCACCGCTCATGCCTCTCAGCTCTCCTCGTCTCAGACACAGGGACTCTTGTGTGCGCACACACACACATATGCAACAACGGAGGTGGTTACAGAAGAGGGATGCTCTGTGGAATCTGTCCTTTGAGGTGTCTTCTAACAGAAACAGGCTTCATGTATTATTCCTCTCCTTACTACCACCACGCTTAAGCACACGCTGTAACTGAGAAAAATGAAAGGATTGCACGCTTGAGCCGCGTAAACAGAGATTTAAAAAAAAAATAAAGTCTGCATAAAGGATGCCTGGGAGAGCCTGTGTGTGTGTTTATGCCTTAATGAGTGTAAGATTGATTTGACAGGATCTAGTGTCTCTTCGGCGGCAGGAGAATGCACTCGAACGTAGCGTCTGTTGAGAACCTTTCATCTTGATGCCTCCGGGCCAGTCATATACTCACACCTACATATAGAGTGCTGACAAAAAGGCAAACGGATGGCCAGAAGGCAGGGAAACACATTTATCCATAAAATATATACAGTGGTTTAGGGCTGTAATTTGCAGTGGCTCTTTAATGATGCTTTATGTGTTAGACCCTGAGCTGAACAGGTACCACATGTGCTGCCCATGGAAGCCCAACTTGTCATATACAGCCGCTTTGTCAGCTGCCCTTAGATGCAGCTTTTTGCATCATTTTTC
>NW_007577764.1:656751-656976 GCF_000690725.1 Stegastes partitus
CAGGACATGATCCTCACTCTGATTTTCAACAGGTACCAAATGTGTTGCTCATGGAAGCCCAACTCGTCATAAACAGCCCCTTTGTCAGCTCCCCTCAGATGCACTGGGCAGCTTTTTGCATCATTTTCAATCTAAATCAAAGTCAGATCTTTGCAAAATGCTGGACATTGTTGAAGTTTGCCTTGTAACATGTGGTTATGCTGTGAAAGAGTCTCTTTTTTACCT
>NW_007577764.1:657421-663441 GCF_000690725.1 Stegastes partitus
CACAATATGACTAAAACTGAATTGAATTGAACTGAGTTGAATTCAGCAAAACAGCAGCTGAAAATGAAAGCCAACGTGTGAAAATGGGCCTTCAGTCACCACATTAAATGAAGTCAAGTGAAAACTAACAATGCAACGCAGGACGTGATCCTCACTCTGACTGATGTCAACGTACACCTTCTTTGTGTCTCACCGACTTAGACAAAACGTCGCTATTTGACAGCATGGAAATGAGAATTAGTTCCTATATGCGGTGCGCTAATCAGAATGACAGATGCCCTCTCTCTGCAGCACAGGAATTTGGTTTTGCTGACACGTTGATATGCAAATTTAAGACCACATTGTGCGCCCGGCTCATCACACTCCATGTGGCAGATGATTTAATCTCTACTTTCAGACTGCTTCGCCTTTCGTACGGCACAAAAGTACTCCAAACTTCCACTGGTGACGGAGACTTTGATTTGACTCAGTGAAACAGCGCGCCAGGCTATTATTAGAGACGGACCATTATTTCATTTGGCAGGTCCGCACTGTGCCTCAATTACCTGCTGCTAATTAAACTATTGTGCTGCTCAAATGTGACCTTTTCATACAATATTTTAGTAATTTTGCTTATATCGCAAGTGACACGTTTCTCCAGCCTTCCTCTGCTTGTTCTTTAGTTTTTTTTTCTACTTTTCTGATTTCCAGCGTCCCTGCGTTTCGGTTCCATGTTTCGACGACACGACCGGTATCTATCTGCCTGATCCTATCGATCGCTTGTGCTTCCTGCCTTTGATGCTGTTTGTTCCCAGGATGCAATTAGTGAAGGAAATGTTACGATGAATGGTGGAAATCATGGACGAATAAGATCCAGGTTTTTATATTACATTCAGTCACATTACTTTTTTGTTTTTGACAGCTTGATGTAGACAGAAAGGTACCTTCTAAACCAAGACAGAGCATGTGTACACCTGTGAGCTTCTTTTTTTTCCCCCCTGAATGTGTGAAAAGAGCGTGCATGTTTGTTTATGTGCCGAGACGATATTTATGCAGTTTTTAATGTGTGTCGACAGGATACACTGTCATTGTGTGGGAGCGTTTGTTGAATATTTTGTTTACCGAGCTACATTTAGAAAGCTGACAGGCATTAGAGGGAAGTAGAAAAGGAGGCGCCGGGTTATAGGAGCGCGTGTCTCTGCATGTTTGTGTGTAGATGATGGGTGACACTTTTTAATACACAAACATGTGCGTCGTTACTTCACAAGCACTTCTCTGTTAACTTTTATTCCAGAAGTGTAAAGTAGATCATGTTTTTTTTTCTTCTGTAGAATCTGCTGTAAAGTCTTATAGTTGTGACTCATTAGGTGAAGATTAATTTACAGTTTTTCATAAATCAATCACACTCCTACCCACTTCACGAGTCCTCTCTGATTAACCCTCGTAACCCTCCGTGGGCTCATTTTTTTCATGTAAAGTCCAGCACCTCTATGGAAACAGCACAACAATGGCTAGGAGTACTCAGAAATGTCTCCTGTGCAGAATGACACACATATAATGCCATTAACTGCAAAAAAGAAAGAAAAAAACGTTGTGCATTTTAGAAAAATTTAAAAAACCTGGAATCAACATGTAACATTTAAGTGCCCACAGCTGGTACTACCGTAAATTCTGGACTATTGAGCGCACCTGGATATAAGCCGCACCTACTAATTTAAAACAAAAACCCCAAATTTGTACATACATAGGCTACACTTGTCTATAAGCCGCAGGTGTCCACATTGTAACATGAGATATTTACAAAGAAAGATGTTACACAGAAAGATTTTTTAAACTTTTAATTAAATACACACCGGTAACATACACAAATATGTAAATGCCTTTTTCAGAACAGTGCCTGTAACACGGCTGGTTAAGAAAATAAAAAATACAGTAGCCTACCAGAAAAAGTCATTGATCGCGATCTTCATCTTCCTCCTAAAACCACTAAAGTCGTCTCCTTCAGTGTCGGAACTGAACAGCCTCTGAATTACTTCGTCACACACTTCCACAGTTTCTCTGTCATTGTCGCTCTCAATGTCACTTTTGTCTCAAATTTGTAAAACTCTTAAAAACCCATAAATTAGCAGCATCAATGTTTAAGCCGCAGTGTTCAAAGTGTGGGAAGAAGTAACGGCTTATAGTCTGAAATTTACGGTAATATTGGCGGGAAAAAAGGTGGCTCCACACATTATAGATTTACATTTTTACAATCTCTACAAATCAGATGTTTTTTTTTGTACACTACTCTGTACATTAACTCCAGGAGATGTTTCCCCATGCTGAATGCATCTTTCAGCATTTTACTCCTCTGCACAACATTTTTGAGACATTTCATTTAGTGTGATTTAATTTCCTTTCAGTTTCAATAAGAATTAGTTTCCAAACTTGTCTCCTCTCGGCTCCACGTAAACACTGCCTGCAGTTCAGCTCAATATTCACAGAATTTTAATCAACTTTGTCGCAGCTTTGCCAATTACAGTGTCTCAGTTGCACCAAGGAGTGCAGGATTTATTATTGTTTACAGGATTGATTCAACGCAGATGATTTATTTTTGGCAACTTTTTAAATGACGCATGTAGAAAGAAGTGATTTAAATGGAATATTATGACTTTAAGTTTAATTCTTCAGACGGAACTGCATGTCTCACGTGATCAGCTCAAGGACTGTCCACAGTCAAAAATCCAGTGACTCTTTTAGTATTTTATTTTTTATTTTTTACAGTTTCTGACTCTGATAAATGGTGGCGATTTATTTCAAAGCTAACATGACCTTCAAGGGTTTAGAGGAGTTAACTCTGATCCAAACACTGAACAGAAACTACTCATTCATTACTAATGACTTCAATACTAGTTCCTCATACTGAGTAGTTACTCTGAGGGATTACTTTCCATTGTCTACTGTTTCAGTGTTCCTTCAAGTAAAGTGAAGCATCATGTAGTTACCTAGTGGTTCGTTTTTATCGTCACAATTGTCTTTAAGTTTTTCAATCATGAAATTCAAACCCTATATATCCACATCAATATCACTTTCTGTACCATTACCTGGAGTAGGTACTATTCTCCCTGAAACTGTCCTAAAAGAGGTTCTATGGATGCAGTTTTTGTGTTTGGAACATGTAACATAAAACGACCTGCTAGTTCTGTTCACCTGCACTAATTTGAAAGAAAGCGCTAAACAAAATGAGTTAAACAAAATGAGGAGGATGATCAACTCACAACACTTTCCAGGAGAAAAGAAGACGGTCTCTGCTTCCTCAAGGACAGTGGAACAGTTTCCACCTTCAGCGTACGAGGATGAAACTGGGAGTATTTGTCAAGATGATTTTTTGCAACAACATTTCTTAAATTCACCAACACTGAAGCAGGATGAATATGAACTCAAAATCCCATACAGGTGAGCTCCTTTCTCTTCATGGCCACACACGAGAAATCCTCCTGGAAATGTAATAACTTGACCAAGGTGGGTCAAGGAGCAAATCCAGAAATGCAACTGAAGGTGCACTTAAGCCCTTTTGGAAACCGGCACAGTTAGAATGTTTGCCTCACCAAGAAGCAGTGGGAAGGCGACCATGTCTCTTCCTTAGCTTAGTTCAGAAACATTATTAAAACCAGGGTTGGACGACTGAATCCTATTCTCAGTGTCGTCAACTTCGTCCTTCAGGTATTTTCTCTTTCAAAGTGTTGTCAGATCATTGATGATGCACTTTCAAGGTAAAGAACCCTGAATGCTGTTAAGAGCTTGGATGGACAAGGGAAACCTCGGCCTCATCCATAATGAGGAGGCAACAGTTTGTGCAAAGAAAAGCTGGAGAATAGTCAGACGTAATCATTTTAAAAATAGGTTCAGATCATTTGGTGAGAGCAAATGAAAGGAGCAGACGGAGACCTCTGACCTGGATCAGAGGTAATCAGGAGCAAATCGTGATCAAAGTGGGAGGATGATCGATTTTTGGATAACTAATCATTACACCTCATGATTCAGAGTATCTCCCGGCCAGTTCCTTAATCAATATCTCCCACATAGTCCTCAGGAGGTACTTATTAGCGACTGATCAGCACATTTCTGATCCGTTTTTTACCCACATTTTTGTAAAGGGTTAAAAATTGCGTATGCCGCTGCTGTCGCCTCGTTCTTCTGTCTCAGTCGGGGTCAGATTTCAACAAGAACACTCGAGCTGCCTCCTCTGTTTCTTCGAACTCTCCAACCATTCGGGCTCCATCGGCCTTTGTGCGTGATTGAAAAACTGATTTCAGCGACGCATCGAGAATTGGCTCGTTTATTTTGTAGAGGATCGTCTTTGCTGTCATTAGAATTCCATATTCAGCTTGTGTTTTTTAAAATTATTGATTTCAGATGCGGGATGATATGAAGGAATCGATCACTATAATTGGCTTTCGGCTTTGTTCTCAAACCCTGGCTGACCTTTGTACACGTGAGCCCAAGTAATTACACTTTAAAGGCTCCAGCACGCAGACATAAAGCATTAAACCTCTGGAGACGCGAGCGAGTCAACAGAGCGGTGACAGCATTCATTCAGAGATTTGTTGTCAGATTTGTTGTCAGTCAGTGGAACATGACAGAAGAAGGCAGATTCAGCAGCGACAACCTCTTTCCTTGAATCACTGAAATAGGAGCAGAATTTCTATTAATAGTCAGAGAATTTTAGTCTCCGTCAATCTTTTATTTTCATGTTATTTAGAGATAATCGTGTGTGTTACAGATCTTTATCGCAGAACGTCAGGCTCAAAAACGAATATGAAAGAATGAAATGGGAGATAATAAAGACGAAACAACGGCACTATAGTGAGACATCAACTCTAATGTCACATTCATTTGCCAGCTCAACGCTCTTATTTTGAAAACATTTTTCTTATTCGTGGTGGTGGCTTCAAATTTTCAACACGGGATGAAAAAGCATCTTCCTTCACTAATTTGCTTGAATTTGTGTTAATTTGTGTTTCAAGCATGGTCAGAATCTTGTATCTTGACGCAGAAAGGAAACGAAAACAGACAGAACAGCCCTTTTTTTCCTCCTCCTGGCAGGAAGTGTAGGGAGGAAGTGAGGCGATGAAGCAGACACACCTGTGAGCTGAGAGGCTGCTAACAAAGGAAGCATGGAGGAGATTAGAGAGTGAAGTGAGATTTGGGATAAGGAGATTGCAGCAATCCAGCGTCTGGTTATCTTTGCTTCAAATTGTGCTGCATCCAAGTAAATGGAGCGTCTTTGGAACCCAGAACCAGCTGGAAGTTTGCTGCTCTCTTAAGTAACTATGAGCTGATCCCAGGAGCAGCACTGGATGCACCTCATTCCGCCGCCTCTGTGCCTTTGTTGGATCGTGGTTGAGATAAGTCTCCTTTTTCTCTTATAAAATGTCTTTTTCTTGCCTGAGCTCAGACTGCATTATCTCTCTTAGTAACCTCCTTTAGTTTCCTGAACTGAAATGATACTTTCTTGAGGTTTCTCTTAATTAAATAGGGAGCTTTGATGTTTATCAGGAAATGGAATTGTTTCTCTCTCTCTGATTTTTCGTTGGGATTCTGTTGCTTGAATTGGCTATGATATATTTCTATGTTTGATTTTGCTTGGAGGGATATTTATTATCATGATTTAAGAAATGAAACCGACGACGACGTTGCCCTCTATGTCGTGTGGTTTTGTATTTTTTGTCATGAGGGAGTTAAGTTATCCCTATAATTAGTCTTTTAAACTGACAGGTGAAGCATAACGTTTATTTTCTTGTCTGGCGCACAACTCAGTTTCACTCATTTAAATATTAGGGACACTTCTCTGCAACCAAGTCAGTTATTATATAGCACTTTAAAAGTACAGATGTTGAGCTGAAAGTGTTTCCAACAGAGAAATAAGATCGTAGACATTTACCTTACAAGCTTAAATATTAAGGTTAAGACCGTACAGTATTATTCATGATACAAATTCACCAGACACACCAGAGTATTAAGGTTAAGACCATAGACTGTATAAAAGATGGACGTAGCAA
>NW_007577764.1:663939-737234 GCF_000690725.1 Stegastes partitus
GGATTATACATAATAGCTTATTTTGTACATAGCTGCCATGATCAGCACGGTCGCCTCACAGCAGCTCGGTTTTGGTTTTGGCCCTTTCTGTGCAAAGTTTGCATGATCCAGCTTCCTCCCACGAAGACATGCATAGCAACTGCTGATTCTAAATTAGTCATACGTGTGATGGTTCATGGTTGCCTCTAGACCTCCAGGACCCTCTACAGAATAAATCAGATGCTGCAGCATCTCCAAAACGCCTCTCATAATATCAAGTTCATTCTCTGACATTTGTAAATAAAATCTCAAGGTGTGCATGCTTTCATTGGCTTTTGTTCTTAATGATCCTGATTTTTAGTACTTTATTTATTTCATCTCAAATTTTGCTCGTATAGCTTCTTATCTTGTTTTGCTTTGTTTTGTGATTTTATACAATTTTATTCTCTTTGGCAAATTGCTTTAGTGTTTATTTTGTTGCTGCACAAATCTCACCTGTTTCCCTGAATGCGAATGAAGACTGTTGTTAGTTTTACTGTTATTTCCCCCTCGATAGCAGAATGATCGGGTTGTGCAAAACAAGGATAGCTCTTGCCTGACTTCTTGAATTTTCATTGGACAGTTTCTGTCTCTTCAGACTTGTGCGAGATTCGACTCCTGACCGTCGCCTGCCCTAATGTTTCAGTAAACTTTTCTCTTTCTGCTGACTCTGCTCTCTTGGATTACAATCCTATTTTATTGCAAACATTATGTCAAGAACATCTGATTTGCCTGTGAATTTTCAGAATATCGCCGCATATCTCTATTTACAAAAGGCAGCACTGCAACAATGATTCAAAATCCTGCAACCGCTTTTGCATTTATTTTCATTGAATGAATTAAATGCATATCTTCAAAGACGTTTTGGGCCTAATGTCATCTAAGTAATATAGTTAAATTATGTTTTTTTTCATATGATTTCTGAAGAGAGATGTAAATCTAAGCAACACTGAGGTAAAAACTAACATTTGCACCTCAGAGAGAAATTTCCGCTCAAACTCCAGAAAATGATCCGACTGCCTTTCATCGCTGCTGTTTTTTTTTAAGGTGAGCATTTTGTACACATCTCAAGGCAACATATATAGAAACGACTGGGTGGGCAGACGCTACAACGAGGTGGTGGGCTTGCTTTGCACAAACCCTGTAGGAGATCTCTCTGGCGTGCACAAGTGTTGCCACGGTGCATCCTCCCAGTCAGTCATGCCTGGAACGTCTTCAAAGGAAGATGGTGAGTGGCGAGATTCTCCAGCCATGTTTCAACCTCTCTCTCTAGAAATTTCAGCAGCAACTTGAAACGATTCCAAAAAAACATCCCCCCTCTCCCCTTCCTTTACAATCTCCACTGCACAGACTAAGTGGACTTCAAAACTCGATTCTTAAAAACTATTCGAGTTTGCGCGACGGGCAATTCTTCTCAAATTCAAACTGTAGCTCATTAAACGACTCTCCACGTCTAATTTCTACCCCTTCAGCCGTTTTCCTTCTCAACCCTGCGGGAGACTCGCTGACAGGGGTCAGGGCTGCTCTGAGGAATGTGACTAGAAAGACAAGTGTTCTCATGGTGACAGAATGGGAGCGATGCCCACTAGCAGCTCGCCTTATGTCATCTCCGTCGGAAAAATCAATGTGGGGAGACGGAGAAAAAGGGATGCAGAGAAGAAGAAGAAGTAGAAGAAGAAGAAGAGGGTAAAAGAGGAGAAGATGGGAGGAATTTAGATGTAGGGGAAAGAAAAACGAATGAGTGAGGACCAGTAAATTGATAATAAGACCCAGACAGTGGAGGAGGAGGAGGAGGATGGGGGGGTCTCACTTTTCTTTCAGCTATTACCACTTGTCACTCACATCGATTTTGCTCCAGTTGCCATAGAAACCAAACCCAGCTCCACACCCCAGTGGAGGACCTTTGCAGGGACTTGAGTTGAAATTGTAGCTGATAATCACAATGTGTTTTTTGTTTTTTTTTGCAATTAAATTATCCTCTCGGTGTTATTTTCTGTTTAGTGCTTCCAATCAGGCGCGATAAAAGAATTGGCAGAAAGAGAAGGAGGGAAGACAGAAGAAACAGACTGGGAAATCACGGACGCAACTTATTACATAAAATCTCAATTATTGATGCATTTTTTTCCCTTTCCAGAAAGGCATTTGCGTCCTTTCGCGTTTTATTTGGTGCTTGTAGGTATTGAGTTTCCAACCGTCCTCATGTGTTTGCTCGCGCCAATGCTCGCTGCCAAGAAGGCTTTCCCAATTTTCGGTAATTGGGTTCACTGTCTCGCTCTGCCGAGTCCTGATTGTGGTTGTGTTTTGTTTCCCGTTGGAGGAACGCTGTCACAGAATTCTGATTATGTAAATGACTTGTCTTTCATATAGCCCACTGTGGTTGTTTATCACATCCCCCCCTTTCACTGATGGATTATATAAATAGAAATTAAAGTTGGGGTTTTGGAAGTCGAGATAATAAAGCGGCAAGAAAACAATAATGTGCGAATTTAATTAGCTCCGCGGTAGTTTGTGTGCTGATTATATAGGGTGCTGAAAACTTCATAGAAAACAATACATCACGATAGACTTGGAGTTTGTTTTCCCGTAGCACATATTTACACTGAAAAACACTGGAACAAGTTGCATAATAAGTGTGCGTTTCTAATCACCTGGAAACTTGGATAAGGGTTTAATTTCTTCTTTGCATAACAACATCTCTGAGTCCAGACGAGGATCTGTTCTAATAAGGCAAACAGCAAAGCTGCAGAGGAATTCTTCTCCTTCTGTTTACTTCGACGGGCGGTTTCTAAGGGCAGACTCCCCGGTGACCTGCGGAGACGGCAGGTTAATGACGATGCTGCCGTAAAAACGCCAGACGGAGAGAACCAGACGGACGAATCAACACACAATCAACTAAACGTTTGCAGAGAAAGAGCAAATCTAAACCCTGGAGAGACGAAGAAGGGAAGGAGAGAAAGTGGAAGCGAGAGCGCGGTTGGAATACCTTTTTTATTTTTTCCTTATTCCTTTTTTTAGTTTTATGAGCTCACATCTATCTGGGTTTTTTCCAATTTTTGCATTTGAATTGTGTGATAATTGCAGTAATGATAAGGAATCAGACAGAGGGGGAGGGACGCAGAATTCTATAGCTTTTTGGATTTCTGACAGCTCACTGTAATTAGTAAAAATAAAGCCTGAAGGTTTGCCATAGTCATAGGAGACGAGAGTGGGTGGCACTAAAATTGTCAACAGCGGATGTAATTAATCAAGAGGCATTTTATGTAACACTGCCTGTATACCATTACTGGTGGGCTTTATAAAAGTACACAAAGAGGAGAAGAATGTGGCTGAAAAAGAAAAACAAAGGTTCCCTATTGTACCCGGAGTTGTATGAGCAGGAAGTACAGGCAAGACCCTTGTGATTCAAATGGAGCTCACTCTTTGTACTGGCTGTATGTGGCTTTTATACGTGATCTGACATAACATAGATCCACTAAGTCAGGAGCTAGTGAAGGACAACCACGAGTACAAATGAGGAGGTTCTGCCTGCAACTTTGCAACATCCACACAAACTTCAGATTTTAAAGTCCCTCTCTGATCATTGAGTAACCACCCACGTATTTAGAAGTTTTTTTTTTCCCCATTAAATGATCCCTTCATGCCTTAAAATGACTTGCATGCAGCGGTGTTTGCTGCTTCTTCTAGAATGCGTGGCTCTTTGAAGTCCTTGCCTCTCTCCGTGCACTCCTCGAGCACACCTGCTCACCTATGTCTCCGCTCAAACACCTTGAAACTTCTCTGCAAGACACAGTGGAACGTAATATGGTAGTAATTTTAAATATGGATGCTATAATAGCGATATGCATCAGATGCCCTGAGAGCATAACATAAATGTGAGGTTTGGTTGAACTCCAGCTGTGCTCTCTCCCTGCTTCATGAACAACCTGTTGATAATGGCAATCCTTCGCCTTCCATCTCTGGACTGCAACCGCCAGGGCCTCCCGTCGCATTCAGCAGATCTCCCCTGATGGAGGCTGCATCCAACGGTTGCCACTGCCAAACAGGCATCGCAGTCAAAAAACACTCACGATCCTTTGCACGCCGCCACCTCCACCTAAGTGGTTCACACCATGCAGCTGCCCAGATACATCTTGTTTCAGCTGGTCGCTCATTTTTATTTATGTGTACATTGTTTTTTTGTCTTAGTGTCTTTGTCTTTTTTGTTTTTCCACAGTGCCTTGGATGTTTTCACCAAGGTCTCAGAGAAATGACATTTCAGTTCACCCTTTGTCCTGTACATACGGTAGAATTGACAATAAAGTTGACTTTGACTTGACATTAAAACTATTGCTTGTGCGCTTTGAAAAATAGGCTAAGGTGGGTAAAGCAAGGAAATGAAGTAAGGCGGTTAAATCCCCGGTCTGCAGCTGAGTGTGAAGTGGCTGAGATGCCAATCAGCGGCTCCATTATGAGGCTATTGTTCTCTGCCGGAAATTAGTGGATTGCTCCCTCTGAGTCGGGGGTTTAGACGCCGCCTCAAGTGAAGGAGTTTAAGTATCTCAGGATCTTCTTCACGAGAGATGATGATGGTGTGTGAGATACACAAAGGTTGGTGCTGCATATGCAGCAATGTGGGCATTGAACATGGTCCCAACCTTCATCTATGGTCACAAGGTCTGGGTAGTGACCAAAATAATGAGACCCCAGATACAAGCAGCCTCCATAGAGGCTGGGCTCAGACTTAGAATGAGATGCTCAGACATCTGGAGGGAACTCTCGGTAGAGTTGCTGCTCCTTTGACTCGAAAGGAGCCAGTTTGGGCTTCTGATTAAGATGCCTCCTTGGTGCCTTCCTTTGGAGGTTTTCCAGGCACGTCCAGCTGAGAGGAGAGACCGAACTTGCCGGGGGGATGATGCATCTCATCTGGCCTCAGAGCACCTTCTGGAGGAACTGGAAAGCTTTGCTGTAAGGAGGGACATCCGGAAAGACCTATTTAGCCTCTGCGATGGATGGATGGATGGATGGATGGATGGGTGGATGGTTACATTCAAGTTAAACTCTTTTCCTCCTGGCTGTATTAAGTTATTCATTAAAAATGCTCAACAAGTATTGATACTGACTAAGTAATTCAGCCATACGTGTTTGAATTGGAAACCATTTTTAAAGAGGAATAATGATGTGGAAAGCCTGATCCCACAAGCTGACAGGATTGATTTTCTTTGGTTTGTTAATATGAAGCCCCAGAAGTCTGAATCCATGTTTTAGAGACTGTCATCAGTACACTGCAGTTTCGAGGAAGAAATGTTCAAACATGGCTTTGATTACATGTATCAGCCATGATACGCCTTCTGTGTCTCGCTCTCTGACTCTTTGTTGATTCTTTATGTGACTATTTCTGTCACTTTTTGTGCAAATAAGTGAGTTAAAACACTCTGAATGTCTTCCAGGAGAGAAATATGTGCTGTCATATCTATGTGATGCCGGTTCTCCCACCTTTCAATTACTGATGTATTTTTACATCCAGCGTGAGCTTTAGTCGGAGAGCGAATCGTCCAAACTAGCTCTGATATATCGGATAACCCTTTAACACTCTATGAATGGTGCTTTATCCATGCCTCCACAAACGCACAGCAAAGGTACAGCTGCTTCCTTCAGCTTCACTCGAATCCCTGCACAGTTTACACATAACACTACACACCATATGGAAACATACTCGTGCATTAATGGATGGATTTCACTACCTCCTACACTGATCCACAAGCCTACAGACATACTTGTTCTCATAATGAATTCATGATGTGTACCTGAATCATCACGTATGCATGAGGGATTTAAACTTCTCCAGCCCTTTTCCTTTTTTGACCTACAAAAATTAAAGGCTAAATCAAATTTTTTTGGCTTCCGTGCTGGTTTTGTCTAAAGGTTTGGCACCAATTTGTCAAAAAAAAACAAACCTGACAATCCATCTGGGTTCATCAGCTGCTTCAAACGAATGACGCTGTGATGTTGACTCATTTATTTTTCTGTTTCCCTTCAACTGGCATGTTTGTGGAGGTAAACACAAAAAGCCATAAACCAACCAGGTCTGTTATCTATCACCACATTCTGTCTTTTTTTTTTTTTACTGTCGTTCAGCAGGTGGATGATGGCAGAACTGTCTCTGATAACATTTTAACAGCATTTTTTTCGGTATGCTTCCACTCTGGTATCTTTTATATGCAACTCATGTCTATCTCAAACCTAATTTTTTACATTCTGCATTTAATTATCCACCTGCACAGCAGCTCTGAGCAACTGCTGCGGGATTAAATTAACAGCTGAGTGAATTTAACATCCTGGAACATCCATATAACGAGAGGAAACAAACGCGGTAAGAGCTCAAAGTAATCTCCTATAACCTGCCTACGATGGTGCATCAAGAGAAGACGTGAACTAAAATAACATTAGGTAACATTTTAAAAGAAAAGACTAAAAGGGAGAACGAATACGAGCAGGACTAGAGGCAGTAGCTACATAAAAATTCCCTGTCAAATTAATTTCTCTCTACGGTACAGTCAAGGTCAAGGTAATGAGATTAATCAGCCTCAAGGAGATTGAATAATGATCATCCAATTAGTTATAGATATGAATATTTAAAATGTTACTGTTTGGGTCAGTAGACTGTGCATAATTGCCTTAACCAGCAGTGACCACTTGCAGGAGGGGGTGAGATCGTGTGCGGGGCTGTGGAATATCAATGCAACTTGTAATTAAGACATGATATGATGGCTCCATGTCTGAGCTTCATGCCTGTAAAAGCAATTAAATTAGAACTTGATTAGGAGTTTTATTGGGAAAATCCTGCGATGGCTTCGTGAGGTTGCTGTGACATGAATGAAAGCTTCTGGATGGAAATTTTAATAGGAGTGACAATATTCGGTTTATTAGCTGTCAGCTGGCTGTACGGGTAGAAATGTGTTTGCGTAGGCAGCAGCAGCAGCAGTAGCAGAAGCAGACTTTGCGTGACGGCTCCTCCTCCTCCTCCTCCACCACCTCCTCCTCCTCCACATCACACCTTTGCAGCTCGCGCCTCACACATCTGCACCTCCTGCTGCCACTGCTCTTTCACCTCCTAATCGTCTTTGAGGGAGGCGAGGAAGACTGTGCCCCTCGTGACGCGTACGTCCCGAGACCGACGGAATCGCGCATGCAGAAATCCTCCCGACTCCCAGCGTCCCTGCCAGGCTCCTCGGGCTGCACAGCTTGTGTGACATTCTGTTTCTAATGTATGGGAAATGCCACACGTGCATACATTACACCCGCTAAGCCTGGTCGGTGCAAAAGCCGTCGATTGCCCGAGGTCACAGCTGCACGAGTGGACCTTTTACACAAACTCTGTCTGTCAGTGAAGGGTGGTGCCAAGGGCGAGTATGGAGCTAGGAGACTGTTTGAACAGCGGCTGTGATTTAATTAATTAATCCTGAAATTGGGAGGCTGAATTACAAGACCGTGCGTGTCAACAACGCAACAGCATCCCACAGAGGCCGGCTAATCGCTTGTGTAAAACGTCGCTTGACTGGGAGAATAGTTTGACTCACATCAGTCACACCTTCCCGAGCAAACAAACCTGTTTTCGTTTTTATCATCAAGCCCGACCGCTTCGCAACTCTCGCTCATCAGCCTCCTTTTCAACTCTCTCATCTACATCGTTTCTTCTGATTCGAGGCGTCTCTGAAGATTGCTCTCCTCGTCATCTCTGCCTCACACCTCTCGCAGCATTTCTCCCCGCCACCTGCCACACCGTAAACACAACGGCGCGTTCGCCCACGCACGTGCACGCACTGCATACCCACAGGCAGGCGAAAAGCTGCGAAAAGGTCGGCCCGAATGCCAGTTTCGATACGGCGGCTCTCTGGTTCCCCTCTCATGGTTTTCCCCCCGCTGCTGTGCTCATCAATTATAAACGGCCCGCACAGGTTGACTGTGTGTTTGTGTGCTCGTGTGCACAAAACATCGCTCTGCGTGAAAGCTTCTGGCCAAATTGGTCGGAAGACGCCCAGAGACGGTAGGTTTGAGGCTCCCTTATTAATATGCTGTCTGTTTGTTCTGTAGCTAATTGCCTTTCAGATGACCCACCTGCCTTTTCTCTACGACACAGTCTCCACAGTCTGAATCACCCGTGAGGATTGGATTTACGTACATATGGCGAACGCACACGCGCATATATTCACGGGATGATTAGGTAGGAAGAGACTGAACTATTTCTGTGAAGGGAGTTCAAAGAAGCCTCAGAGAGTTTTGAGCAGCAGCAGAAGCATCGTTCTCTTTTTTTTTTTTTTTTTTGTCCTCCGCTGGCTTTGCCTGGGGATTCTCTCGCATTTTATTGGCAGCGCTACAAAATAGAGCCATAAAAAGTGTGAGCAGGAAGGAGATTAGTCTTTTGTATCCAAAACCAGCTGAAGGCTGCAGGCCCTTCAAAGTCTGCAATGGGGACACTTCTGGGGGAAAAAAAAAGACAAAAACACAAATGGAAAATATGCTGCCAAGTTTTTGTTTTCCATCTTCTGCATCACCCACATTGCTCCCCTGAACACCGAAACATTCATTTTCCTCACCGGCTGTGTATTGGGATGTTTTTATTTTCCTGGAGAAGAGTCTTGGTGCAGATGCTTGTGCAGAGCAGCAACAGGGGCCCTTACTGGAATGCATCAAACACAAGGCATTACAATGATTCGTATTAGGAGCTAATTTGTTGGTATGTTTGTCCTGTTCATTGTAGAATAACTACAAATCACTAAAAGGACTGACCAAATGACATTAAAGGGGAAGTCTGCGATTCTGGAGAAAAGACTGTTGATGCTCGACTAATGTCAGGTTATAGGAACGTGCAGTAAATGAGGCACTCTACTTAACATGGCTCTGACAATAAGGTACGAACTAGTAAAGTAATGAAACTAGCTATCTTACTGAGTGCTCAGTTGTGTTCTCTGTATTTTCTAATAATGTTAAAGTTATAAGAAATTAATCAAGAAACAAAAAAAAAAACATTTCTATGTTTTTAAAACTTGAGAGCAAATCATTTAATAATTTAATTTAAATGAATGAAAGTAATTTGGCAAGATAAAAAAAAAAAAAGGCTCTAAAAATGTTAGAGGAGTGCATAATACTCAATGTTACCATGAAACATTGTTAACATGTTTTTAGAGAACATTATCCTACTTTTAACAAGAACATTCTTGGAACATAACAATGTGGAAACGCTTTTAAGAATGTTGTTGCATAATGTTCAAACAACGCTGTCACAAACCTTTTAACAATGTTACCGCAGAAGATGCTTGTAATGTTTTTTTTAAAAGAATAAAAAAAATTCTACTCTAGAATAACATTCTTGGGCTGCAGGGTGGCACAGTTGGTAGCACTGTCGCCTCGCAGCTAGAAGGTCGCTGGTTCGCGTCCCGGTGGGGGCACCGGAATCTTTCTGTGTGGAGTTTACATGTTCTCCCTGTGCAGCGTGGGTTCTCTCCGGGTTCTCCGGCTTCCTCCCACACAGTCCAAAAACATGTTGAGGTTAATTGGTGATTCTAAATTGTCCATAGGTGTGAATGTGAGTGTGCTTGGTTGTCTGTCTCTAAGTGTAGCCCTGTGATAGACTGGTGACCTGTCCAGGGTGTCCCCTGCCTTCACCCTAAGTCAGCTGGGATAGACTCCAGCCCCCTCGCGACCCTAGTGAGGATTAAGCGGTGTATAGATAATGGATGGATGGAATAACATTCTTGCAACAAAAAAAAAAATATGTTCAATGATAGAATGTTTTTCGAGAATGTTATCTTCAGTAAGAACATTCTAGGAGTAATAAAAAAAACAACCTTCCTGCTGAAAACACTACTTTAATATTTTACAGTAATAGTTCAAGAAAAATAGCTGCATTCAGCAAAGATAGCTAAAGTCAAAGATACGGCTCCCAGCATGAAATTGGAAGAACTTATTCTCTGACTATAAATACATAAACTGCTCAGAGGCATTTTGTTTTCCATTTACAGATCCAAGGCTGCCTATAAACACCAGATATTTTTTTCAGCTAAATTTGACTAAAAGTGAAGCTGGGTTTGAATCTCAGCCGCCATCTTTAGACCACTTTATGGCCCATCTGTGCACCCTCCATTTGATAGCTGAACCTGCTCTGCTTCCCCGCTGAGGGAGAAACTAACAAAGGGGATAAACCGCCGAGAGCCGAGACTCAAGACTTGCAGCAGAAATGCCCTGCAGGTCAAAAACACCTTCGCCTCCCCATAGCCTTTTATGTTTTTCTTCTTGCAGTCAATGTAAACACCTCATATGGGACATGGAGTCCTCAACACTATATGAAAAAAAAAAAACACCCATCTGGTCACGAGTCAACATCTCATAGTCACAGTGTGCTGAAGCTGGTGTACTAAAGATCACACTGCTCATTCACCCCCCGCTGCTGATTCTGATGTTGGAGTTATGCTTGAGCTGAGGCTTGCGCTGCTCTCGAGAGGTTTATTTCTGATCTTTCCCAGAGACTTTCTAAGCATAAATCCGTAGGAATAAAAGTGACT
This sequence comes from Stegastes partitus, assembly GCF_000690725.1. Classification (NCBI taxonomy): domain Eukaryota; kingdom Metazoa; phylum Chordata; class Actinopteri; family Pomacentridae; genus Stegastes; species Stegastes partitus. The sequence continues at coordinate 674,496 of NW_007577764.1, forward strand.
CCGCCGTTTGCTGTCACACCTTCAGAACTTACTGTCTGAGGTAGCTGCTAATTCCATCTGCTGCATCTGATCTGAAATCTGCATGATTTGAGTTATTTTTTTTCCAGCTGCCAGAACCCAGCTGTAAACACAACCCTGACATATTATGCACTTTTAAGTTGTTAGTGAACAGTTGCCCGTGTGCACATCCCAGCAGATGCACCGTGTCAAAACCATGAATGCAAATCAATTTAAGAGCAAGTTTGTTGGTCTCCACTAATCTGAGCAATCATGTGACCCTTTAGCTGCTGAATGTTCCACTGTGTTCACCAGCTACTTGCTCACTTCTTTCCATTTTTTCCCCCATGAAAAGCAAGACAGGAAAGTTGTAGACAGGAAAAGGCGTCATCCACCTAATACCAGTAACATTAAATTAATATTTTGTACATTTAAAGGACTCTGTCTGATATATATCTTTTCTACTTTTTTCTAGATATGTTGAATGTTTTCCAGTATTTTAGACTCATAGAAGTCTGTGCACAAATTAGTTTTCGACATATAGGAATAAACCTGTGCAATCATTTTCTACATTCAAAGAAATCTGTGCAAAGTTTGAATTTCTACAAACAATCAGTACAATGTGAGCAGCACTTAAGTATTTTTTTACTCTTTTTTTTTTTTTTACTTCTGTCTCCACTGTGGGATTAATAAAGGCTTATCTTATCTTATCGCCTCTCAACAGCATAATGTACTTAAAAGAGTACTTTACAGGTTCAACATTACATTCTTATAACATCTTTGGACTCCACCTCCCATTTTTTTTTCATTTTCAGACTTCTAAAGTTTCTTTGAAGTGCTGCTTCCACAAAAGCGGACATCACTTGAGACAGTTTGTCAGAATTTGCTCAGTTTGTCTTTGTAAGCTTTGCGCATGATGAAATTAGGTCTCACAGGAACAAGGAAAAGGTCTTGTAAGATTATTTTCAAAAATTTCTGTTCCCTAAATCCTGTAAAAACACGAGTTTCCTTTTAACTTATTCACAAAAAGGTTTGAAGATCCTCAGATGCGGAAATCTGCGAGGGACTCCTCATTTTTCTTAGTTGTTTAATCACCCTCAGCTCCTTCTTAAGCAGCAACTGATAAGAATTAAACCTACATGCGCAGTCTGAACAAACTGGAAGTGCTTCCATTTCAAGGAAGAAATGAAAATGAAATCTTTCGACGTTCTTCTCTGGAGTCACTGACTTGACTTCACTTTTGGCCACACAGCAAGTTTTTACAGCTCACTACCCTGGATTTCAAGTCTTGACAGGATTGTATATTTGTGCAGTGATCAGTTTGGTTTGGATGGCAACGAACAGACAAATATACAGTCAGTTATAGCGTCTCTGACTCTTCACCAGTCTTTCCATTTGTTGTGTACCTGCAGCAACATGTCCGTAAACACACATGCACGTATGATTTTCATGTGTATTCCGCCTCTTCTTTTCCTTCTCCCCATCCTTTCCTCCTCCACATTTGTCATCCTGAGATATTTCCTCCCACTCTGTTCCACTGTGTCCTGCAGCTAACCAACCGTGACATCTGGAGCTAAACGGGTGTAAAAGCTGTAGACAGAAGCCCGATGGGATTAGAGACTGACCGGAAATACAGCAAAAAGCACATTTTTCCTGTTTTCAGTGCTCCTATCAATTCCCAGTCAACATTAGCCCCACAGTGATAAATCAGTGACGCTGATTAAACACTGTCTCGAGCTGTCACAGTGAGGCATTGTGCTCTCAGTTTGCAGCCTGGAAAGAAAGGTATTTATTTAGCCACATACAGCAGAGGAAAGCTGTAGGAAGATTGTCCCCTTCCTGGCAGGGTTTTATTAGTCTGACTTGCTCCTTTGTATCTCAGCGCTGCCGTTGGCGGCTATTCTAATTATGCTGTGTCACTTTCTCCTCCTCTGTTCTCCCTGTCTGCTGCCTCTCCGCCTTCCCCCATCCATCCTCCATGTATTTTATTACGTTGCCATAGCAGTTTAGACCTTTCCCTTTCTCGTTTTTCACTTTTATTACAGTCCCACTTAATTATGAAGTTCTTCCTGATATCAACCCTTCCACTGTAATCTAAAAATTCAAGACCCATTGTCACACTATTATCATGAATGCATCGAGTGCCCAGATATGGTTATAACAATGTAATTTCTCTGCCAATAGTCATCATGATGATGAGCTAATGGCTTTGTGTGTTCATTATTTCAGCATGCTAGCATTTGTTGAACTTTGTGTTTTACCTTTATCTTGGTGGTTAGCTGCTCTTTTTGCAAACTGATCCTTCAGTTTTCAAAACCAATGGAAGTTTTTGTGAGTGGGAATTTAGTGTGGATGCATCTTCATCACAGACATGATGTTCTGGACATGGCTTGAGGCCACTCTGTAAAGCTAGCCGCTGTCATGTGGAAAAAGAGGCAATCGGTGCGATTAGTAGAGCAGCTAGTGGTGACGATAGCCGCTATGCAAGAAATGTATTGGTCTAATATACAATAGCAGTTTTTACCACTTGGGACGGTGGAAACAATCTGTTTCCAACCCTTGACCCCTAAACTGAGGAGGCCAGGTGGCTCTCTTACGATGCTGGGAGATGTTCTACTGACAATAATGAGGAGGGAAAGGTCACTAAAAATCAATACAGAGTTGTTTTGAGTGATCAGCACAACTCTATCTCCACAAAATGATGTTCTTATGCAACTTTACAGTGTTCTCAGTTATGTCCGGTCGTATAAACATGTTTCTGATCGACATTTATTTTACTGCTTCACTGTCGCTCCAATCATATATAAGATGGGACGGGACTTGTCACTCTGGTAACCAAGAAAGTTGAGATGCTTTAAACATGCAGTGAAAATATTTCATATTTCAACTCTAGCCATAGTATTTTTTTTTTCACATCACAGGAATCAAATCACGTTGGCTTCAAAACTGATTTGAGGATGCAGTTTGGTTGCATAGAAACGTAATTTTGTAGAGGTCGAGCTGGATCACCTTTATTGTATTATGAGACATTTCTATCCTGATGGAAGTGGTCTCCTACAGGACGACAATGCCCTCATCCATCAGGCGCGATGGGTCACTGAATGCTTTGATGAGAATGATGTGAATCCGATATTCTGGCCTTTACAGTCACCACATCTCAGCCCAGTTAAAACACCGATGTGAGATTTTGGGCTTATGAGTTACAACTGCGCTCTCCATCACCAAAGGAGGGAATGTCTTGTGGAAGAACGGTGCTCCATCCCTCCAGTAGACCTCCATACTCCTGTAGATCAATTCCAAGACGCACTAAAGCTGTGCTGGCAGCATGTGGCGGTCCAACGCCTCACTAAAACACTTTATGTTGGCTTCTTCTTTAATTGCTCTCCTGTTTGTATATCCAGCAGGCATTGAGGAAGATTTGGAATCAATATTCTGGCCACCTGGTGAATAAAAGTCACTTTCTTATTACCTCTGCTTTTGGTCTCTACCAAGTCCTGAGGGGAATTTCCACTATGTTCAACAGAAAGTCTTTAGAGCTTTTTCAATCAGAACAACTGCTGTGACACTATGGAAACATTGAAAATGAATCAAAAGGGTTAAATTGTGGTCCATCATACAAAATCAAAACCTACAAGATGATTAAATGCTCTTTAAAGCTGGGGGGGGAACTGCAAAGTTTAGCGATATCTTCCTAAAGCTACCCCTTTCAATCCATTGTTAACATAAATTATACAGATTATAGCTGCTTTAAAATTGGAATCAGCTGCTAAATTGACCTGACACACATGTCAGATGATCAAGCAAGGCCACAAATGTGAATGTATTCAAACAGCACTGAAGTATTGAATCCCCCAAACCACATCCAGACGTGGTCACAGAATGTACCCAGACTGTTTATACGGAAAATGTACTTGGAAGTGTTGTGAATGCTAAAATGGACTTTGGCGTATTATGGGTCAGCTTCTGTATGCTGCTATTTCGAAAGGGGCATGCTGAATTTTATTATTATTTTTTTTCTTTTTAGCATCCTTGTTACATGATTGTGGTTGCTATGGCACCAGGGTTGTGCATAAAGGGGTGCACAAGGGAAAAAAATGAGGTCACCTTTTTGTTGAGTAAATCGAAAATCGTCGACATCACATGGGAACATTATGGTTTATTTTCTATACTGAGTAGAAAAGAAATCTCCACATTTTGGCATCTGTTGACGCCGTGTGCGACTGCAGTCAAGTTTAATCTGTGTGGATCGGCACACAGCTGAATCGCAGAGATGCATATTCATATATATAACTCCAGCCAAGCTGTTCCCCCTAAAGCTCAGGGCCACTGATGCATTGTTGTTATTACACTTCTGGTCACTTATTAACACAGATAGGTCATCAATCTGGCGTGTCCTAGCCAGCGGCCTGATAAATTGCGTTAGCCATTCTGCTCTTTCCCCAGCACCTGGGGAACAAAACTCTTCTGCGGAAGAAGCGAATGGGATGCGACAACACAGCCCTCGCAATTTATGATGCCAATGGCCGCTGGCCTCAAACTGAGGTAACCGGGTTTAAAGTGGAGGCAGAGGTCATACGTGGAAGTTCTGGATAAATAGGAGGGAAGTTTAAAGTCCACTGAGGGGGCACAGGATGATGTAACCTGTGGGTGTACTGCCGCTTATGCATGTCTCGTGTACTTTGCGTCAAGTTGTGCTTCGGTGCATTTGTGCGACCCGTGTGTGTGTGCATGTGTGGGGGTGGGTGCTCATCCATCTCCATAACAGCCCTTCTCCTTTTGCAATCACCTCACATCTAAAAATGAGGGATAAGTAGACCTGAATCATGGATTGGACATCATGGACATTTTTAGCTCTCACGCACACAGGAAACATACAGAAACACAAATGAGCTTGTCAACACCTGTGGCTTTAGGTAAATATGATCCATGCTCCTCTTTTATGTGCCCGGCTGCAGGGGGACGAAATGAGAACAAAATGCAGGAGCCACTGATTGCGATTATCTAAAGAATGTCTGTCTCATCGTACCGGATATGAGGACCATGAGCAGACAGCTAAACTGATTAAGCCTGATTTAAAAGAATGATGCTACAGGAGACAGTCGTATGGATGCGATTGTGTGCCTCTCTCTCACACACACACAATACATACAGCCCGTCTGGAATTATTGCCCAAGGAGACTTGAAACAAAGTGAATTATGCCATCCTGATTTGATAAGAATTGAGCAGCACGAAGGGGCTCATGCTGGGCAGTTCGAATGGGACCATATGGAGGCACAGGGCCAGCTCATATCTGCCAGCTGAGGCTGTTTATGAGACGCTCCCCCTGATAACGGCACCTGATCCTCTTGTCCATCCAGTTATGCAGATGAAAACATTAAACGTATCTTCCAGCAAACTACGAATGTGAGTTTGAATGCGGTTGACAACACCGTGTAATGAGTCATGCTCGCCCGTGTCTTTTTTTTGGCTAGCTGTGATGTGATTATACTAATTATTCCGGTTTTGTGCTAACTTCAGCTAGAACATGTTTATGTTGCACATCCAGCCTCAAAAATCACATCATCTAAAACACGCGTGCTGTGCACACAGCCTGAAAACATGCATACATGCCCACTGAAACACTCATGAATAATTTCATACACTTGTAAGGCATCACTCTTGTTTTGTTTTGTCATGTCAGTGCTTGCAGTTCTTGTCAGACAATCCACTCATGCATAATTCTCTGCAGCATCTATCATCTATATTACATCTTAACTTCAGGCAGTTTGAATCTATACCCCACTGCATTTCTCTATCACCCTCCCTCTTGCAGCTTGTCCCCCTCTACATCGTCTCTTAAGGGGAATACTGTAGGACTTCCTGGAGGCCCACTGCAGGAGGTGTGAATGATAAAGAAAGGTGTCCTGTGATGACACACATTAAATTAGATGTAAACATACATACGTACACCTGAGAAAGCCCACTGGTAATCTCGTTATAATTGCAGGGGAGCAATCCTTCAGCAACATATAAGCATGTCTGTCCATCAGCATGATACCAGAGTGATGGCCAAAGCCTTTTAGCTGGAACAAGCCTGAGTGTCTGTAATAAGATTATCTTCAGGGTAGTGATGAAAGTGAGGATTAAAAATGAGTAATGACTCCACAGACATACAGGTTTCAGAGAAAAAACATAGTTCTGTTACTGCTATTACTCTCTTCGAAAGTTGCTTTCCAATGAAGTTCTTAGAGAATAAAACAGTATTTGCCGTTGTAGTCTGTTTTAATTTGACTAAAGCATCTTTTTTTTGACCACAATGTGCTGCTACACAGGTAGCATGATGCTGGTTTGATTCTATGTCATGCAAACGCTTTCAGGCCAACCTCTGTCTCAAGGCATCCCTCAAGGTTAAATTTTTGGTCCTGTTTTGTTCTCAACTTATATTAACAACACATCCATCGTAACAAATTGTAATACTCATCTGTATGCAGATGATACAGTTCTGTATTGCTTTTCTAATACTGCCAGTCAGCTACTGAAATCCTTCATAAAGTCTCTGACAAACCGCGAAATGCATATTTCAAATTAAAATTCATCCTGAATGCAAACAAGACCTAATATATGGTCTTCTCCAGAACCAGAGATCCTGTAATTGATAGTTTGCATATCACCACTCTGAGTGGACACAGTGTTGAAGGGATCCAGTCGTACACATCTTGGTATCCGGTTGGATCAAAAACTTAGATTAAAAATTTGTATTGACTCACTTGTCAGCAAGCTACAACAATAATAAAAAAAAGGGTTTTTGTCAAGCAGCAAAGTGCATTTTCTCACATTCAGTGGAAACTGAATAATTAAAGCCATCTTCTTGTCTGTTTTAGATTATGGTGATGTCATCTATAGCCTCTGTCTCCACTCTTTGATTCAGTTTACCGCTCACAGTGAGACATGACACACGTTGGCTTCTTTTTATTTATAAGGCGCTGAACAGTACGATGCCAACATACATAATTTCTTTGGTCCATCTGGGCCAGAACCTCATGCCACAGGAACAGCTTCTTCCCTTTCATCAACAAGGCCAGAGACTCCCTGTGACACTGTCTCTCTCCCCACTGAAGAAATGAACTCTGTACCTTACATTAACACACAACTTTTTAAAATAAATGATCTTTTTGCACATTTCATGTTGTGTACTTTACAAACTATGTAACCTTGGACATTCTCAGGTGAATAATTTGCACCTTCCTGTTCCTCACTTTTTTATTACTTTAGTATTTCCTTGGATTTGCTACAGCTGCTGCTTTTTGTCTGGTAACGCTTAATGTCTACTGACCTGCAACACTAAACACTAAAAAACAAAATCTCTAATCTTATTTAGAATTTTAAACCACCAAACCACCAAGTCAGACTCCTTGTATGATGAAACCCTACTTGGCAATAAAACAGATTCTGATTCTTTATTAAACCGGTCCCAAAGTCATTACTCAACTCGTTCAAGTGATTTGCTGAATACACACTGAAAATGGGAAAATTATTTTTTGTGTTGCACGGACTTGGAACATTTAACAACAAACAATAAACCTCAACACAACTGTACCTGCAGGTCAACTGAAAACCATCATTACAAACTACTCTGCTCTTGTGTTTTTAACTGCGTTCTGTTGTTTGCTGCCTCGTAAATTACTGCCCTACTTATTCGGTTTTGATTGTGCTCTCGACATCATTGAAAATGAGGCCATGCCCTCAGTGATTCATTGAGATTTAAATAAGTGTCACAACATAAAAACCCCTCTAAATAATATTGTGTAGGTCGGCCTCATGCTGCCAAAACAGCTCAGACTCGTCGCTACCTTTGGGGGTTTCTTGCGGTGTCTGATCCCGAGGCTTTGGCAGCAGATCCTTTGGGTCTTGGGGCTTGCAGGGTGAGATCTGTGTGTATCGGATTTGTTCTGATGCATCCCGTCGATCGAATCTGGAATCATTGCATTGTTCCTTAAGCTATTCCTGAGCAGTTTTTGCAGCGTGGCAGGGCACATTGTTTGTGTCAAAAATAACATCCATGCCAGAACCCAACATTTCCCAGTAATGAGATTATCGATGTAATTCACCTCACCTGTCAGCGGTTCTGATGTTGTGGCTGGTTGACATTAAGCTACAGCTGCATTTATTTACTGCATTCTTTTTACAAAGGGTCAAAAATCTGCAAAAACAATAAAACTCCAAAGGTTACCATCCAGCCTCTCCCATGTCTGTCCCTCTCTCTGATTCTTGCCGTCACTTTTCCATCTTCCATCATTCTGGCTCAGCGAAGTGCAAACCTTCATCAGAGCAAAGAGGGATGAAGGGTGGCGGCATGGGAGGAGCAGAGTGACAGTAGAAGGTGATGCCGAAAAAAGAAAATGGAAAAGGGCTAAAGTGAGGCGACTGATAAGGTGAGATGGACAAATTGGAGATCAAAAGACAGACTAGCGGAGGAACGGTACGAATGAGGTGAAGGAAAGAGCAGAGTAGAGAATATTTCAAGATAGATAGATACTTCAGTTATCCCTAAAGAAATTTTTGTGCTGCACTTTTGTGGCACAGAATGTGGTGCGCATGATAATGAAAGATTCATTTAAAAAAAAAAAATGCATTCATTTTTGTACCATTCACACAGAATGGGATCAGCATGTATTAACACAAGTGACAGACAGATAATCGCGAAGGAAAATAAAGGAAAATGAATGAAAATAAAAAAAACCCAACAACCACACAATTCACCCGCCCACACAGTTCCACAGACCCCGCTATCTGCTGCTTTGCAATTCATAGAAACTTGGCAGTTATGCATAAATCAACAGTCACAGTGTACTTTTCAGATACATTTTCTGATTCAACTATCTACATTAGAGACGGCACCCACATATTCATGAAATTTCATCCACATTAAAAGCAGGCTCGAGGGATGGTGGTTATCTGAACTCTCTATTTGTTCCACACGGAAATATTTTAGATGATTGCGATGAACATTTTGCATAGATTTTCATGTCCCCCAGAGAATAAATGATTCTGGTTATCCTCTGAACATTTTTTCTTTTGCTTCCAGCACTTGGCTTTTGGTAAAACATCTTCACAACTCTGTTATGGATTTTCATGCAGTTTGTTTCAGACTTCTATGGTTGCAAGATCATAAATTCTTACAATGTTGAGGAGGGTTTTCTTGATGTGCCACTGGGAGGTCAAAGTTTAAACTCTCAAAGTCTGCTGATAACATTTCGTGCAGACGTTCGTGCTCCCCAGATGATACATTTTACTGATGCTGGTGGTGCCCAGACTTCTTTTCTAGCACTCCCACCAGGCTGACATTTGTGCTTTTGGATAAAAATGTGTCAGCTGCTGAATGGATTGCTGTGAAATTTGCTGCTCACTCAAGTCCTCTGAGCACAAACTGTATTATAGTCAATGATCCCTGAATTTCAATGCAGCACCACGATCAGGTCTAAACTCCAATTTGTCCAAAATGTATGACCAAATGTCTAAGAAGCTAATGACATTCACATCGGTCTCAGCTGTATTTTGCTGCTAATTAGCCAAATGTTAGCATTATTTTCACATGCTAAGCTAAGATGGTGAATGGTAGAAAAGATGACCCCAAAGGCTTTACTCACTATCTGACCTCAAAGCTTCTACCAAATAGATTAATGTGGCAGTAAAAAGCTAAATAACAAGATTCAATAAATGTGCACATCCACTTTGTATATCTCTATTTGGTTATACAACACATCCAGTGGTGATTTTCCAACGTGAGGTTAGTTCGTAATTACTGTCAGCTTCCTTGGTTCGTCCACGGATGTTGCTGTTTATCGCCTACTGTACGCAACAATGGGTGCTTACTAGAAACGCAATTGTGGGAAACACAAAAGCTTCGCTCAGGCTGAGTCATCACCGTGTTCTATTAGCTGTGAAAGGCGAGCAAGAAAAATGCAGATTTATGTGGAAATGTCACAGATTAGCGTTGTAAAGAGGACAAAAACACAACACGCAGGAGTGATTTATTTCTTATCAACATGTTATTTCATGTGGTGCTTTAGTAGTGTTTAAAAGGACTTATGTATCATTAGCAGCTGTTGAGTGTGAGATAGAGCGGGAGGGTGGACGGATAATGAGTGAGGGGACAGGTAGAGAGGAGAGCTGTGGAACTAATGAACTGTGTGCTTTTATTCTCTCTGTCCTCTCCAGAGCAGGAGTCTGACTAATTATTAGCCGCTCTTTAATAGACCAGAGCTGTTCCCCTCGTGCCCATGCCCTTCCACTATGGTGGGTAAAGTTTAGTTAATTACACAACAGTAAATGCAGCAGAGGTAGCAGCGGGGCTTTTATGAGGCAGCACCGGTGCTGAGGAGCGAAACAGTGTGTTGACCTCTCAGCAACACTGAAGAAAGCGAGTCTTAGATACCAGATAAGCTGCACAAACACAAAGCACGACGGAAGGCGTTTCAGTTGCTCATCTTGTGCCGTGTTTAAACTGGTGCTCTTAAATTTGCATGATAAGCATGTATTTTGAAAATTGAGGGTTTGATTGTGTTACAATTTAGATTCGTTTGTGGAAGAAAAAAAACGTAACAGTTGCTAATAAATCTACTTGAATGGTTTTAAAATGCTATTCAGGAAATCAGCGCAGGTGTTTTTTCTGAAGGTATTTATTAAATTATCGCTTTGGGGAGGAATCAGTTCCGTTTGTTAACGAGATTTAGAGTCGACAGCGATGGTGGTTGCCCTGGAAGGCTGTGCGGCGGCGCTCCGAGATAATTCAATCAGTCAATCAATTCATGTCGAACTTTTTCAAAACGAATCGAATGCTTTACAAGTGACAAAACATAGGATGGTTGAAAATAGATTTACAGCCCAGTGCACAGCAAAACAATGGAATGAGACAAGATATTTCATGGTTTGTTGTGATGATAAAAGATATATAAAAGAAATCAGAAGATGCGAACAACAGCACGTTAACATGGCGATAGTGGCAATGTTCAACTCTGTCTCCCAGAAATGAACTTCTTATAGAACTAAACTGCATTTTCAATTACGTTTTGAAAGATATGTATTTTCTCCTGGTGACGTGAAAGCACGCTATAGGAAACACTTTTAAAAAATTAGCAATTCCACATTATGGGGTGGTGGTGGCCTGAATCCAATATCTGACTTTTGACCAAAAGCCCGTGCTTTGTGTCCTGCATGAAACTATTATTTTATACTCATTATCATTTTCTGTTTGGCTAAGTTTAGGCACCAAAACTACTTGGTTATGTATTAGAAGATATCATAAAAATACGACCCTTAACTGTACAATTGATTGACTGGCTGAAAAGGAACAGACACTTGGAAAGCAATAAAATAAATGGAAAAGATGTGTTGTTCAGAAATGTACTTGTGCTGTCTTACACAAATTTAATCAGGCAGAAAATACGTTTCCCTCAAAACATATAGAGCTTATGCTTTAGTTCAGACAGGCACGGAGTCAGGGCGTCACAAGGCCCTTTCTGTCCAATCGTTCACTGCTTAAGTCCAGCCCACCCACTTAGTGTGCTTCATAACTTCATTCATTCTGCTACACCAGCCTCTACAGACTGACAAATCCCCTCCTCCTCTCCAACCACCTCCCTTTTAAAAGTGCAATTTCATAACTCCGGTTGTTTCCCATATTGCGTGATGCAGGATGCAGATTTTTTTTTTATTGTACATTGTAAAGTGAGGACGATTTAAGTTGGTCTCCTTATTCTTGTGTTCATACTGTATTTATTTGAACATTGTGAATTTAGGGCTCTACCGGAGTGGGTTGTGATCTCAGGGACTATCTGTGTCATGCTTGCTCAGATTGTTCCAGAGCATCACTTGAGCAGAGTCACCGCCAAACTCAAATCCATGTTTTCCCAAATAAATTAATAAATCTGACAAATCTGAATTTAATTTGAGAACGCACTGTAGTTGTACAGGAACAAAACTTTTGGGGCTCCAATGCTAACACGCTGATCTTTACTGAGTATAGTGTTTAACATGTTCACTGTCCTCTTTTAACATTTTAACATTCATTTATTAGTGCCCAGCTCTCAGCTTCATTCATGTGGAACGTGCTTTGACCACAACCAAAACTCTCACGGTGGCACGAAAAGAAACGGAATCACAAAAGTCATTAGATTTTAAAATGTCGCAGCAACTCATCTCAAAGCGGATCTTTAGATCTTTCAGTTGGAATCAAACTGCAGTCGGCAACATCTGGAAAAGACGAAAGAAGCACCAGAATTTAAAAACACACATCCTCCTCCTGCAGCTCCTCCATCTCCCCTCACCCTCCCACCAGAGGAACATGTGCGTTAAATGTGCAAAGTTAATAAAGCTAAAGGTCAACATTGATTTGTGGCGTCACCCAAGAGTCAAATCCCCACTCTCCTGAGTTAAAATCCTCCGTCTCACTCAGTGCACCACCACATCCGGCTCTCCCTCAGGAATAGGAATAGCGTTGCTGTGATACTGTCTCATCTGCTCTGGATTAAGAGGCCCGTGATTGGCTGAGATCGTCCATCACAGGCTACAGTTTCAAAAGCCTGAAAGCAAAGGGGAGAGGCATAAGTCTAGTTTTCTCTAAGATCACTTGGTTGCAATATGCTGAGAGGTTATAATGGAATATTGGCCAGTGATGCCACAAAAATACTGCGTACTTCACCTTTAAACAAAACTGGAATAGATACCATTTCCAATGTGACCAGCAGTAGACACCACCAATGGAATAACAAAGCTGCTGGCAATGTGAGATGTCTTCTTAAAAACAGTGCTCTTAACATACTATGTGCCAACTTTACTATTTTTGCAGAACAGAATAGACATCATCAGTGTGTGTCTCACATGTTTCACAGCCTGCCACTTCCATCCATAACCGGCCTCCTTATCTCACCAGCAGATCAGGTGGAAATTAGGCAAACTGAGAGGGAGGAGGTGGTGAAATGTGGCTATTTCAGGCTTCCAGCATTAGAAAAATAGAAGCCCTTTAGATTTTCAGCACAGTATTCATCTCTTATATGATAGAGAGATGGTTTCCAGCTGGAGGCTGCACACAGAAACATATTGTTTACGTGTTTTTCATTGGCTGGTATTAAAGGATAACATTTGTATATTTGTGTGCTGCTTTGAACACAGTCATTGTATCAGTACTGCTGCATTGGATTGCATTATATCTAAAAGGTTTTGTTCCTGTTCATGGAGTATTTTCTACATAAGAGTCATTACATCAGGCATGTACATCTGTGTATTGAAGTATTGTCAACAAATACCTCCGATTGTGCAGCAACTGCTTTTATTTTGCATACTTTAATTGCCACACTTTCATCAACATGTTATCATTTATTCATGTGTTATAACTTTAAGGTTTTTCCCAACTTCTCCATTATTATTTAAATCCCTTTTTGTTTGTTTTTTAAAAAAATCTTTTGCTGCACATGCTCCCGCCATTTGCTGCTGCACTGTCCCGAATTCCCTGCAGGGGCCATTAAAGTTTGATTTCACCTTATCTCATGTGTAAGGTAAACAGACTCATTAAGCAGGTTGTGATCATAGTTGAGCAGTGCTGCACTGAAGGTGACACACCACAGGAGCACATCGCACTCAGCATGGGGAAATCAACTTTCCCTCTAGGGAGAGGCTGCATGACTGTGGCTACAGGTGCAACAGAAGCTCTATGACTAATAAGCCGTGTTTTTTCTTTTTTTCTTTTCTGCAGCTACACTGTACATGCAGCACAAACACGTCTATTTTTTTTTTCAATCAGAACTGACTTACATTTGCACTCATGCTTTATTTAAGAAGCAGTTTAACGGCAACACTTTCTTTAAAATGGAAACTCACTGATTACATAGAGATTTCTAATGCACTCCAGTGGCTTCAGGTGAATAAATGCATGATTAGGATAATTAATAAGCATGATCAGACCTGCAGTATGTGGCGTGAAGCAGCCATCTGTCTTTGGTCTGTCCGTCCTGCGTGGTAGAGCCTCCCAGCTAAAACCAGCTGTTGAGCTGCACACCCACAGCACTTTGTTCTGTCAGTGCTGTTAAGGATCAATAGTAATTGCCTGTTCAGCAGCAGCAGCAGCAGCAGTGCTGTTACTGCGATCGCATCAGTCCTGAGCTCAGACTTCTCCACCCATGTAGAGAAGCACCTATTTTTATTTTTTTTTTCATTACTCAGACTGGATTATATCCCGCTTTCTCTTTCAAAGACAAACAGCTAAATTAGCCCATCTTCATGCAGAATCAATTTGGCTCAACACAACTGTGAGATGTTCTGGGTCTGTCAGGTAGAGCAAAAACACAGAGCGAACCCTGTGGACTGAGGTGAACTTTCTAAAGATCAACTTGTCACAGTGACTCAGGAAACATCCCTGAGGTGAGCCGTGGGTGACAGCTGCTGCCGCTCCACTGGCACAGGTAAATGCCAGAAGCCCCACTTGGATACGCTAGCTTGCCGACACACAAGCGCCCACACACATGTGCACACACACACACACACACACACACACATGCACATGTACTGCTGTGTCTTATAAGAACCTAAAAGTCACACAGGCAGGCTTAGCATTAGTCACTGATGTGTACACCTTGTTCTCTTTATAGATGCATGAGACTGACGTAAACATGCATAATACTACACTCATTTGCTGCAAGGACACAGAGTAACCCAGAGGTTCAGATACAGTCCGTCATTGTTGCTGTTCGACACAAACAGAGCAATAATAGAAGCTGCATCCGGCTTCTCTGGAAAATGGATGGAAGTGAATAACAGTTGTGAGGCAGCTTCATTACGCAACGTTATTACTGCATAAAGAACCAACACTGCTCCATTACAGTCAGTAACAATAATGATTTATCATTTGAATAGTCAAATAAATGACGATCTCTATAGAACTATCCGACACCGTTTACAACAAATGCTTTCATTAGGTTGATCTGTTGTTTTGTGTGCATGTTGTTAATGACTAATATTATGAATCCATTACATGTGCTGGTTGAACTTTCTGTACAGTAGATGTCAGTGTTTGGTGTGTCATATCTTTGCAGCTTCCTCCTGTTGTTTTTTAAATTTATTTATTTATTTTTACACATGATGTAACACGAAAAAGCACAAATGATGTAACACAAAGAAATACGCACACACACACACACATATACAGTTCTCTTTCACTTGCACAAAGAGTTCTTGATCTCCACTGAGAGGTAAAGATGTGAAGCTGAGCGGAGCTACCCTGTTGAGTCAGTGCTGATTAGACGCACATCATCGACTTTTTTCGCATCGACCCACATCTCATTTGTTCTCATCGGTTTCCACTGGGCGTAACGTGATGAACTGCTTTTAAAAAACAATATTTAGTGTGTTTTAATAACATTTGAATCCACATCAAGTTGTTTCTGCTGTGGCGTTCTCTCGCATGTCTATTGAAATACATTAAATTTGGAAAAATTCCAGGCATCCAGCTGGACTTCTACCCAAAAGTGTTTCATCAGCTAGAGTTTTTTTTCTTTTCTGAGCGGCAGTACTGAGGAAAACCACCAGGTGTCTGTAGAGTAATAGAGATGTAGCCTAGTTTACAGAAGGAGATCTCAAACACAGACTCAACTGTAATGATTTTTGCTTGGATTTTTCCTGCTCTTCACACTCAAGAGACACATTTGTCAGACATGAGCACACACCCAAACCGGGTTCTCTATCCCTGTGGGGGTCATTCATTCACAAAATCCCTTATTCAGCTTCTAATTCTACCCATAACCGTCACAACTGTATGACTAATCCCAACCCTAACCTAAATCTTAACCCTAAAACCAAGTCTTAACCCCTTAAAAAGCAGCCACTACCCACAGGAGCCTCAATTTTCTTTTGCCTCCACAGTGTCACAAGTCCCCACAGGTTAGTGTGCAGTCAGGTTAAAGTCCCCGCTGAGACATATGAACATGAAACACACCCACACGCTAACACCTCCATGCTAAAAGCAGCAGGCTCCAACACGGCAGCATTATGTCATTCTGTCACCATGCAGCCAGCAGCCAGAGGAAGCAAAGTAGCAATCAGCTCAAAGAGAACATGTGGGAACGTTACATCACAGATATATATCGACAAATGCATCAACGTGCGGCTCCGTTCGCACCTGCCCAGCACAAACGGGCACGTGCAAGCTACAGTAAAGGCCGGCTAATCGATCACATGTTCCTATTTTGAGTTGCATGACGACGTTTCCCAGAAGCTGTTAGGGCTTTTTATGAGGAAACCTTGACTTGTCGACCTGGAACTCTTAAAAACCTGGAGGCCCCTCACTTGTTTCTGCAGACGCAGTGTGTGACAATCACCTGCAGGCATGCAAATAGACAAATTCTTGCAAATGTCTTTTTTTTTTTTTTTTATCACATTATGCGGTATGGTGTTGTATTTTTAATCACGTTTCAATAATGAATCATTTCTACCATGTCCTCCTGAGCATTTTAAATCTCTGATACAGTGCTGTAAGGGAGCAAGGAGCAAGTTATAGCATTAATAAAAGGTCATTTTTCATTCATCATTGCAAAAGAATAAAACTTGTTAATGAAAGTGGACGCTCAACCAAGCTGAGCTGACCTCGAAATGACTGTTCCCAATAAAACACAAATTTGATCTCACTGAGGCACATGAGGGGAACATACAATACACAGCTGAATAACATGTAAAGCCTTTCAATTACATATTTCTTGAGGAAGTCCAGCGGCGGCTTGTCACATATGTAGCGCTGCCTAATTTTCTCCCTGAACAGCTTCACTGACTGCTATACTGCATATGTTTTCATTGATGATGATGAATAACAAACATGAAACCTCTGTCTTTTCTTGTCTGTCAGTAAAGGGGAGGCTGCAGCTATCGAGACAGAACTACTGAGAGACTACAGGTTCGGACAGCAGCAGCTGATAGAGATTTGGGGACAAGCATGTGCCCTCGCCATCACTAAGGTCTGTGGAGCTTCTGTTTTCCTGATCTCCTTTGTTGATAGTTTGTCTTTATTCCTTTTTTTTGTTGTTGTTGTTGTTGCTGCATGTTACCTCTATATGCTGCAAGTAAACTGCAACCCCCCAGTCATCCAGTCTATCCTTCTGGTAATTTATGATACATTTTTATGGTCATTGGTTAGTAAATTTCACATAGCTAAAGATAAAAATGAAGCCATTCCAGTATGTTTATCATTATTGAAATACTACAAAAAGTTAATTCTTTTACATCAGAGAGATTTGTTGTAATAAACCATATATATGCATGTGGGGCTTCCAAAAAGTCATACAGTGCTTATCGAAAGTATTCACAAAGCCTTGGAAGTTTTCCCATTTAATTGCTTTTCAACTTTGAATCAAGGTGAATTTCATCTAACTTTTTTTGACAAGAACAAACAAGAAAGTAAGTTTCCACAAAGTCATCAATTCATTAAAAACAGAACATGTAAAACAAGTGATTGCATTTGTATTTACCTCATTTAGGGTGACTCACTTAATTCAACACAGGAGCAGTCCATTAGTGCTAGAAGTTACCAATTAGTGAAATGGAGGTCATCAGAGTGCCGTGAATGTTTGTGACGTGATTATAGCATAAAGACAGCTGTATCTGGAAGGCCCAGTCGCTGGTGAGTCACTTCTCCTGGCTCTACCTACACCATGAAGACAAAATAACACTACAAGCAACTCCATTAAAAGGCTATTGAAAAGCATAAGTGAGGGAATGAATAAAATAAAACATCCAAGTCAATGAATAACCTTTGGAGTACAGTGAAGTCCATCATTAAGAAAAAGGAGTATGACACGTACGTAAATCTGACTAAAGCAGGTCACCCTCAAAAACTGCATGACTCTTCTTTGTGAATGTACCAGTGAGGGAGGCCACCAAGACACTATGACTCCTCTAAAGGAGTTTCAAGCTTCAGTGGCTCAGATGAGAGCGACAGCAGTTTTTCACCAGCCACAGTTTTAAGGGAGAGTAGCAAAGAGAAAGTCCATCCATCCATCCATTTATCTTCTCCCGCTTATCCGGAGTCGGGTCGCGGAGGCCTTAGCAAAGCTGCCCAGACTTCCCGATCCGCACACACCTCCCCCAGCTCTTCCGGGGGGACCCCTAGGCGTTCCCAGGCCAACTGGGAGACATAGTCCCTCCAGCGTGTCCTGGGTCTTCCCCGAGGTCTCCTTCCGGTGGGACGCACCCGGAACACCTCCCCAGGGAGGCGTCCAGGAGGCATCCGGAAAAGATGCCCGAGCCACCTCAACTGGCTCCTTTCAATGTGGAGGAGCAGCGGCTCGACTCCCAGCTCCTCCCGCGTGACTGAGCAAAAGCTCATACCAAATCTCAACTAGTTCACCAGAAGGCATGTGGGAGACCCTGAAGTCAATTAGAAGAAGGTTCTTTGGTCTGATGAGGCCAAAACTGAGCATGTGAGCAATGCACGTCATCGCACAATATCCCCACTGTGAAGCATGGTGGTGGCAGCATCATGATGTTAGGCTGCTTCTCAGCAGCAGGCCCTGGAAGGCATGTAAAGCTAGAGGGTGAAATGGATGCAGCAAAATAAAGGTAAATCCTGAAGGACAACCTGATGCAGTCTGCAAGAGAACTGGTACTTGGGGGAAGATTTTATTTCCAGCAGGATAATGACCTGAAGCAACAAGACAACAAGGTGAATGTTGTGGAGTGGCTGAGTCAGACCCCAGACCGCAACCCAATTGAGAATGTGGCTGGACTTGAACAAGGCTGTTAAACTTATGATTTCTGTGCAAGCTGACAAAGCTTAAGGAGTTTTACAAAGAAGAATGGCATCTAGTTGCAGTGTCCAGATGTGCAAGGCTGATTGAGACCTATCCACATTCAGCCAAAGGTGCATCGACTAAATACTGACTTGAAGGGGGGATGAATACTTATGCAATCACTTATTTTATTTTACTTTATTTGAGTTTTATATTTTATAATAATTTGACATTCATTTGTAGGAATCTGTTTTCCGCTATTCACAGTTGAAAAGCAATAAAAGGGGAAAATTTCCAAGGGACCTGAATACTTTTTATGGGATCTGTATAAAGTCACACTGCATGTTATAGGTAGGTTTGTCTGTCATACTCCTCCCAACAGAAGGAAAAACGGTGAAGGTCAGTCTCTAATGGTTTTCCTTAAGTGTTGCATTAATGAGGCGCTCCAAGGCCCCCACAGAATTATTTGCGTCGGCCTTCAAAAGACGAGATAAGGCAGCGCAAACAGGAGTGGATGAGCCCCGAACCTTCACACAAGAGAGCACACAGTTAAAAATACAAAATATGCCAAAGAATAACATACTTACTGTCAGCAGTAAAGCATAGTGAAACCTATAAAGGTAAAATGTTGAATTTCCATCACACTGTTAGTTTTGTTTTTAGTGCGTGAAACAGACCCTTCCTTGACTGTGCTTTTATAGGCTTGTTTCTTTGGTCCATTAATCCAGAGGCACCAAACACTGAACAGTGGTTACCATTAACCATGGTATGTGTGGATGCTGTGTCTGGATTTTAGTGTGTCTTAGCAATACTCTTGCTAACTGTATTGCATAACTAGCAGCCCAGTCCTATTTTCCATCTATTATGTGGTTGTTTTGATCATTAAGTGTTTTTTTTTTTTTGCTCATTGTACTGCAGTGAGACAAAGTGAAGTTCAACAGCCATTTAAAAAATGTCTTTTTTTCCTTCATCCTTACAAGAATCTTGCCAGAATTTACACAAACCCAATCAAAACTTTTTCCAGAATTCACTTTTTTTTTTAAACTCAAAAGATGTCATGTAAATTTCTCCAATTACAGAACTTGTCAGAAAAAAAAATCCAATCTGGGACCACAGCTTAAAGCTCCAGTCGCATAACATCAGACTGTGGCTTCAACAAACCCACTCCTAAGCAAATCCATGTAATCGGCCCCACTGCGCATCACTCAGCAAACCATTTCGAGAGGTCACAGATTTCACCCCATTCTCTTCAAAATCCCGTCATTCTGAGCCTTAGTAATCACCGCAAAACTCTGCGAGTTCCTGACATGACCATTTGATTGTACAAGAGGGCAATAAGTCACAGCTGCTGCTACTTAGACTTTCCTAATTTGCATTAACTTCCATTTAAAAAAAAAAAAAGTTGACTAATGCATGGAGAAACTGCTGCAACTTTCTGTGATGTTTGCTGACAAACGTCTGAGTGGTTCACCTGAAGGCAGAACACCAGAGCTCACTGAGCGCCGGCGCTCCTTATAACCAACCCAGAACAGCTCTTCTTCTCTGGTGGGGCTGCAGTCCTGGTCGTGCTGCGATCTGGACTGTGTCAAGCTTTGTGTGTGCGCTTGTGTGTGTCAGTGAAGGGTTGTGAGGAGCACATGTGGTTCCCTTTGACCAGACCACTGGCTCGGTTTAACGCCACACTGGTTTTCTCAGTGGGCTCTTCAGCTGGCTGTGATGAATAAGACTCTCAGCTACAAGACACATGAAACCCCGCTTTGCTGTCAAGGGGAAAGATGAAGAGAAAAAGCGGATGAGAGGCAAAAACGCAGGAAAAGAAAAGAGAAGCAGGAACACAAATGAGAAGTTTAGAGGACAGCAGAAAGGTGAATAGCTCCCTTAAGAAGATCCAGAGAACCAAAAAGAAAAGTAAAAGCTTCGACAAGGCAGAGTGGCAGCATCAGTCACAAGCAGAGACTTAGTGTTCTCCCCTTAGAGTGTGTGATTAAACCCACCACATCCACTTCCCCTCTATTATCATCAGCCGCCGCTGGCCTCACGCCTGGCCCCCCTCCACCACCAGCCCCAACAGCGTAGCCTTACTAGACAAACATGGCCTGGATGCTGTGGCTCGGTGCTGCCCGCAGCCGCCAGCAGCACGCTACCACTTACATGACATCACTGCTATTTAGGGAAAATTACAGTAGAAGGAGATGCAGACAGTCTGATTTCACTGATTTCATTGCTGGCCTACTGTGCTTGGCTTCCAAGTATACCACATAAACAAGCACAGTCACACACACACACACAGACACACACACACACACACACCTACACCTCTGCTTGCCAGATAGATTATAGGTTTTCTGTAAGTAATCCTTTTACTGTTCCAGCAGCGGCGGCCGCAACCACCGTGCCCAGACTGTCTGTGTGTTTCTGTATCAGTCTGAGACTTTTCAACACCTGAGTGGAGACAGGAGACGTTTTTGTTACCACACACCAATAAATGAGTGTGTAGTTTACAGGAGCCCCTGGACTTCAGCTTGGTGTTCTAGTACAAATATCAAAGGAAGTGTTTTTCTGCTTATGTGAATATATTTGTGTTCTTAGGACCCTGACAATGTTTTCTCAGGCTCAGTGTACGTTTCAGGTTGATTGGAGGTGAAAGCTCATGTGTCTTTAGCATTTACTTCAAAAAGGTATCCCCACTGAGACGTTATTACAATCAAGACTGACATATTTTCTACAGTAAGTGTGTGTCGGAGGTTGTAACGGCGCTCTGGTCTAGACTCTCACGATCTTTCCTCTGACTGGGGCCCTTCCTCGAGTTTGCACTTACGTTCATGCTCTAAAAATGTTCGCAATAAAAAAGTTACTGATAATTTACAAAATATTTTAAATGCACATAAGTGTCTGAATCATTACACCGTCAGCTTTCACGGAAAATAAAGCGGCATACGAGAGTTAAAAACGAAGCAACCAGATCGCAAACCTGCTGCACAGATGCAACGAAACCACCTGTCTGCTCTTGTAGAAACCTCAGACACATCAGAAATATCGTAAATATCTCGCACACTGGAGAACATCTGAACAAATTTATTACCTCATAAAACCTTGTTTTTCTATATCAAATTTGTTGCAGAGGTAGTTTGAACTGCTCGAAACAATGACCTTATTTCAGAATAAAGCGTACCGTGGCCTTGTACCGAGATATTTCACTTGATTTAAGACACAAGTGAAGCAATCATCACTTCTGGCTATAAATCCATGCAAAATTCATCAAAAACACTTCGGAAATTGGGTCATACTCGCAAGTTGCATTTAATGAGGATTAAAGTAGCTGTGAAATTTAATATTAATGTGATGATTGCCCTGACAGTGCCTCATTTTTTATTAAAAAACAAACAAATAATAATAAAAAAAAGCACAATGACACTCGCTAAGACCCCATTAGGAAATGCTCTCTATCTTGTTGCTAATTGCTTTCACTTACTCACTGATCCATTTGAAGGCGCAATATCGGAATAAATGACTGTTTTCAATAGATACGTATTAGAGCATCAAGCATCTCTTCTCTCTTGCGCAAATGCCTCATAATGTATCAGACGTTTGCGTGAACTGAAGGGGCCTGATCCTTTTATAGCTGCTCACCTTCGGCAGCTCTAATGGTTTCTCCAGCAACAACAACCGGCTTCGATCCTCCTGATGGTCCTCAACATTTACACAGAAGGTCATTGAGCCTTCTCGTGTGAATTTGCGTATGTGAAAGCAGATAGAAACGCAGAAAGAGAGAGTTCAAATGAACACAACACGGAGAAATATGTTTAAATTAAAGCTGCGTTATTATATATTTGGGCCACTGGTGGCAGCAAAGTGATCAAAGTGTTGCCTCCATCAGTTACAAAGCAACGTCAGCTTTAACTTCTTGTGTTTCCGACCACCTTGACTCTCTTTTTAGCTCTGCTTAGTGTTTCACAAGCTCTGAAGAAAAATAACTTTGCCTCCATAAATGCTACACTGACTTTATGTGCAGCCTGTTAACTTTGTCTGTCTGACAGTTGACATTGAGCACATAGTAAACAGTGGGTTTATCAGAGAAGCTTTGCTGAAAATAGCTGCCTGCTGTGACTGGGAAAATGCTGAGAGAAAGCAGAGTTTTGGGCCCAAAAACCAATGCAATGATCCAAAACAAACCAAGACACATTGGGTTTGTGTGAGCGATGCTGCAGAGGTGGATTGAAATTCTCCGTGGGTTCATCCCCTGAAGGAACCCCTTTCAGATAAAAATGTTGATCGGTGCAGCCTTGAGTCCTCTGCTTCTTTCATATTTTCAATTATTTGTTGAGTCTACCAACACCTTCTGTATATGTGTGAGGCTGCAGCAGGGAGACAGTACATTCGGAGATGTTTAGTCTTCAACAGCTGGTTGCAGTAAAAGCTTGACTTAATGCCACATATTCACAAATGTGTGAAACTCAGGTAAAGCTTCAGTCTTATTACTTATAACAATGAAAGTCTCCCTCCTGCTCTTCAGTCTAGCCTTCTCCCATCAATCACTACCTTCTTTCTTCAATATTACCTCCAGCCCCGTGGCCCTCGGCAGCCATAACATCGTCTCCTCCATCTCATTGAGCCCGTGTGATAATTTCTCCGCTGAGCTGTTATGATGGAGATAACGGCCGCTGTCTCTTCTCCTGGATTCATCGCTCTTGTTAATGCGCTCTGAGTCTTGTTATATCCAATTATCCGACGTGGATAACGGCCTATTTCTCCGTATGAACTTTCTCCTGCAGTGAATACATTAGCGAAAGTGGAACTAAATGGATTTTATGCACAGTGGAAGAATTTTGGCCTATTTCGAGCTCAACATTTGGAGGCCCGAGATCGGCCGTCGATGATTGAGAACCGGCACAAAAACTTCTAATTTCAATAACATGTCACTTTATATCAAAGCCTGGGAATTAAAGTGTCATTATTTTGTAATCCCTGTGCACACACGTAATAACTGTAAATAATTACTGGGTACAATAAAACAGTTACACAGGCCAAAAATTCTTGTAATAAAGGGGTAACAGCTTGCAAATTATGGTTTAACTATTTTTTGAATGGCAGGAATCTTCTGAAATAATTACAAGGTACAGAGGAAAACACAAAAATGAGGAGCCTATTCATCAAAAGGTACAGAACTATACTTATGGTAAGACAAAACCAATACTTATTAGAGGGGGTAATTCATATGTATAGGTTTAACAGGCCAACACTTTATATTCATCGGGTCAGCCATAACTGCGTCCCAGTAGCCTGTAATTATTTTACCAGAACATCCTCTTAAGTTAAAAATAGTTACATGAGTCAGTCCCCAATGTATATAAAGAATGTTGCCCTTTAATTTTATTTGTTTTGTTCTATTAATACACACATGTCATTTTTAGGTGCCCAGTAATTACAAAATGCCGCGACTAACAATTTGTGGGTTGTGATCTAAAGCGTTACCGTGAACCGCAGTCGCAGACTATTTATGGCCGTGATTAAACTGGGCTAATTGGGCTAACAAGTTGTCTTCTGACACATTTATCGTGTTGTAATTGGACAGGACTTCTGCATGAGCTCAGGTTCTTCTTCTAGTTCATAGAATTCTGCTGTGACCTTTGCAGTGATGAACCGTTGTTCTTATACGGTGTAAAAATGCCCCCAAAAAGCATCAGCTAACAATCCGTCATGCGGCAGTGAATTTGGCGCTTTTTTGGAATCTGTGGAAAATGAAGCCAGACGCCTTTGGGGCTTTCAGTAGTCCTTCTGTTTAGGTGTTGGAGATGGAAGATTAGCCACTCAGGTTGACAGTTCTGCAGGCGAATACCTGTCCGGTTTAAGAAGGTGCAGGGTGATTTACAAGGGACTGTGCAGCCAGTAAACGAGACGGATGCCAGCGGCTCGCGACTTAGACGGAAAGTGTGTTATATATACGGAAGCATCCCATGGTGAGGACACTGGTATTTTTTCCACTGCTGCCAGGGTTATTTTAATGAGATTGGACCTTTTCTCATAGACGGAAGAGACAGTGGAGCCAGTGCCATTTCCACCCTCGTCTGGCATCCGCGGCATGCAGCAGCCAGGCACTCAGACTATGATGGAGAGACTGAGGTCCAGATCGGATGACCGGCACCGAATAAGAAGCTCAAATTGGAGGGATAATGCTGAATATCGCCCACGCTCTATCTTCCCCTGCCTCTCGCCATTGTTCTCTATCAATAACCAGTTCTATTTTCTCATCCATGTTTGCGTCAGCCATCCGCTTAGATCTGTTTCTAACTCCATTGTTTTTGTCTCTCCACCAGGCCTACCCTCTCAGCTCTCTAGCAAAGAAGCAGCCAACAGTGCTGGTGATCTGTGGTCCTGACCAGAATGGCTCCATCGGCCTGGTCTGCGCCCGACACCTGCGCATGTTTGTAAGTAGCCGAGAGAGCACATCAGGCTAAGAGTGAATGCCTACCTTATGCAACAACATGATAAATTAGCAGCTATTAAACATAGTCTGGTAATTACTGAGTCATTCAGACAATTAGAAAAAAATCATCTCGCAGACGTTAAATTGTGTCATGACTAACAGGGGTTCCCATATACGGGCCCTCGGTGCTTTACAGAATTTTATTTTAGCTTCTGTAAACTGCTCAGGGCAGTTATCCCATTACCATCTCTGCAAGGGCCCTCAGACAGTCATGATATCATGCTATTGTTACTCTCGTTAAAGCCGTCCTGAACATCGCCTCTCTCCCGCCGCGATGTGATGTCATGATCATGATATCTGCATCTCAGGCCGCATACAAACAGATCTCAGTGTCTTTTTCATTCGCGGCTGCCCCAGTCTACGACTTTATTGGAAGGGAAATATCGGATATGTGTTTTGGGATCTTTGGCTTAGAATGGAATGCATCTATACACTTTACCATATGTGTCTGACGTACCAGATTTACAGCACATTGATAGTTCTGATTAAAACCATGTTAGACAGGCTTTATTTAAGCAGCCCGGTGGCTCTGTGCGGAGGCTCTCTCTCCCACTCTGTCTTTTCATTCTCAAGGCCAAGAATGAGGTCAGAGGTCAGCTTTGAGGGAGATATATTTCACCCTGGAATTCCAGAAATGAATAAGTAGCTGTTACATAACTTAACCTGAACAAATATGTTTTTAAATTACACAGGTGGACACTGATTCTCTCTTCTAATGTGTGTCTGATATTTTGTGCCTTTCTAAAAACATTTTTTTGGTATTTTTTATCTCTAATGTGTTTACCTTCTGCATCTGTGATTTCTTGTGTGTTTTTCACATATCGTGGGGGGAAAAAAAAACACACTGAAATGTGCTTCATAAATAAAAGTTTTTACTATTATTATTTTTAAAGCGACTCCACGCTACACCGGGCCGACTGGGACCGACGCTGGTCTGAGTTTGCTCTAACTTCAGAAACATGAATACTTACTTTGGACGACGAACGGCTTTCATAGCGTATGTTTTTCATGGTGTGATGTGATCCCTGTCAGCAGGACGACATGCAAGGATACACGTGAGACACACGGTTTAACGGGCGAACACATACACACACATGCATGCGTGGCCTCGAGCCCCTGATCCTGAGCCGTGAATGTGATTAGACAGAGCATAGAAACGAATGATCAGCTGCAGGCGAAACAATTTCCTTCTCGAGTCACTCCGAGATGTCCGTGTTCACAAAAGTGGGTTGCGTGTCGTTCATATTTGATTATTTCCAGTGCGAGGTATGGAGGAGAACATACCGGATGATACAAATATTCTTTGATCAAAGCTTATGTTGAACGAGAATAAAAAACAGCAACTATGGTCATTAGTTCCGGTGCGCTGTTCGTATTAAAACGAGTGGAGATGATGTCAGGTTTGGCTGGCCGATGTGCTCCATAGACAATCACTGCATTCAAACTTTATGATGTTAGTCATGTTATAGCTCACATGCACCGCTATTTTATACCTCAGCAGCATTTTAAAGCATGTTGTAAACTCCCCGTATGTCAAAATGTTACTTGTTTCTCCAGTTAAAGATTTAAAAGTCTTAACTATGTGCAGCAGACCTCATCCCTTGGTGCTTAATGGGCTGTTTATAAAAACAGAATACTACAGGACACTGTTATCCCGCTGGGAGAGGAAGTGTAACCCTGTTAGAGCGCTAACTGGAGAAAAGAGCCTTTCTTTGCCCTTGTTGCTTGTTTCTGTCTCATGGCTCATTTCTGTTCACGCTCAGTGATGCTGACAGTCATTTCGAGCTCTTCCCTAGTTTCGCACATTTTGGTGGCGTAACTGCTGATGAGGTCAAGGGCACGAAGGGGCCACGGTTTACCCTCAGGGGAGCTGCACACAGTGGATGGCATTCAGCTCGTCTCTGCGCTCTGTGAAGATCACGGTGGAGATGACGTCGGAGATCGACCATTTGATTGGTTTAGGATCGCTGAGAAGACAGCTGACCTGACAGATCGCTTCCTTCCTTGTAGAGCAGCTACTGCTGAGACACATTTGAAAAAAACATGCTGTTTTTTGTTCCTTCCGTCATGTGATAACGATGCATTTTCAGGCTGTCTTTTGAGTTATAGGGAACTGAAAGGTATTTGGGGGGAAATTCATCTCAGTCTTCATGAAATATTCTAAAATATAGTTCACAATTTATTGATGATGTGTGTTTTTCTTCCCAAGTATGGTTTGTTAAAATATATTTTAATAAAGTTGCAGCACCTCAGGGATCTAACTATACTGTTTCTGTGTTTGCTTGATGTATTTGCTTTCTAAGAAGTGGAATAACCCATTTAAACAGCTACGTATATATACATAAACAATTAAAAATACATCATACACATTTAATGATTAAACCTTGTTGTGAAAAAACACAATTTATATCAAAATAAAAAGCACAGAGCTTAAAAAAATGCACAAATCTACCGCATATCAAAGTACATTTAAAATCCTGCTTCAGTAAAGTGAAAGTATCATCAAAAATGTATGAAATTAATATGAAAGTCAAAGTACAATAGGAGTACAGTCACGGTTCCTGCGAGTAATAGAATTTTACATATGATAGTATAGTTGAAGTTGTAATTGAAATAAAGTAAAGTTTTGAATGAATCTTCAGTGTAGAAATGGAAAAGAATGGCAAGCCTAATGAAAAAATTATAATTCACATTTTACATTTGGGTAAAGCAAATGATTAAGTTGGAAAAATTGGAAACTTCATGTTGAGTTTCTGGGCTGCAAGGTGGATCAGTGGTTAGCACTGTTGCCTCACAGCAAGAAGGTCGACGGTTCGCGTCTTGGTGAGGACACACGGGATCTTTCTGGAGTTGCATGTTCTCCCCGTGCATATTGAGGTTATTTGGTGATTCTAAATTGTCCAGGTGTGAATGTGAGTGTGCTTGGTTGTCTGTCTCTAAGTGTAGCCCTGTGATAGACTGCTGACCTGTCCAGGGTGTCCCCTGCCTTCACCCTAATTCAGCTGGGATAGGCTCCAGCCCCCCATGACCCTAGTGAGGATTAAGCGGTATATAGATAATGGATGGATATTGAGTTTCCATAAAATGACGTTGCAGCAATGCTTTATTTATATACATTAACTTGAACCAGCTGCATCGCTATAACTTGTTGGCTTAATTTAGACAAATTTAATTAGAACCTGTTGTAACAATTAAAACAGTTAATATAGTAATTTAAGCTGGTCTAATATTTCTCTTTTTGCAGTGTATTTGACATATTAAATTGTCAATAATGCAACACGATATGTAATACGCTCTGTGCAGTTCAACAGCAAATTCCTCATATCTCCAGTGTATTGAGATGGATGGCTATCTTAGAGTAGCACTGCGGGTACATGAGAAGAGCATAATTTAGATGAACTGGCCCTTTAAATGTATGTACAATATGCTATCTCTGTAAACATACTTATCAAAGACCACGTTTTTGAGAAAAAGACGAACGGACACGATCAAACATGCAAGCACACACTCACAGTATTGACCGCCAGTCCCGGGTTTTAAGATTTATCTTTGTGAGTATGTAAAGGTCACGGATCACAGGTGCTTCCTGCTGAGCATCACAGGCCTTTCAGACTGCAGGGGTCTGGATTTCTACTCTTCTCAGCTTCCAGCTTATAAGGGAAGTAGACTGCAGAAACCGCAACTGCTGATCACCAGTTTTTTCACTTGCCATGAACTGGAAGCCGAATGTACATTGACGGATTATCCGCACTGCGTTACGTAAGTGTTGGCTGAAGCCGCTGACTTGAATCTTGACATTAGATAACCTTTTCTCTGTGTTTGTGCTTCTCTCTTCTTCTTTGCCTCCTCTGTTGTTTTCCTCTGTTGCCTCATCCGACGCAGGAATACGAGCCCACCATCTACCACCCCAAACGCTCCTCTCACAGTCTACACCAGGATTTCACAGTTCAGTGTGAAAAGATGGACATCCCCTTCCTCTCCTATCTCCCTACAGAGGTCAGCAGCGTTTTTTACACCATGACAAATTTAATGAAATGTTCATTTTACTTGCTGTAAAGTTTGATAAACCTACACACTGTAGCCTTGATTAAAGGAGTGGTTTTGAGAGATGTGCTTTGCTTCAGAATGATACCACATTCAAAACTGTACTTTAGTTCCTGCAGGGCATCTGTGCAAAGGTAACACAATCCATTTACCTGCACCTCTAAAGTTAACTAATCCTATTCTTAGTTTAATATGTACCAAAACCAAAGTGTAAATACCATTATTTGCTTTTTAAAAAGGGTTCTTGTACTTGCCTATTTCTTGGGTTGGACTTCCTGGAGTCTCTGTTGGATGCCTGGTAACTGCCTAACTGGTGTTTTGCTCTTTGTTACCTTTCAAAAGTGTCAAACTAATTGTCTGCCCTTGGTTACAACCTTTATGCTAAGAGAGGCTAATTGGCTGCGAGATGTAGCCTAATGGGTAGAAATGAAAGAGAAGTATCTCTCTTCTCATTTAACTCTATGAAAGTCAGTGCTCCTCTACCTTTATGCTTTGTGTCTACTTTAAAATGAACCAGTGTTTATGATGCGGCTTTTCAGATGAGCTTAGATAACCAAAACAATCATACAATCACCAAAAATAATCAAAACCCTGTGAAACCCTGGATCTTGCCATTCTAGTGGATGCTACTTTCACAAGTACTATGCACCCAAACGTTGCTGCACACCTGGAAATGTCACTCTCTGATGGCAGCGGCCTCCACCAGCAGGATAATGTTTCCTGCCACACTGCAAAAAAACTGCTCTGGAATGGCTCAAGGAACACAACCAAGAGCCCCAGAAGTCCTGTGTCCATACTCTGGCAAATCCGAACAGTTGTTGGCAGCATGATCAAAAAGGTGGTTTTAATGTTGTGGCTGATCAGTGGGTATATAAGACAGTACTTTAAGAAGTTCTTGGCCTTACCCAGAAGCAAGGGGTGTAGTTCCCATTTGGGGGGCATATCTATACACTATAATGCCTTATGTCACTGCCCACAAAAAATCTAAATGTTTGTAGCTATCAAAAAAAAAGGAGAGGAAACCTTCAAGCTGGCTGCTGTTGCTACAGGACAACGTGCCCGTCCACACAGCACAGATGGCAGAAGCAGCCGAAGTGGCTTTAAACTGTCACCCCATGACCCTTACTGGTTCATGGGGCGACCTGCAGCCTCTGACTTCTGTCTGTTTTCCAAACGGAAATCCTACTTGTGTGGTCGCCATTTTCAGAGTCATGATGAGGTCATGCATGCTGCTGAGGAATATCTGGAGGCTTAAGATGTGACCTTCTTCAGTGAAGGGATTGGGAAGCTTTTCTGGTGAGGCCGAGAACTTTCTGAAGAACGACCGTATATGTGGGTCCAAAGACAGAAGGTTTACAGACTGTAAAGGTTGTTTAGGGAAATGTGTGCTTTGTGAAGTTGGGCTGTATAATTACCTCCTGACTGAGCCACTGCAGGGGCCTCTACCTTCACTGTGACCGGGAACCCCCTGATTCCAGCGGTCAAGAAAGCAAACTCTTCATTTTATTCATTCTGAGGTGTGTTCTGTTCAGGTGCAGCTCATAAACGATGCCTACAACCTAGTGATCGATGCAATGCTGGGTCCAGATGCAGACTGTGCCAACATTAAGGAACCCTACTCTGGTATTCTGGTCACTTTGAAGCAAATCAAGGTTCCTATTGCCAGTGTGGATGTGCCCTCAGGTAAGTGTTGGTACAAACTGTAGATATCAGACATGAGGCCCACAAAACACAACATGATAAATGAGCCTCCAGGCAGCTGCCTAGGAGCCTTGGCTCACTGAGAGGAGTTTTCCAAGTCTGGAGGCACACATGGAGGATAAATCTTATGCTACAGTCAGCTCAGTGTGAATCCATCATACTCCACATACATTACCTGCTGAAAACACAAAATTATCACAATGGTGCTCTCCATAAATACCTCTTTCCCTCTGCCTCAGGTTGGGATGTAGAAGAACCAAGTCAGGAGGGGATAAACCCAGAAGTTCTCATTTCACTTACAGCACCAAAGAAGTGCGCCATGAGTTTCTCGGGGAAGCATTTCTTGGCTGGACGTTTCCTGCCCTATGACATCCAGAAAAAATATGAGCTTAACCTCCCAGACTACCCTGGCACAGACTGTCTCATTGAATTGTAACACATGGAATCATGAGAGCCAGTGTGGCCACACCTCATTTTCACAATGTATGGTCGATCTATTCTCTTGTTTTGTATTTTATAGATTGTTAATGTGATTTAATGTCAACATCTCAATTGTGTAGACCAGGATACACCTTAACCAAATGTGCTGTTGAGCTACAGTAAAAGGATAATATTTAGATTCTGTGGTTTGAGTCATGTCTTTTTAGGGAATGGCATGAGGAGTTTTGTGTCAGTCTACTTGTACAAGCTGTAGCATTACACTGTGTTCTGATTACTTTGCAAAAGAAGCTTCTTTTTCCAGAGTCAGCAAAGAAGGAGGAATTTTTTATGACACCAGTCACTGGAATCTTTTTTTTTTTTTTTCTTTTTGTTTTTTGAACGTTCTGATGCCCATATGTTCTTGTGTTTACCTTTCTACCGAAGTGTGCTGCTGAGATGAGTTGGTGTAGGTTGACATTTTTATGTTTACATGTCTTTTGCTTTCTTTGGTCAGCCTGCACTGCTGGATTATTTTTTGTTTTAGTTACCTCATTTGCTTTTACAAAAAGCCCAGAGAATTATTGTTGTCCAATTAAAGAAAAGTTCAATTTCAAGAAAATGTCCAGTTTCTAGTGTTTTTTTTTCTTCACTTAAAGCAGCACTGATGATGGGAATAACAAAAAATTTACAAAAAAACCTTAAAATATTAGAGATGCAAATGATTAAAGCTCCACTGATTAATATTTTATATCAGCAATGGATTGAGTAATTGTGTAATGTTAAAGGAGGTCACTCACAGTGAGAAATCCACTGAGAACCTCCAGTCAACTCTACAGTTTCCATCATCATTTTTCTGGTTTTCCTCGTCTGCAATCTGCCCTCATTAACCATGTTTTCAGCTGCAGCAGGCAGTTCTTTTCAGTGGAAAAGATCTGCGATTTAGCTGCCTTCTCACAAGAGGGTGGAGACCAAAAACAGAGCTACAAGGAGTGAGAATATTGGATTTGAATCCATCAGGTATTTAGAGACTTGACTCCAACTAATCTCCCATGTTCTGCGTCTTCAGGGTGCATAAACAGGCAACTATTTGCTAACATACCAACCTTTATGTGGTGATAAATTTATGTTTTCAGCTTGTTTCACTGCCACATGTGGCCAAAAGAACTAAATAAAGGTGGCTGTAAAGAAACACAGATAAACATACATCCTCCGATACTCTTCCAGCTCATATATGCGTTCTGTCAACAATTTAGCTTTATTATTTCTTTGATCTTCAAAGCTGAAGTAAGAATAGCGCCGTCAAGTGCCAGGATAACCGTTTGCCAAAACAGGCTTTAAAGACAACCTGTTCTGTTAAATGATGGTCACTAATCACCAGACCACCTAGCTGCGTAATGTGCACATCACATGCAATTAAGGCTGGGCTTCTAAAATAAGCGCACGCTCTTACATCTGTTTCCTGGTCCCCAACTGGATTTGATTTGGTAGTGAAAGCCATAAACAGGTGTGATGGAGCTATAATCAGCTGTGGAGGAAGGCTTCTCATTACTGAGCTCAGGGCTGCAGGCCTGGATGAGAGCGACTAAGCTGCTGTACTGTTTACGGATGAGGTAATGTGTATTTATACAAAGCACAGGAGCTTCTTCTGCATGCTAATGCGCTAATGCCCAGTGTGTGCGCACATATGTGAGTGGGTGTAGAAAGTCAGTGAAAAGGAATGTTGATCCGTTTCTTTGCTCGGTGGTATTAAATCTGTCAGAGGCGAACTGACAAGGGTTGTAGAAATATGTCTGCGCTTTCAGCAGTCCTGTCTTTCATGCCTGTCCAATCGCTGTCAGGAAACAATGACTTGTCGCCACACTGTCATTTGTGCTTTTCATGGGCGCAGCTGAGTAATGAGCTTTGGAGTCGCCGGTGGCCCGCAGAATTGAACAATCATAACTGACAGCAGCACTTGTTGTAATATCCAGTGAGAGATAGTCAGACACGGAATAGAAATGCGGTCAAAAGATTTAGCAGAATCAGCGACAAAAAGCAGACCTGAGGCAGAGAGATTAATAAATTGCTTATAAATGAACAGATCCTAAAGCTGCTAACTATCTACAGGATCTCGCTGTCCTGTCTCAGTGCCATGGAAAGTTTTCCAGAGCTTTTTCATTATGATAAATAGTAGTTTTAAGGAAAGAAAATCACTGCAATGTTCAAATTCAAAACATATTTTAAGAGCCTGGCTTATCTGCTTTCCATGTTTGATCACTGCAGGCATTTAAAGGTCCCACATGGTGAAAATCCATTTTAACAGCGTTGTGTGGTTGTTATAAACTTGGAGGTTTACTTTTGCCATTCCTCAAGTCGCCCCACTGCTAGGTACTCTTTTAGCTTTGTGAGTGAGAATTCGACCCATGTCCTGTGTTAAACCCAACTAACAATAGTCATCAAGCTCAATTAAGGTAACCGCAGAGAGTTTTCTTCCTTAGGGAGGCGGGAACAGCAGCAGCTCAGTGGTTTTCAGCTCAAGAGTTATACAAACATGGTGAAATGGACCATCTCTGCGGTAGTTTGAGATGAAACAAACACAGTGGAGACGAGGGACTTTGGTTTATTTGTTGAAAAGGGGCAAACTGCAGAAATGTTTTATCTATTGTGTGGCTACATACAAATACCTGCAGGCAAGCAGCAAAATACAGACAAGACAACATAGAAGAGTTCATGTAAGATTCATTAAAATATTCATATTTGTGTTTTTAAAAAGGGCTTCTTAGGATTTCCAATACAACCCAAGAGACTTCATTGTGTCACTGAGGAGCTGGAGACTGGGCTGTGTGCAGTTATGGTGCACTTAAATGTAGTATATGAGTAAATTTAATGGTAATGATCAAAACAAGGATCCAAACATATATCCAAAATGTATTTGCGTGATTATACAATATCTTATATGGCTTGATCATTGTTTGAGCTGCTTGTGAACAATANCACTGTTCGACCTCCAGGCTGTAATCAGGGAAATGTTCAAGCAAATTTGTTGTGCAACAGCAGCCTGAGAGGAGGCTGAGTAATGAACAGCACACACACACACACACACACACACACACACACACACACACACACACACACACACACACACACTCCCTGTTAGAGGTACAATAGTTAAATCTGCATAAGTAAAAAGACAGTGTTATCAGAAGACTGCCCCAACACCAAAACCATAAAAAACTGAAGTCCTTTTTCTGCAGTAAAAAGGCCTCTATGGCAGATATATTATTATTTTACATGATTATTTATGACATTGTTAAATTGCTGCATCAGTGTGTGGGTAGGATTTTACCGCTGTGCTTGGTTTAGATGGAGTTACTACTTGATATACAGTACAGGTAATATGGTATTGCATTTAAACTGTCAGACATTTCAGCTTGAACGCCCCCTGTAGTCAGATTTCCGATTTGGAAAGTTGGAACAACCTCACCAGTCCTGATATCAAAAAACCCAGACAGGTGCTCAACAGCAGTGAAAGCTGTATTAATACACTGTTTATTACTACTTTGGTTTTATTTGTGTCTTCATAAATCAGGCGTACACAAAGTACCTTCCAACTTCTATCCGTGGACATGTTAAACGAGACTAACCTGAAAAAAAAAGGTTTTCCATGAGGCGTCCATCTTTGTTTTCCGACTTGTACTGGAATGTGGTCCGCTTGGGCGTCATTCTGCTGGTTCCCAACTTTGGACTCCAAAGGGACGTGATGAATCTAAGGAGCCAAGAAATGTTTAATGAAGGAGGAAAGATGGAAAAGCTAAATTCTGATGCACATCGGTATTAATAATTGTTTAGTGAAACTGTGAACACCTTATCTGACATTTTAATCTTAATAAGGGTCTCCAGCAGACTCTGTTCAGTTTGTGGAATGGGTCACAAGCCATAAAGGTTGGTTAATCTTTCACAATGTGTTGTATTTTATATAATTTTTCATGTGTGTAATATATTAATCTGGAAACTAACCTGAAATGAGATCTATGAGATTAATCTCATGCAGTAAAAATAAACGATTTATCTCCAAAATGAACAAAGAAGCAAGAAACTGCAACGCAAATGACATACAAATACCTCAAAATTAAACCTAAATGCAGTTCAAATTTAGTCATTTCCTTTCCACCAACGAACTGACCATTTACCTTAACTTAATCGAGACAGAAACAATGAGCTCAGGGTGTCTTTTCAAAACAGCACTTATCTTGAAAGTCATTCTTCTAAAAGTTGCTGCTTAACACCTTCATTTTGAATTTAGAACCAAGAGGGAGTAATAAAAGAGCTGAATGCAATTAGTGTTTTTAATTTCCATGGCTTTTTACAAGCGCCGTCACTAAATAGTAACAATTCACATGCTGCAAATGAGTCCGAGTACATTGCACCTCATAAGCACGTCTCGTGTCTGCGTTCCGAGGACTTTTTTCCTGAATGGCATGCCATATGACGCCACTTCCACTCTTTGGCAGTGCATCACCCTGCAATCAGCAACTGTTAAAAAGTTACAAAACTGAACCAGAAGTTGAACCTAGAGGGAGCGCAGCATCTGGCACTGTCCTGTGTCTGTTGGGGAGACGGAAACGCAGAGCGAGACAGAGAAAGACCGAAGGGGGGGGGGCCGGTGAAGGGACACAACAGTTTACAGGAGATCATTAGAAATGGCTTCGCATGTTTAACACTGAATAAACAGTTAATAGAATCTTGAGGTATAGTCGTGAATGAAAAACAACCCCTAATGTTTCAGAGTGGCTTCCCATGTTTTGAACTTTAGAAAAAAAAGTCACAGGAGACAAAATGTGAAAGTGTTTGAAAGAGCATTTTGGTGTTTTGAAATACTGTCACGGTAACCGAAAGAGAGATTTAAAAATGGAAACATGGAGGCACACACCTGCTCTGTGGTTGAATATAACTACACTGGAGCAAAAGAGGGTTACAAAGAGGCAGAAAAAATTAAAATAATGTTGTAAATAAGTCAGAAATTATGAGAGTCTGCTTGGAAGGATAGGAAAACACCCTGTTATTTTCAGTAACCACAGCTACAAGCACACACTTCCCCTCCTTCCCCCTGCATGCGTGTCTCTCCACCCCCACCCGTACCCTCACCTTTTTTTGGACGATGATATGGGGGACCCAGATGTTACATTTCACTGGCCAATGGTGAGGAGAGAGGGGCTGGATTGGTGTGCACTCCTGATGCCCCCTCTTTTAAAAAGCTCCTGTCTCCAACTCAGCAGCTCGACTCACATGAGAGGGAGCAGAGGCGAGACTCGGCAGCATCACTCACACCTGAGGAACCGAAGAGAGCTCAAGAACCGACCGCTTTTTTTCCTTCTTCTTTCTTTTCTTTAGTTTGTCTCAATGCTGTAGAAGATCAGAGGAAAAGAAACAAACCAAAAAAAAAAAAATCCTCTGTAACTGAGAGCACAATGTTGGAATTAAATAAGGTGGCGCTCCTGCTGTCTTTCCTGGCCTCGGTGGCTCTGGGCCAAGGTAAGTGAAGACTGATGACACAACTGTTACTATTATTGAGTAAAAAAAGGTTGCCAGGACAACACAATCACAGGAAACTGCTGTGAAGCTGTAGATTTTCCCAGCAACAAAAGTGAACAGCCAATTTTAAGATGAATCTTGTACAGAGCTGAGTGATTTTTCATCTCCCTTGTCGTTTCTTGTAATCACATAAGAACAGAGGGCCAGTTTATGGCTGCTCGCACATGTGCAGTACAACTGACAGTAGAGTTTTCTAAGTTGACGGCATTTCCCAAAGGAGCAGGACTTAGACAAATGTCTGGAGGTGAGCTCATATGATAAGAGTAGTCGCGCATGTTTGTGTGTGCTTGAACTACTCATGTTGTGGGGACATAAATCTGACCTGCTTTCCTTTTAAGGATAGAAACCTATGATAGTCCCTGAAATATGATTCGTTTAATTTTCAGGTGAAGGTAGACTAGGGTTAGATTTAGACAAGGAGCGGGTAATGTAGTCTTCAGGGAATAAGTGTAAATCAATGGAAACATGACTTTGCTCTGGATGTTATCTCTTTAATGTTAGAACGTTTCACCACCAGGATGATCAACAACACGTGGAGACAGAAGAAGGTCATAAAATCCACTCTCCCTGTAGTGCAGTTTAACCGCAGAAAAAGCTCTTTTGACGACAGTGGAAGTACTGTTAGCGCCTAAAGGTTCTGTTGGCACCTACTTTATTTTCATAATCCACAGGCTGCACAACAGTAGCCGCCACTATCAGCAAACAGAAGGCCTGCGCCGTGGAAAAAAAAAAAAACGTGTCTCGCCGCGCTGCTTTTATGATTTGACAAAGAGCCAGTTTGAGCACACTTTTATTTTTTTTTAACACTAGTTTTCTCATTTTGACTTTACTGTTGGTGAAGTGTCAGCTGTGCAACTTCTTCCCCCTCAAAAATTTCACCCTTATCATCCTTTGAAAGCTCGCCACTCTTCCTGAATGACACCAGAGGCAGCACTTTTTCCAAAGCTGTCACTTTCCGTCCGCCTTGCAGCTGCTTCACATTAGCTTTTTTTTGGTGAAAGTAACGGAGCTGGCAGTTCATAAAAGTAAATGGTCGCGAATACACCTTAATAGTCTCCATATCTTGTTGGGCCCGCGAGGCCTCGGGGTCGTAAATTTCTTGCAGAGGCTTTGTGCCATTTGCCTGATGAGTATATCACAAGGACAGTAAATGTATACTGACTGAACGGAACACTCCAATCTTAAAACGGATTGTAACATTTTTACGTCTGATGCCACGCTCCTTTAGCGTGCATCCACGTCTTGCGGTAGGGTGGTGCATTTTGTCCTTATTTCACCCTCCAACACAGTGGCAGTGGTCCCTAAAGATATAAACCCAGTCACCTTGGAAACAAGGTGCAACAATCACAAAGCGAGCGGCCCACTTTTCCACCTGCTGGGTTTGTGCTTGGCTAAATGAGAAAATGGAATAAAAAGGAGCACAGGTAAAATGACTTTACCGTCCTCTTTTTTCTTTTTTTTCCCCCCCTGTCAAATTGGCCAGCATGTCACTCTTTCCTTTTCCCTTTTCGCTGACCATCTCACCCGCCCCCCCTTTTGCTGCATTCAGTCCACCACCAGAGTAATGACTGTACGTCTCCATCTGTTCATTCGTCTTCATCTGCTCGCCTTTTGTTTCTAATCATGTCTCCCTTCAGGTATTTCTTCGCAAATACTTTCCCCACCTTTCTCCCTTCTGTCTCTGCCTCCCTCCATCAAACTCCCTCCTTCACCTTTCTCCACCTATTTCTCTCTTTGCCCCGTTCCATCAAAAAAGCTCTCCCCTCGCCTTGTTCTCTGTCAGTCTCTCCAACACACCTTTGAGCGCACCGATTTATGAGCTGCTTTCCTATTTGAAGGTGGCAGCTGTCGCCCCGAATGCCCACTGTAACCCAGAGGAGAGCACTGTGGTATTACCAGCTCTTAGCATAAATCTTCCACCCTTCTCTTCTCTTCCCTGCATAATTTTCAGGCTGAATAGTTGGTGTATGTGTGCAGCTGGACTCAGACTCGGGGCCTAGTTCTCCAGATGCTGACCACTGTCTGCTCCAAACACAGAGCTGTCTGGCCAGCTGACTTCAATGACTGAGACAGGGATTACTATGGATCAAGGGAAAAGGCACAAATTCCCATTAATGACAACCTCCTAGCCATATCACGTCTTTCTTTTCATTTCTGCTCTCTGTGTACGTGGATGTGCCAAGAAATTATTTATTGCAGGACTAATCAGCTGCTTTCAATCGAGCTATTTCCAGCCCTTTGGCTCTGTACCTGTGCACAGGTGCAGAGGTTCAAGCCAGGACTTCCAGATATTTTTAATGCGGAAATTCAAAGCTGCCCAACTGTTTTTAATAGCATCGGTTGTGGGTGGTGGGGGGGGGACAATGTTGTGTTCCTAAAATGCCTTATTTTAAGAACACAAATCCTCCGTTATACTTTTGCAAATCCTTAAATCACAAGGTTGATTTGCATCATTAGTTTAATGTCAGGGACGAGATCGCTGATTTTAAGGAGCTACAGATGTTTTAGAGCTCAGACCGATTCTTGAGAAAAAGGAATGTCAGCGTAAAGAGAGCGAGAGATAGACACTAAGAGAAAGAGCAGACTCCTCCGAAACCACACACACCTCAACTAAGAAGCCGGCCAAACACATAAACAGCTTCCATATGACATGGCAAATGGATCATCACATACACAGGCCCACACACACACACTCACTCACACATGCATGCATCTCACAGTTCATACATGAAATACCTGTGTTTGAGCTACATTCAAGCATAGATGCTTCAGCTCACACCCCTGGTCTTGCTCTTAAGTAGACACTACATTAGCAAATCCCGTACAACCTCACTCCCTCAGCGAGCTTTGCTTCGTCTAATAGGTTATGTAATATGGGGAGGGGGGCTGGTGTTTTCACGTCTTCTCCTTCTTGTAAGGATCTGGGATGTTATAAACAGGATCCAGACCTTCTATTTAAGTCTCCTCTGTCTGCCAACATACATCTGGCACAGCCATACCTCCCTAATATGACTGAAACCATTCTGGGTACAACTTCATAAAGTTCTGCATTTTCCCCCCGTTCCTCTGTTCGGCAGCTTTTTTTATTAGGTTTTGGAAAAGGCAGAAAACTCTCACTTAGAAAGTGAAGGAGAGAGAGAGAGAAAGGCCGTCCTTTGAAAAGGCACCAGTGCTTATTATTAGAAGATTTGCCTTTGTGCAGCCGGGCCGTAAGCACAGTGGCTGCATTTCAGAATGAACCGCTGTGATGTAAATCTTTAAATCCAAAGCTAGTTCTCTAAAATAAGATATGCAGTTGTCACAGCAGACTCATGGTGGGTGTAGATGACAATGAAAGCAGTGCTGAATGAAAGGTAATGCAATAGCTCCGTTTCAGAAAAAATATCTGACATTCAGGAGCTTGCTGTGTGGCTATATGTGGAACTCTAGCCTAATATATTGGTGGACTCT
Source organism: Stegastes partitus (assembly GCF_000690725.1). Classification (NCBI taxonomy): domain Eukaryota; kingdom Metazoa; phylum Chordata; class Actinopteri; family Pomacentridae; genus Stegastes; species Stegastes partitus. Next base: position 714,910 of record NW_007577764.1, read on the forward strand.
ATTGTATCTTGTTACCTTGTTCATGGTATACGAGGGTCACGGTGAGGTGGGCTAAGAAAATATGGGCCGCTGGAGGACTTTGTCACTTGAGCGTGAACATATGTCATTTTGAAATGATTAATGCTGTTGTTCTTGGGAGGACAGCCTCCCATTTGAACCAAAACCATGATAATCCCCCCAAAACCCATCCAAGTAACCTAAAGAGACAGAATTTTAAGGAGTGGTTTCCATGGATTGGAACGGCTCAGACAAATGTGCACAGACCATCAACGTGCATTACTTTATGGGTTGCTGTAAAAAAAGTTGAAATTATAAAGAAATTTCTCTTTACGAAGCACAAAACCAAACAAACAAAGAGCACATGGGCAAGAATGAACAAGATATACTGTACCAGTGAGTCACTTTAGGGTGGATTTTTTTGAACAGTAAAGAGGAAATCATAAGCTCTGACCTTGCTCCTTTTGGCTCGAAAAACGTGTGTTACTCGCCCCTTGATGAGGTAAATTCGCTCACATACCAGCCGCATGAAGCGGTGCCCCAATAAAATCCCCCCAGCTTTTAAAATTCATAAAGTGTTAACATGCCACTCAAAAAGTACAATAAGCTCTGTGAGTTCGGGTGGGAGTCGAGCCAGTTCATACCTGCCATAACTGAGGTCACTACCCCAACAATTTGCCTTCTGCTGCAACTAATCTGGGTTTCCTCTTTTAACTTTCTAAAACCATTAGTCACCCCATAAAACTCAAAGAATCGCTCGCTCTTTCGTTTTCATGATCGGACATCTTGAAATGATAATCGGGAGCCAAACGTTCTGCTGTGAATTCCCTTTGTTTTGGTGTGAGAGGGAGAAAAACTGTTATGTAACAAGAGCAGAAATGCTGCTTTCGGGTTTCTTGGAAATAAATGGATGCACTATAGACTGGGAGGGGTAATTAACAGACCAAAATCAATGTAAATTAAGTGAAACAAAAGGCTTGTTTGTGCACTCGAACCTATAGGTTGCCAGAGGGAATAACAGAGCATGCACTTTGTAGAATGTGTAATTAAGTGCAGTAACGACACAGATCCAGTAGCAGAAAAACTCCGTTTTAACCGCTTTAAAGATGTAATCAGGACAGACACATAACTCGGGAGACAAAAGGAGAATGGTGGAAAAACTATTTGACTTGATTTACTAAACTAAGTCTGCAGGCCGAGCCACATCTGCTCAGCAGATCATTGCGAAAGCATTTGCTTCTGTATATCAAGCCATTCCAATGTATCAGAGAGACAAAAACCGATATGGAAGCCTATCAATGGTTTTTAAAACCTGACGCATAAAAAGTCAACAACCATGAAGGTCAGCTTTCTATGTTACCATAAAACTTATGTAATACATTTTTGGACAGTTGATCTTTGTTCTGTTGGGCTACTATCCTTCTTTTGCTAAATCTTACCAAAAAAAAAGAAGAGAGGGTTTGGGGTTGAAAAGAAATGTGCTGGCATGACAATAAAGACTTGAAGTGAGCTGTAAAAACCAGCGGGGACTGGGATCGATACTGGTCTCTGTGCTGGGAGTCTCTGCTCGTAAACTCAGCAGTGTCTCTAAAAACTCTAAGTACTTGTGCATATTGCACACACACACACACACACACACACACACACACACACACACACACACCAAAGCTACATAAGCTACTTTTTGTTTCTGTCACGGTCCATGACATTAATTTTTTCCGCTTGGCGCAAGTGAAACTCCGAGAAATGTCAAGCAAACAACTGACATTTTTGAAAACATAAAAAATTAGTACTGTAGGAAAATGAATCATTACACATGAAAGCACGGGGGAAAATGTCACGGCGCGCATTTCATAAATCAAAGAGTTTCAACGAGCGCCAGATTCAATATCTTTCTCTTTCTAATAAGGCAACGTTCGCTTTCATCTTACACTCGCCATTGTGTGTGTGAACACGTGCGTGAAAAATGATGTAAGGATTACTCGATGACAAAGGCATGCAACGTGTATACATTACTGTACAATCATATATCATTAAAATAAAAAAAACCTCAGCATGAAATTGCTATTTGTTAGTGAGAGGGGTGAAGGAGAAAGTCAAAGTGAACTTTTCTGGCTTGTCCACTGATTTGTCTCAGCTGGAGCTTGATTAGCATCCTCACCAGCGGCTGCTTGTTGATGATGGATGGAGGGGAGAGGGGAGGACAAGAGGAGGACGGCGAGAGCTAAAGAATGAAAATCCTTGTGACAAGAAGCGCAGGAAGCATGATAGATGGGAAGGATGTTTAAAGGAAAAGAGAAGATCTAGATGGAGGAGAGGGGAAATGCGGGGAGAAAGAGGAGTGCTAGATAGAGACAGATGAAAGCTTGCATTACGAGAAGGGAGGACAAGGAACACAATATTCAATTTCTTGCCATTTTCTTCCTTTTTTTTAAACAGCTACAAAACCCTGCTTGTTGTTTAAGCACTTCAAAAGAAAATAGTATACGACTAAGTGAAAAAAAATTAGAGAACAGTAAGTAAAGTGCATGTAATTAACGGAGCCTTCTAGCCTTGAAGAGAGCAAAACGTGCTTAGATTGCATTATCGTGGGTGAGTGTGGGTGTATTTGCATATAAATATTGGAATAAGTTGGAGAACTGTCAGAAAAGGCACACAGACACGCACACATGTATTATGTGCAGAAATTAAGCAAAAATTTTGATTAATCCTACATATTTTGAAATAATACCACCCACACATGCACACAACACAGAAACCATCCCCTATCACTTAAACCCTAGAACGAGGAGACAAATGCATAAATTCGAGAATGTAAACTGAAGGACAAAGATGTTTTTCTTATGTTTTTTGTGCAGGATATCAGTGGACCAGGAGCCAGTCAGACCAGAGCAGAAGAGTGGCCCTCAACACGTTTACCGACCCTCAGACAACAGGTACCGAATCCAGCAGTGAGATCCAGATCCGACTCAGAGCCAGGGGGTTTTTCAGACTTGTGAGAGTTTTAGCATCAGGTGAAAAGGGGGCAGGTGCATGCCGAGTCCCTGCCAGTTGTTGTAAAAAGCAACAGTAAAGTTAGTTATTGTGGTTTGATTCGCTGATTTAGCAGGCTTGTCAACATGATTGAACAGCGGGAGACTCGCGCTTTATGGACAGTCAAGGTAAAACATTTAATGCCCGACAGCAGCAATTTGCATCAAAAAGTTGTGCTCCTTCTCAGAGTCGTAACTCACACAACTCTAAACACAGAGACAAAACAGCCCACTCACATGTTCACATTCAGTGTATCGTATCCTCCCAGAGATTGAGGATATTATCTAGAATTTCCATCCAAAATAAAAATCCATAAATCTAGAACATAACATTATCCTTATGACTTGCCAGAGAATCATTGTGTTTTTGAAGTTTTCTTAAGTATCACAGTGATCATTGTCCAGAAATCCATGGCTAGACCCCAAACAGGATACCCCAAGAGCTGATTTTGTACCTTTATCATGCCAGCTTGCCAAAATCTGGACAAATGTGAGCTTCAAAGCAGCCTCCTGCAAACTAAATCACTCCATGGCAACATAATATTTTTATTCATCCCCTAAGGCTCCCATGTTTGGGAAACTGTAGCTGCTTAAACTGAAGTGAAGCTGAGTTTAAGGTAATGTAAAGGATTGTATATTGTGAAGATGTGTCCACCTCTATAGTGTATGTCAGAATGATTACAGCAGCTCCAGAAAGCTACTATACATATCGATTGCCACACTAAGAAGACCTTCCAGTACAAGAAACAGAAAGCCAAGACGTCTTTTCACCATTCAATCTAACTTTAAGCCAAATACCAGTGACACAGAAACATGAAATTTAATAGGTAACTTCATCTAAGCCAGCATCCTGTGTGTAGAATTAGGAATCTTGTCATCTTGGGTTTAAAAACCACAAGGTTTTGATTAAACAACCACTTTTCTAACCGAACAAAAAGTACCTGTATTAGTCTGCAACACATGTTCGCTCCATCACCTCTGTGCTACCTGATTTCAGCTAAAGACTTTTAGAGTGAAGCAATGCATTACCTCGTGAATGAAAAATACGCCGTCAGTGTGCTGCAAATGGATTCCTTTTATTTTTAATTCCTCGTATTTCTCCCGAGGCAACTGCTCAGGATTCGGAACATGTTGCAGACTTAAAAACTAGACAATATGCCTCATCAGTCAGGCCAGGGGCTCGGAAAGAGCCTGGACAATGCAAAGCTCCCTGGGGTGTATGAAGTCAGTTTCAAATGGTAGTTGCAGACCTCTGAAGCTTTGTAACTCATCCCTGCTGTTTTCCTCCTTTCTTGCCTTTTTTTGATTCTTGACCACATTTCCCCTCCATGTAAGACCAGCTACACCTGCAGTAAAGTCAACATTTCTGGATCCTCAGCTGAACTGTTTTCTTCGTCTTTTGGTTTCCGTCCACGTCTCGACTCCAGGTGTGACTGAGTGGACGTCTTGGTTCAATATCGACCATCCCGGGGGGAATGGAGACTACGAGCGCCTGGAAGCCATTCGTTTCTATTACAGGGAGCGAGTCTGTGCGCGGCCTACAGCCATGGAGGCTCGCACCACAGACTGGGTGGCAGCGGCAGAAACCGGGGAGGTGGTTCACTCCAGCCTGGAAAAGGGCTTCTGGTGCATCAACAAGGAACAGCCACAAGGTCGCATCTGCTCCAACTACCACGTCCGCTTTCAGTGTCCCCCAGGTATCGCTGATGACAGCAGCTCAAACTGTCACTTCACGAATATGAATATTCATGCAAACCTTTTCCCAAATGCGCCCTCTCCACAGCGAGGTGTCAAGAATGCCTCTTAGCTGTTTACTGTTTGCTGTTTGTTCCAAGATTGAGATGTGACGCTCTTGTCTTTCGTGTTCAGTGCAGAGCTACTGGACTGACTGGAGTGAATGGGGTCCCTGTTCAACCACGGTTTGCGACGACGTCGGCATCCAGGTCCGCCAGAGGAAATGTGTGAGCACTCAGCCCATGCCCCTTCTGCTGGTGCCAGCATGTCAGGGGCACCATTCAGAGAGAAGGGAGTGCTCCAACCCTCCATGTACAGGTGAGCATCCCAGAATCCATCAGCTGCTAATTCATCCCAGTTCTGTAACTTAGTTAGTGACTACGGACCTTAAAGCTAAACTGAATGAAACTATTTTAATCAGCAAAGTGATTCATAATTTCCTTCTTTTTATTGCTGAATTCCTTACAGCTGGAGGTCATTGTTCAGTACTTGACCCTTCATAAGAGCAGTTAAAAGGGAGATTAATGAAATACTATATTCACTTACACAGCTAAATTCATTAAATTTACCCTTGTGAATGAAATGCAATGACATTTACGAGTGACATTAAATGAAGTGAAATTAAATAAGTTGACATTTAAGCTTGAACCAAATTTTCCAGTATACCATTAGGACGGCTGAAACTGCTCTATGCAATGCTTTAGTTGTGGTAAAGATTTTGACATAGCATAGTTTTGTTTTTGTCTTTAGTTTTAATACCCACAGTGTGGTGGTTACAATCCCAATACAATATAACTGCACCTAAATACAACAGAACGTACACTAAATTACGCTGCAATCCTGTCAGTTTACACAATCAGACAACAGCTTTTAATTTTTATTTTTTTTAAAGTGCAGTGAGAACGGTGCAAATGTAAAATATAAAAATATAGTAAAAAATTGTATGTACGGGCATGGCCAGTAAAAACAGTGGTATAGCTTAATGTTGTCAGGAGAGCTTATTTGGTTTATTAAGAACACTATAATAACAGTGTAACTGATGCTGCACTTATTGCAAATTGCTCAACATTTACAAACATTTAAAGGCTTAAAGTAGTGCAAAAAGTACACACAAGGTGCAGTTGTATGTAAGCATATGCACACATGAAATTGACAGTAAATACAGATATGTTGTTTAAACTCACATTTGCTGTGCGTCTTTGTGTGATTAGCCAAGTGGAGTCCGTGGGGCCGCTGGGGTTCGTGTTCGGTGACCTGTGGTGGTGGACGCAGAATTAGGAGGAGAACCTGTGTGAGAACCTCAGTGACAGTCCATTGTAGGGGACGAGCTGTTGAAATACAGAAGTGTGGAAAGAGCCCATGCCCAGGTATGCAAAGTCACACTGTTGGAGGGTAATTCAAAAAGTTCTCAGGCCTCACCTGAAAACGAGGGGGCGCAACTCCCATTTGGGGAATAATTGCATACAGTAAAGTATTATATCATTGTCTACAAAAAAACTCAACTGTTTGGAGCAATCGAAAGCGAAAGGAGAGAAAAGCTTTGAGGACAATACAACCATCCACACAGCACAGATGGCAGAAGCAGCCAAATGTGGCTCTGAGCTGTTGCTCCATGCACCTTATTCACCTCCACCATCTGACTTCTGTTTCCCAAACTGAAATCACACTTGTGATTTCCGAGTGATGATAAGGTCATGCATACTGTTGAGGAGTATCTGGAGGCTCGTGATTTACTTTCATAAAGGAATAGCGAAGTTTGAACATCGTGTATTTAAAGTTAAAGGAGACTATGTAAAAAAAAAAATTATGCAAGAACAATCTTTCACCAGTTAATTGTTTTTTGGTGAAGCTGAGAACTTTTTGATGTATCCTACATATACCAATACTACAAGCATTTCCTTATTTAGTTGTCTTCATCAGCCACATCTACGTTCTTTACATCAGTGAAATGCCAGCGTGTCTGCTCTGAAGGCCGTCCCAGTGAGGACTGCAGCCGCTGTGTCTGCGAAGGCCACGTGCTGCATGGAGACGTCCACACTGTGACCGGTGTCCCCGTGGTGGGAGCATCGGTGGCTCTGGCCAGCCATCCGAAGGTCATTCGTGCCCGTACTGATGCCAGCGGTCACTTCAGGCTGGCAGGAATCTGCTCCTCCAGCTCGACTCTGATCTCCATCAGGAAGGAGAAGTTTGTGCCGATCACTGTCTCCACCTCCAGTAACACCACAGGGTTGTCGTGGTTACAGGCCGTCCTCAGATCAGCTGGTGAGTGCAGATAAATGAACGTTATTAAGCATTGTTTCTAAAAGTAGGTATTATTATAGGAAAATGTATCCGGAGTCTCATTACGATTCCTCAGACTCAGTAATTCCTTCGATCATGTTCTCAGCCTGTTGAAAACAGGGAATTGACAACACGACAACATAAACAGTCTGGACTATTGTAAGACTTTCTCGAGCACTTACTTGGTTGCATAGAAACCAAATAAAAATAGACCTGTGCTGCTTTTGAAAGCGTAATTCCCTCAGCAATCGTTTTTCATAAGCACAGGGACCAATGTGAGAATAAAATGTAACGTCTGAGTGAGTTTTATGAGCTCTCTTTACCCTGCGGTACCATTCACAACAATCAGAGTAAAGTCTTGAAGATATACTCCTTTTTTTGCTGTCCACAGAGAAGCCATACATTGTGAAGCACCCAGAGGACAAAGTGCGCTATGAGGGAGGACGGGTGCTGTTGTGCTGCAAGGCAACGGGTTCACCAGCACCTGACAAATACTACTGGTGAGGCAGACACCAGTACTGGCACTTCATTAATTCCAGTCTAACACCCACAAAATCTGGAGTACTACTTTTCCATAGTATGAAATGGACATTTTGGATTTTCCAAGAATCATTTTTTTTCACTTATCAAATGAAAAGTACATATGGAAGAAGAAATGTTATCGTAAAAATGCATCAATCTGTTACACATATTTCTGCTTTGGTCTCCACTGGGCCTTGAGGCAAATACCTTTAGCTAACCCCGCATTGCTGTGTGATGCAGAGCAGACAATGTGCAGCAGGTTTATCAAAGCTTTTGCACAGAAATAAGCTGCAATGTACAACTGGAACTGACCAAAAAAGTAGAGTTACAGGTCAATAAAACCAAAGCAATGAGCTGAAAGACTCTAAAATGCTCTGAGGAGCATCAGGAAAGTCAGAGTCAGGGGATAATCCTCTGAACCTTCATCATTACATTAACATTGCATGCAATCATTTGGTGCATTGTAAATATAATTAATTAATGCAACTTTAAGCTTGAACTTGTTTTTTCAGCTAGATTTGTCACCACAAAAGTGGTGCTACTACAATTTTACACACATTATGTATTTTACATAGTGTTGTTTTACCACTACAAACTAGTCAAATAACTTTTTTTTGTGTCCATTGTTTCTTCATTTCTATAACTGTTTCTCAAGGTACCACAATGGGACTCTGCTGGACAGGAAAGTGTACAAGTATGAAGAGGATCTTGTGCTGCGGGATCTGAAACCAGAGCAGTCGGGACAGTATTACTGCAAAACCAGCAGCCCTGTAGGCAGCATCAAGTCATCTGCAGCCGTCCTTACCGTTATTGGTATGTATAGTGTAAGATTTCATAGCAAAAAGGGTGAAAATATGATGTATACCAGTTTTCTTTTAGATCTAAGTTTATTATTGAGTCAAAAAGTAAAGTTCTAGTAACCTGTAATTCATCTTCGTCAACCTTGAGAGAAAATAATTTACTAAAATGACAGCAAGCAGCACACGGGGATTATAGCTCAGGATGGCTGCTATCCCAGTAGATCTGACAGTGACGTATTTAGTCAAAGCCTTCCACAGGTTCAAGTATAACCACTGACAAAAAGCAAACAACCGCAATTCATTTTCTCGTATAAAGAGCAGCTGTCTCGGAGATTGAATACACAATTTAAGAGGAATGTCAGTGCTCCAACCAAGTGATCCATGAGCGTGCATTAAAAGGACTCAAACAAAACCACAGCGTCCTACAGCTGACAGAGAGAGAAAAGTCAGCTAACAGACTATCTGTCAGAGGAAAATAAAAATATCGGAACGCTTACGATCTGGAATACGCTTTTATTGTGTTTACATTGGTTGAAGCTACGGCTAGGGATTCTTCATCGTGTGCGAAGGCTCTGGACACTGTAAAACCTCACACCCAAGTTCTCCAGAACACCCGGCGTTGAGACGAAACTCAAGCTTGTCAATAAATTCTGTTTCTCTTCTCTCTTAGAAGTCAGACAAGCATGCGTTTCCACATCCGTGTGGGAGGGCTACTTATTCCTTATATTCTCCAGGTGCTTGTTAGTTAGCACACAGATTAACAAACTGGGTTTTCATGGAACAGTGCTAAAGCAATCTATCCCAGGCCACAGACGAACCCCTGAACTCCAAATGTCATTATGACAGGAGACACTGCATGTGAGCAGAGCAACACCTGCACCTCAGAGCAGGACGACAAACTCCTTATTTCCTCGGCCAAACACTTTGTTTTCCATTTTCCAAAGTGCAGAAGGTTAATTTGACTGATTGAAAGTGTTCATATAGTTTATAAAGGCAGCAAGAAGTTATGTGATTTATTTTCAAAGGTAACTGATGTTAAAGCCATCTGTAATGTAATAATTATATTTTATATAAATCACACTTCTCCATGTGAATGCAACTGTCAACTTACTTGGGATATGGGAGCTTAATAAGGATACTCTACTACAAGTACATGAAATCTTACACATTAATTGCACTGCCAATGTCTGCCTGAATAATCAGTCTCTTTTTTCCAGTTCCCAGTTGGATGTTCGGTAAATAAATGTTCTCTTCAACCTCATGCCAAATTACCATGTCACACAGCATTCCAACTTGGCCAGTCACATTCACTTTTATGCCATGCAGACAGTGTGTGTGTGTGTGTGTGTGCGTGCGTGTGCATATACTTGTGTGTGTATATATATATATGTATACATACATCATATGTGTGTGTGCATCCATGTTTGAAAAAGAAAGGCATAAATAGTACTTTTTAAAGACTGTATATTCAGATGATAATTTACTCAATATTCTTTCCAGTTACTTGAATTTTAAAAATTTATAGTGTATTAGATTTGGTAGACTTTCAAGACGAGGTATCTCAGAGAAAACAAAGTTTAAGTACGTACGTTTTCAACATGGAAGTCTTTATAAAACTAAAGCAGTGTCAAAATGGTACTTCGTAGCAGTAAATTGTGCAATGTTTTTTCTGCACTGAGGAAAAAAAGTAACCTTTCATGTTTTATGTACATCAGATGACATTTATGATAATTTGTATTTTACATACGTTGTATCAACACTAGCTGAACATAATTTATTCTCTAATTCACAGCCAAAGGAACACCAGCATGTAATTCTACCCCTGAGACGCACCTCATCAGAGTACCGATGGACTGTGTTCAACCCGGGACTGACTCCAAGTACTACAACGCTGGCCGCTGCCCTCACAACAAATGTGCTGGTTCCCTTGACTTTGACATGCGCTGCAGAGATGGAACTGGATTCTGCTGTGGGGTGCAAAATATGGAAAGTCGAGTCATTGACTGCGGTAGCTATAGCCTCCCCATTCGGGCTGTGACACAGTGCAGTTGTCAGAAGTGTGTGGAGCCGACGCTGCTGGTTCGAGGTAGAGTGGTCACAGCTGACAATGGTGAGCCACTGCGGTTTGGGCACATCTACATTGGTAAAGAGAGAGTGGGCACCACCGGATACCAAGGAGGCTTCACGTTACAAATTACTCCTGACACACAGAGGTTAGTGGTAAATTTTGTTGACCCTACTGAGAAGTTTCTTGACACTCCGAAGGTGTTCATCTTTGACAGGAAAGGTGGATCCATCTATCATGACGTGAAAGTAATGAGAAAGCAGAAACCAATTGATATCGATGCGGGAGAGACCAATTCTATAAACCTTGGAGAAATAAAAGGGGAAGACCCCATAGGGCAGTTGGTGATCCCTCCCAATTCCTTCCACAAAGATAATGGAGAAATCTATGAGGGGACAGTGAAAGCCAGCGTCACATTTATTGACCCAAGAAACATCACAACGGCAGCTGCAACGCCTGGTGATCTCAACTTTGTGGATGATGAGGGTGACATGCTCCCTCTGAGGACCTATGGGATGTTCTCTGTGGACTTCAGAGATGAGACCAACAAGGAAGTTCTTGGCGCTGGAGCAGTCCAGGTTCTCCTCGACACACAACATGTTAAAATGCAAGAGCACATTCCCATAATGAAACTGTGGTCTTTAAACCCGGACACAGGAGTCTGGGAAGAGGAGAGCAACTTCTCCTACAACACAACGACTTCTGGTGGTCATGGGCGGAGCAAGCGTGAGGAGCGCACGTTCCTCATTGGCAACATGGAGATCAGAGAACGAAGACTGTTCAATTTAGATGTGCCTGAAAGCAGACGCTGCTATGTCAAAGTCCGTGCCTACATGAGTGACAAGTTCTTACCTAGTGAGCAGCTGGAGGGTGTTGTGATCAGCTTGATAAACCTGGAACCAAAGCCTGGTTATTCCTCTAATCCCAGGGCATGGGGCCGCTTTGACAGTGTCATAACTGGGCCCAACGGAGCCTGTTTACCAGCTTTCTGTGATGCCCAGAGGCCCGACGCTTACACAGCTTATGTCACAGCAATGATGGGTGGGGAAGAGCTGGAGGCGGCTCCTTCATCCCCAAAGATGAATCCAAACATCATCGGAGTGTCTCAGCCCTATCTAGATAAAATAGACTACCAGCGTTCAGACCACGAGGATCCAGCTCTGAAGAAAACAGCCTTCAAAATCAACCTGGCAAAGCCTAACCAAAACAATCTTGATGAGACCAATGGGCCAATATACCCATACCAGAATTTAATAGCTTGCGAAAATGCCCCCGTTGATGCAAATCATTTTAGATTTTTCCGAGTAGAAAAGGACAAGTATGAATACAACGTTGTCCCCTTTGAGGAGAACGATTTGACGACCTGGACAGGAGACTACCTCTCCTGGTGGCCCAACCCCCAGGAGTTCAGAGCGTGCTTTATCAAGGTCAAGATTCATGGGCAGAAGGAAGTGATGGTCAGGTCAAGGAACCTTGGAGGAACACACCCAGAGACCAAGGACAAACTTTATGGCATCAGAGACATACGCAGCACCCGGGACATGCGAGAGGCAAACACTTCAGCAGCCTGTGTGGAGTTCAAATGCAGTGGCATGTTGTTTGATCAAGCTGAGGTAGACAGATCCCTCATATCCATCCTTCCACAGGGGAACTGTCGCAAGATCAACACCAACAGCCTCCTGCAAGAGTATCTCATTAAACATCCACCAGTCGCTCAGAACAACGAGTCCCATGCCTTCACCATGCTAGCACCTGTTGATCCTCTGGGACACAACTATGGCATCTACACAGTCACAGACCAGAACCCCAGAGTTGCCAAAGAGATTGCTATCGGGCGCTGCTTTGATGGCACCTCTGACGGTTTCTCCAGAGAGATGAAGTCGGACTCAGGAGTGGCACTGACCTTCAGTTGTCCAGAGAGGAAAATTAACAGGGAGAGCCTTTTCCAGCGTCTGCAGACCAACCCAGGGCAGACGTTGTCTCAGATGGCGAGGGACATGAGGGAGTTGGAGGGTCTGCAGGTGCAGAGATCATCCACCCAGGTGGTGGCTTATCCTTCCGAGCAGCAGGGCAGGACCCAGAGTCGCAGAGTTAGCTCCACAACCAGGAGGAGAATGTCCACACGTGCACAGCAACGCCAGTAGAGGTGCCAAAAAGTAGGTGTAGATACGATATAAAAATGCTGATCTGTACTTACACTGACAGTAAAACCTGAATGATTTACATTTTCTTTCCTTTTCATTTCTAGGTCTTCAGTTGAAGCTGATGTGATGGCATCTATTCCGCAAAGTAAAAGTTGTCTGTCTGTTGATGAGTGTGAATTCCCTCTAGACTATGAAAATCACAAAACCAAGACAGACAGCAATTCAGCAAAATCATCCAGCATGATTGAAGATATTCATTAGTGTGATGCTTACTTGAAGGGTTCGGTATATTAACGTCTTTCTTCCCTCCTAAAAAGACAAGCATCATTTGTCTTTAACTCAGTGACTGGCATTTATTTAATTGGCTTTGGTGTAATTTTATGAATGAACACACTAAATTGACAGCTGAGATTGTAACTTTTATAGAGCTCATTTGTAACATTCCACTTTGCCCATTGTGGGTGTTTTTTGCTGACAACTTTCAATGCTTGAGTAGAAACCAAACGTTCCAAAAACTGTAAATACTATGGTAAGCCCCAAACACTTCATAATTGGCCATTGCTTTCCACTGAACTCATATTTTTCCTCAAGATCAGAAAGAAACCAACACGAGGTCCTTGTTGTCCACAGCAGACACTGAGCCCTTTTTCTACAAAGTGGGAAACTCTCTACACCAAAGAGAGGCACTCTAAAAAGAGACAGTGGGCTGAGGCATGCCACCCAGGGAACAGAGGATGTTTTCAGTCAAGCTTTCTCAATGTTTTTTTATTGACATGTCTTGCTGCCAACTGTGATTCAGTCAAACGTCCTTCCACACCTACTTAAAATGTGCAAGACCGAAGTTGTCGCCAAGACAAACAGGGATCTCACGACCAGCAGGCAGTCTAAAAAAAAAGATAATTGATTGAGAGGTATGACATAATTTCCCCTTTTTTTTCCTCCTGCACATTCCAAAGTCGCACATCACCAAACAAAACGTTACTCAAAACAAACACAGTATTTCAGTTTCTCAGCAAGACACTCTTTCAGGGTCTAAACGAACTTTGTTTTAGTTGTTGGGTGGTGTGCTTGCAGGCTGCCTTTGTATCTCGACGTGCAATAACTAGAATTAAACTTGAGAATCAGTAAAATCCAGCATAACTATCATGAAAAGCACTGCTGGTTGAGTGAAACAAAAAACTCCTTCAGTATATGACGCAGGCAGTGTGGCTAAGGTGTTTTTTTACAAGATCTTGCACATATTTTATGTGATTTTTCAGCAAATAATTCTGCTATGTAATCGTTCTTTCACTCTAAGTTTATTAACATTTTCATACTTTGCTGCATGACTCAGCCAATTTTTACAATTTGTACATCACAATAATCTTTTTTAGCTTCGGAGTGCAATCTTATTACAGGGCTTAGAACTCTCAGCAGAGACTTTTTTTCCGTTAATGAAACAAACTGCATAATTCTTTCCTGTAAGAATTAAGAAGAAACACATTTCTGGATTTACTGGCCAGGTTTCTATAAATCCTATCCATGTGACAGAGTGAGGGACAATATACGACTATTTGAACTGAAGTCAGTAATAGGCCAAAAGTTCACTTTACGATAGAAGCCCCCAAACATATTTATCTGTAACACTGGCTCTTGTGGGCCCATGGGAAAAAACTCTTCAAGCTGAAATAATCCGAATCCAGATAAGGGGCACTGAGGTCCTTGGGGAAACCAGGAGAGCCTGACAAGTAAATATAAGCCTGCTGCTAATTAGAAAGCAATTTACATATTCTTTCCTGGGCTGTTTGATCCTGACTTTTGCAAAGAGTCAAAGTTTACAAGAAAACAAAGATTGAACTTAAGGAACTAGCAATATATTGGGCCGAAGAGTATTGTGGTCTCACATATTTACCATCAAAATGCTACTCAGATATCATGGTACAGTTAACTTTTGGAGATGTTTTCAGATCAGTCCACTTATGCTTTGTTGCGTTTTTGTTTCTAACGTGCAACAGATAGTCATGTGTAAATGAAAACCACACATTGTACCCCCCACACTTGTACATAGAATGCAGAACGCTCCAAAAACAAAGAAATATAGAGTGACAGTCTGCGGCACCTTCACCATTATCACTGACCTTTCTAATCACAGGCCTGTGCGCTGTCCAAGACTGTACACTTCAGATCTCCAGACAAAAAACAAACATCTCCCGGCAGCATTTGCAGCATCCACCCCGTAAGAAAGACGATGATCGACTCCAGGTGTAGGAAGAGATAAGTCCTATAAAAAATGCGCGAGCGTATGAGGTCAGCTGAGGAGGCCCAACAGATGTAAGGAACTGAAGGAAATGTTAGACCAAAGACATCAGGAGAAAGAAAAGCAAGATTATCTTGTGATGGATTTAATCATTTTGGAGTGTTTGGTAAAAGGAAAGGGAAAATATTAGCGGTCTTTGGCTTCACAGTCCATCACTTAGAGAATCTTGGGCTTTCAAAGTGGTTGCACATGGAAGAATGCAGGTTTTCTTCCTAGAATGCTTTGACAGGAGAATTGACTTATTCATGAGGAGAAGTTATCAGTGGAGTCTGAAGGACAAGGTAACAATAATAGCCTGAGTAAAGCATTATGTAAGGCTTTGCATGGGAAAGCAGGCTGCGCTCTCCAAACAGTTACTTTGTCTTTGGGGAACTTCAAAGGAGATTAAAGAACCTCAGAGATGTTTGGTTTAATGACTTAAAAAAAAAAAAAAGTTTCCAAAGTCTTTAAAATCAAAAGAAAAAGAGACAAGTTTCAGCCAGAACAGATAAAACACATTGCAAAGATTAAATTCTAATGGAAAAGAAAATGTTTATCTCATTGAATTTCTGTGGGAAGGGCAGTAGTAGTAGTAGTAGCATCTTTTTTAAAGGTAGCATCACAAATATGGCTTTAATGGGGCTTAATGTGTTTCTGTTTGACACTTTTAAATGAATAGTTCAACTTTTTGGAAAATATGCTACAAAAGAAAATGCTTTCTTGCTTTTTTGTTTGATGGAAAGATCAATAGAACTTTGATTCCTGACTGTTAAGGATGAGTCTTTTTCTTTTTTACACCTTAATGTTTGCACAAATTAAATGAACAAAACATACATATAAAGGTGCTTTTGTGCAAAGTTGGTTGGACACAGCTAATTGAGGTGTTTCTCTTACGGCTGTATATAATTGCCTTACAAATATAAGAGCGGCATTAGTATTCTCATATCCTAACTCTTGGCAAGAACGTGAAAAAGCATATTTCCCAATATGTGGAACTAATCTTTTATGGCTACAGTTTGCTTCTGGTACAGTTGTACTGAACTGAGTGAGTCTTGTGCTTGAAAGATGGTTATTTTCTTGGGTACTTTCCATCCTGTTAGACCTGTTGGCTACATTTGAGGTGTTTTGTGCCGACTGAAATTTGAAAAAGGAATCTGTGAAGCTGATTTCTTTTCAAAATACTTGACCTGATTTTGCCTCTCTGTCACAGTAACGCTTACCGGCACTATTTGACTTTAAAGCAGAAAAGCACAAAGTCTCGGAACTCCGCCAGAAACCTCCGACGATTTTAACTCAAGCATGAACCGATTAATCCATTTTCTCTTCTCTACACAGTCCAGCTGGTCTCAGGGAGATCGTAATTTATTCAGAAGGTCATCCTTGAACCTTTCCACCACTTTCTGTAGTATATGGAGAGACGTGTACATTTGCCACTGTGCCCCAGGAAGCAACCCTGAGTAGTAAAAGAATGACATAAATGAACTCCTGGTAATACTCTGTAGCGCTAACTATTGCATGGTGATGCTCATCGCTTCGTTTCTCTCAGAATTAAGTTTTTAATGTGTAAATTGTGTATTGTATTAAATCTGCTATTATTGTACGAACAAGAAACTGTAAATAAATGATTTTGTGTAAACTTTTTGGTTGATTTTTTTCTTCCTTTTCTGTTATTTATTATGTGCTAAAGGCACTAAAAGCTCAGAAAAGTTTGAACAAATTCACATTTATCAGAATAAATAAAAGGGTCTTAGTCTGTTCTGTGAGTAAGCACATGACAACGACATTAACAGAATAATTTATGAATTAAACAGTACAGATAAACAGAATTTTTGCATAAGTCACAAGTTTACCACGAACAAATCACCTTACAGCAGATAGGTTGCATACGCAGTCTGCCCTCAACCTAAAGGCCAGATGCACATGCGAAAGACAAAATACATCAAAATTAGCAAAGGATATAAAATAGACTTTAGGAAACATACAACAAAAACCTGACAAGAACGCTGTTTTCCATCAGCGTTTTTAGGAGACTCGAGGGATGTCATGTCAACATGTAAAAATGTAAAAACCACTCCTGCAGAGTTGCAGACAATGTTTACTTTGACTTTTCTCTCCTGACACAAAGCAGTCACATCTCCACTGAGCGTGCTCATTACCCTCCAGGTGATGAGTCATAACGCAACAAAGCAATACCTCTGGTGCACACAAAACACATTTTTAGCCAGTGGAATTATTATTGTAATAAAGTTGCACAACGGGCAGCACAGTAGGGAGGAAAACCGGAGGGTGTTGAGCCACACTGTCATTGACACCTTCATGACTGGCCTCTGTGCATCTGCCAGAAAACGGAGTTGACAGAAAATATAGTGAGTGACTGCTCTCGCCACTAAGGAATAAAGAAAACACTCTTGCATCGGACACACACACACACACACACACACACACACACACACACAGAGCTAGAAAAACACATTTTTCTTCAGTCAATGGTGCATTTCAGGTCGTGAACCTTCCTCCGGCGCCTTACAAACCGTGCCTCTTAAATCCCATTGCGTCAGCAGCAGACAAACCTGTCTGTGCAAAGTCCAGGAATGGAGAGAAATGCTGATGGGGACGTCTTAGAACTGGAACTGCCACTAATCGTAGCCGCAGTGTCCTTCATGTGTGTTCTAATTGGGTTAAAAAACAGTCGAGGGACAAATACTCAAAGGGAGTTTCTACTGTATGACTTCACTGGAATAAAGTGTTTAAACTTATCCAAAGCCACAACTCAACAAGTCCGTCTGTCACTGTGGGACTGCAGGTGATGTTTGTTGAGGATAGGAAAAGCATCATCGGTGGATCGGAACAAGAACGCGGGACAGTGCAGCTTAGTTGTGTCTTTGAAAGAAACTGTCATTGCAAACAAATGTGTGCTTTATAAAAAGGAAACCTGCGCTGCTTATTCCAATTCCCCGTTTGTCTGGCTCTCAGAATTACAAACATGCCACAATAAATGATTGGCATCTTGTGACAACATAAAGATGATGTTAAATTTTTACTCCATTTAGGGTGCATTTATAACTCCCTCGGTTAGTGCTGCATTTTGCACATATTGTAATAAATAATACTTCTGCCATGTCTGCAAAACACAAAGGCTTCATTACTGGCTGCACTTGATATCCCCCCCAAAAGAGCTATTCTAGACTGTGTTTTGCAAATCATAATTTCACATTTTGATTAGAGACATTTGTGAGCATTCGCCGAAGAGAAATGATTTGCTTGCATATATAACAAAACTGCTTTAGGAATTATATCGGAAAATAACTTCTATGCTGCCAAATTTTGTGTTTTTGTGTTGCCTATTAGCTACTGTCCAGTGTGTTATCAAAGTCTCCACGTTCAGTGCCAGTGATGACTCTGCATCTGGAATGCAGGCAAGAAAAAACTCAAGAAAAACAATTTCATGATGTCATGTCCTCTTCAGACAATCTCCTCGATACGGTCCTGAGTTCACAATGATCAAAGTAAAAAAAAACAGCTCGAGAACACGAAAGATAAGGCTTTAGGAATGTTTTCGGATGGCTTGGGTTTGTGGAACAGGTCTTAAAAATAGCCGTGTGCAGGTCTCACAAAGGGCTCGGAGGAGGAGGAGGACGAGGAAGCGGCAGCCGAGGTCGCTCAGCTTTTTTGGTCTGCAGGAAAAGGCTGCAAGGAGAGACGACTCGGGTGCTTCACGTACACTTTGCCGTCCTCCAGCTTGACTTCATACACTTGTTGCTGCAGAAATGAAAACACAGAAACACAAAAATGTAAGAGCTGGAGGAAACATGATCACCTGAACTAGTGTGGGCACAATCCCACCTTAATGTCTTGAAGTAGAAATAACTCATGGTGTGTTTGAAGTCATGTGAAAAGTGGAATTTTTATGACAACAGAATTAGAGCTGCATGATACTAGAAAACATTTGCATTATAATATGTTACTTTTGTGTGATTTATATTGTAAAAAAATAAAATAAAAATCACCAGATGATTGGAAAAGTTGTATTTAGAAGGAATGAACTATTTTAGAATGATTAATTAGTAATTCTGTACTAGAGAGCATTTGCACGGAAAACTATCGTAGGTCCTAATTTTTAAAAAGCAGAATAATTACTTTTAACTGTAAAGGAGGACTTTTGTGTGTGATACGGTGTAACGCTGACAAAGACATTTTCTCAAGCTAAAACCGAGTCATGATGAAGGGAGTTTTCTATGAGCAGAGGATGACGGTGGGGAGTTTCCAATAATTCCTACGACTCTTAATTTTCTATGATTGAATGATTAAAGCTTGTCACAAAAAACCAAAAACAAAACCAGCATGCATTTTGGTTCTTTCATAAACACAGGTGTTGTGTCTACAGTCAACTGTGTTTCACATCTTCGTTAGGCTGCTATGCAAGAACCTTCCTCTAGAAGCAGCACCTTAAGGCTCGACTAAAGTTTGCTGCTGATCACAGGGACAAAGAAAAGGCCTTCTGGAGGAAAGTTCTGTGGTCAGATGAGACAAAAAAAAAATGAGCTACTTGGCCACAATGACCAGAAATATGTTTGGAAGAGAGAACGTGAGGCCTTTAACCTCAAGTATACCAAACCTACCATCAGGCATGGTGGTGGCAGTATCATGTTCTGTGGCTATTTTGCTGCAAAGTAAATAGAATAATGAAGACGGAGGATTAGCTCCACATTCTTCATGAAAAAATAAAATCATCAGCCAGAAGGTTGGGGACTTGGACCCAAAACACACATCAAAAGTGGTAAAGAAATGGCAAAATCAGGCGAGAATGAAGGATTTAGAGGGGTCTTCTTCCTAAAGTCCTGACTTAAACCTCATCAAGAATCTGTGGACTGTGATGAAGAAACAGAAATCCTACAAACTTAGTTGAACAGCAGCAATTTTGTCAAGAGGAGGTCAAAGATACAACCATGATCTTAAATGCTGTATGTCTATTTTTGACCCTGCAGATTTTTGTTACATTTCACCTATAATAAATCTATGAAAGAACCAGAATGAAGTCTGGTATGATTTGATCATCCTCTATATGCAGAGACATACCTCTCTGTATCATATGTTTTAAATGTTTTTATACAGAGCATAAAAAGCCACTCTGCTATACTGATGATAAAATGAACCCAGCAGGACATAGTTCACCACTGACCTGTAGCGATGTCCCTGACTTCCCAGTCCTGAGGTCAAAGTCATAGTCGTGCCAGGGACAGAAGACTTGTAGGACTCCGTCAGCCTCCTCTATGTCCCCCTCACACAGAGGACCACCTGGATTCACAAACACAAAACAAGTTTCTTCCCAAAACTATCACAGGCTCCTTCTAGGAAAATGTGATGCTTTCATAACAACGTTGAAGACAGCAGGGGGCATGGTGCTATTCAGAGAATGACTCAGTGGCTCATATGTTGATGGAAGCTGCAGTTTTAACCGCCCACAGAGAGGATACATGTTTACTGTTACAATCAGCTGCATGCGCTGAGCCGAACGAGCATCAATCTGGCTTTGTTTTTTTTTGTTTGTTTTTTTTTACCGGAGTGTGAACATCGAGCATCCATGGCAAAGAAGTCCCCCTTCACGTAGAAGAGACACACATCAGAGTCGTAGCCGAGAGAGGAGTGCATCAAGCGGCAGCGCTTCTTGGAGAGCTCCGAGGCCGGGCCTATGAGCCTCCACGAACCGCCCTCCGTGTTTCCCTCTTCATCTCCGGAGCCAGAAGCCATAAAGAAACCGGCGAAACGAGCTGTTTTTCTAATTTGCGCTACTGCAGGGCTCCTTTTTTCCGCCGGTGCAAACGGTTTTGGCCGGTGGATCGGTGCAGATATTCCATATTAACCAGCAGGCCGAGCGGTGCGACGCGCAGCCGTGCGCACTGAGGAGCTGCTGCTGCCGCCGCTACCGCCGCTGCTGCTACTTCCATCCGGGCTGCTGCACCGAAGCGAAGCTGTGCACAAGCCCCGCAGCATCGTGCACATGAATGAATGCTTATCGCTGATACTGAATGAGCGGCTCAAACTGACTTAAAATGACGCTAGAATTGCAATTCAGCTGCAAATCAGCACATTCTGCTGCTCCAAAAATAACCCCAAACAAGCATCAGCCAGTCCAACCCTGCAACCACAGGCCCTTGAACTTCAGCAAATTAATGTGCATCATAAATGTGAATGTTTCATAATGAACGGATCCAGACAGACCCTTCCTGTGCTTTGATTAGGGTCAGTCTGTGAAATTAACTCACTGTTTTATGTTCAAATATGGCAACCAGCTGCAACAAGCCCATTCTGCAGAGTTCTTGGTGGCCTGTAGAGTTTATTGAGAACACTTAAATATACTACAGAGCGTTGGATTTGTTCCCAAGGAGTGTGGTAAATGTGGAACATAACTTTTTTATGTACTGTGCAAATAGTTCAAAATCATTTCTCAATTATCAGTTACAAAGCCTGTTATTGTTCTCGCATGGCAGACTCCGTGTACTGTGCACCAGACAGGTATTTGGCTGACTTATTCAAGTGTTCCCCTCCCCTTCTCCCCTTTTAGCGTTATTGTAAATTGTTTGTGTCTCTGCTTGCGTGATGTTGTCTTTCACTCCAGCAAAAATTTCACTTCCGTCAGAAGCGCCGCATCAAACAAGAGATGATCGACAAGATAAATCTTATCAGAGAGATGCATCTTAAAACAAACAGGACAAACTTCTGTCAGCAACTTCCTGCATGCACGTCAGCACATCTGTCGATGATCAAAGATTACTGACTCATAATTATCACCGGTGTTTAAAACCAACCTTTTCAACAGCACTACAGTTGAGCCATGAATTCATCCAAATGGCAATTTGCAAAGACGAAAATGTATAAACGATGATCTGCAATTCTTCAGCTATCAACCACAGTGTCTCCATCGCTTCACTGAGCCAGTAATAATGCAACTGGGAGTTAAGCCTGTAAGTAATGTGAGTTAGTGTCTAGACTGGGGTGATGCGTAACAGAGGC
This sequence comes from Stegastes partitus, assembly GCF_000690725.1. Taxonomy (NCBI): domain Eukaryota; kingdom Metazoa; phylum Chordata; class Actinopteri; family Pomacentridae; genus Stegastes; species Stegastes partitus. The sequence goes on from NW_007577764.1 coordinate 736,770, forward strand.
TACTTGTTCTGATTCGTGTCTTTGAGAAACTGACTCATGTGAGGGGTGCAGCATGAAGAGAGCAGCAATGCTGTGAAAATGTGTCATGAGCAGGAAGAAAGAATGCTACTGGGTCTTGTCAGAAGTTGGATCCTCAGCAAAAGTAAATGTGAAGAAAAGGAGAAGCCAATGTAAAGAAATGTGAGCTAAGTGAGTGTGCTAAGCAGATCAACAGAGAAGTTATTATAACTCGCACTACAGAAGTTTCCAACTGTGAACTTAAAAACCTTATATTTATTACATGTGAAGGTAGAAAAGGGATGCCAACAAAGGCTTCTTCATACCAACAATTTGGAGTAAACAAATGATGGAGCAGCATCATCTGCATGCTAAATTTTTGCTGTTTTTCCAATCGCCAACATCACCTGCTCTGACAGTTTGGTTCTGCATGAACCAGCATTTTCTATAGTATGACTTTTTTTTTTT
>NW_007577764.1:752040-786334 GCF_000690725.1 Stegastes partitus
GAAGTACCTTCCTAAGCTGTCTTTAGACACATTCAGGACACTTCTCCCACTATATACTACATCCTGATGTGTTTTCAGGACATTCTGAAACGTGAGATTTTTTGACAAAAACGACATGCTTTATAAGTGAAATATTTTTTGCTACGTCACTATTACCATATTCTTTGTATGTTTTGTGGTTCAGTCTGTAGAGGACTAGTTTACCTTTGCCTGACTGATTTACCATTTCCAACATGAGAACTGAAAGAATCCATGCGTACATGTCATTTACCCTCACTGAGTGTTTAACAGCATGTCATCATAGCATTTCTGTGGAAAAACCCAGAAACAAAACCCGAATCACCAGCAGTGAAACACAGCTGGGAATATTTTGCCATGCTGATTACAGGTAGGCTGGAATCACGCAGTCTCCCCTTGTACAGCGGGGTTAGATTGGAAAATCACCAAAGGTGTTTATTTTCATCAGTGCTTCCAAGTATTACTTATTAGAGGGTGGGGTCCTCTGGTTATGTAATAGTTCGCAGAGGACTGCAGCCAAGAAGCTGTACAGTGAAGTGAACAGTCTGCGAGCCTGAGGTGGCAATGACAAACTGACAGTCATTACCAACGGCTCTGCTCCTGCATGCTGAAAGGTGACAAGACAAACTGTACACATGCAGGGAATCAAATTAAATGAGCTCCAAGTGATTTGAGTTGTTGCAGGGGAAAAAAATAATAATTACAGAAATGAAAATGATGTATTGTGGAAAGTTTGAATCAGCAGGCTGGATGGGATTAATAAACAAAGCTGCAGACAGTGAGAAACGGGCCAAAATGATCACAGGAGCATTGCACTGTCCATAAATTTCCTCGACTTCTCATTGCAGCACTTCGACCACTGGACAGTGTAACTATTTGCATGGGGCAAAATTTGGTGTGGGGAAAGTCTGGCTCGGATGAGATATTAGGCTGAGAGCGAAGCCAGAACTCATCCATCATTAGCTTCATCTTGTCCACAACCCAGCAACCACCCTCAAAAGTCTCCTAACTCATCTGCCAAGGATGGATGGAAGACCAACTCTCCAGCCAATGTGGTTTTCATTAACTAAGCAAATGCTGCGGCCAAACTCCAAACACCACTCCCTGCTTGCTTTGCTTCTTTCTCTAATAGAGCTTGTCATTCAAGTGCTTCTTGTTTCAAGCACTGATATGAGGACAGTGAGCATTAAAGGTCCCCTCAGGAGCTCATATAATGATAACGCTATTGGTTTCTTGGTGCTTGATGTCCTCTACAGCTGTGGAACATGAATAGCCACAGTGCCATAATGACACTTCAAATGCAAATCCAGACTCAGCTTTGATGTTTAGTGGACAGGACACTGAAGCCACTGCTGACTCCTCATAATCCCGATGTCTGCCCTCACAGACTCGCAAACCTGCATTTCATCAAATGCTGGCCTGTGTTTCATGAGGTATTTTAAGCGGTTGCACTCACTTTGCTTTCTTGCCAAACGCTAAATCAGATGGTTGACACCACTGTCACATGTGTACATTAAATACAAAGCCACAACCAAAGCAGGAAGTTAGCTTCGCTCAACACAAAGATTAAAAAAAGGGGAAATGAACTAGCCTGGGTCGATGTAAAGGTCAAACTTCTGGACTGTTTTGGCTGGGGTGAATATACTTGGAGTCTCTACTGGTTGCTTGGCGACATCACGATGACTACAAGCCTCCAGGAAGTCATTGTACATGGTCAAGAAATAATTGTTACATAATCCCTCATAACTTCAGTTTTCAATGAAATAAACAAGATAGAATGTTCCCAGTCTCCACAAAATGACGTTCCCATACAGCCAAACTTCATTCTTAATTATGAGTTCAAGCGAACGTAACTTTGTTTTGAAATAAACATAAACTGCGGCCTGTGATGTGGTGAGGAAGATGCCCAGTTTGAAAGACTGACAAAGTTTACGCCAGGAGCTAGGTAGTGTGGTTGGTGGCATAAATCAGAGGCTGGACTTTCTCCCAGAAGACCAGAGTTCACTAGCATTACGTGGTTGGGATTTGGAAAACATCACACTTTGTTGGACACTTTGGCATGTTAGAAGCTTGGTTGAGGTTTGGCACCAAAATGACTTGGTTCGGGTGAGGAAAAATGTCATGGTTTGGGTTAAAATACAATCTTTTCACTACAGAGTTGAAGCATCTCCTCCTTTTCCTGGGTTACCAGGGGGACAAGTCCTGCCTCACCTAACAAGGGATTGATTGGCTGAAAAGGAGTGAGGCAGTAAAAAAAGGCAATGATGTGTTGACTAGGAACATATTTGTGACACATGACAAACAAATGTCATTTGGCAGAAAATATGTTTCCTTCAAAACGTATTTAAGAATGCAGTGTGGTTGTTTTGGAACATAATGTTGTGGAAACTGGGTTGGAGGGGGAATTTTGTCACCTTCAAACTAAGCAGTGCCACCTTTTCACCTTTTGTCCAGTCATTATGCTAAGCTCACCGGCTGCTTTTTACGGCTTCATTTCATACTGATGTAGCCAGCCTAAAATAACCACCATACATTATAGTGTACTGGTGTTGGAATAAGGTTTGTACTTTGACCTGTGAATGAGGAAGTACGTACAGAGAGAAAAACATGTCAGAGAAAGTGGATGAAACAGTTCGGTTTGTGAGTTTAACAGCTTTTTTGTGTTGGAATTCTGAGTGCTTGTACTTTTGATTGTCAGCCTGATAATCCTGCAAGAGACAAATAATACTTGTACATTTAATTTCAGCACAATGTTTATCTCTGTTGCTTCCATGCAGAGACTGCCTCGCTAGCTCAGTGCAGGTTAAAGCTAAGTAAGACACGATCGGACTGTGTGCACCTGGAAACAAGAGGACGCAAACCAGATAGCGCTCTGAGCTACCAGGGACGCTCAGAGTTCTTCTGGCAGCATTGGATGATCATCAGAGACCGTGTAGAGATCGGTGTGGACACGTGTTCCATTCTCATCGGGACTGAAGTGAACTGACTGGAACATTGCTGTGGGAAAAGGTACCTTTATGTTTCATTTTGTTTAACTCCATTGAGTGAACGGACCACAAAGTTTTGGGTTCCAACGATCCTGAGCCACGACTCAGGCCTACAACGTTTGTTTCATTTTTATACAAGGTGTGTCGGCTTTTATTTGGTAAATTAGTCTTATAAGAGTGAAAGACTGTGGAAACGAGACGGTTATTGTGTGTTTGTTTGTTTTCTGAGGAAGAACACCGATTATTCAACTGTTGTTTATACTGGTGTTAACTTTCTAACAAAAGGGGCAGACCTTTAATTTAATTTATCCTATTTTGTTTACACTTGTCTTTTTTAATTAAAGTGGGAACTTTGCTGTTGTTACACAAAGGTTTCTGTCGTGTTTTGCGTAAAAGGTGACATTTATTCAATTTTTTACTTTAATCTTGGTAACTGTGTTAATCCCAGTGTTAACTTTAAGGTGCTTTAGTGACTCAGACATTTGAGCAAGAATATCACAGGGCAACACTGACATATTGTGGTATCCTTTTTATCATTTAACTCTCATCAAGAAAGAAAATAAGCACAGTTTTGAGGTTACTCATTAAATCAGACTTTCAGATGTCATTGCTTAGGGCTGAGGTTAGAACTGGGCCTCCTGGAGAACTCACATCCCCCCAGAATAATACCTGATCCTAAGAGAGAGCCAGAGCACTGATTGGGGCGAACCACAGTCCCTACCAAGTCTTTAGGCCAGCGGGTGTACAATACAATAAAAACAGCAAATAATAAGAAAACAGCCTAAACTCTACTTGGTAAAAAGCTATTCAAATCCTGAAGTAAGTGCAGTGGGATATTGGACCATTTGTCAAGAAGGAAATCCTACGCTAGAGGGATGGTACGGAAGCCCCTCCACACTCTCTGGTCAAGATCTCATAAAGGTTCAATGATGTTTAAATGAGGTTACTGTGGAGGCCACATTCTTGTTCTTAATAGTGTTCATGAGACCAGCCTTTGATTTGTTTAGCAGTGTTTATGGGCACATCAGGATCTTGGAAAACAGGCGCATGGTTAGAGAACAGTGTTTGCACCACCTGGATTTGTAAAATTGCCTCATTCCTTGGCTGTTATATGACCGTGCAGAGCAATAGTCAGATCTAATGACACGAGAAGGCTGCTCACACCATTACAGATCCACAGTATTAAACTGTTGGCAGTGAATGCAGACGGAAGGCATCCTTTGGCTTTTTCCAAACATAAAGCTGCCTGAGTGCGGGAAAAATGCTAGAAGTTGAAACTACTCATCAGACCAAATTGTGGTCTGAATTACGAAAACTTGCAGACTACAGGACAATGAGCAGACCTCTTTGCTGCTAATTACCGTAAACCTAATATGCCCTCCTGCGGATCAAAACTTAAACACCAACAAAGAACTCTGGGTTGGAAATGTTGATTAATGGTTGCTCGTGTGCTTCTCTTAAAGTTGGACTTTGTGAGTTGGATCACACAAATGAGACCAATGGCGCTAAAATCTAAGTGAATGCAGACACTTTTTGCTTTCCCCGGTGTTCACATTTACAAAGTCTGCTTTCTCAACTTGTCAACATGCATCTCATTGCAAACTTACTTTGGCATCCTTAATATAACTTAAGGATGTAATTTCTCATGTAATGACTGGTTCTGTCATTTTAGTTGCAGGATGTGCCGCCCTGGAAATTTCACAACATCTACGGCATAATTTTCTGGTTTGGTTCTGCTAAGAATCAGTTTGACAAAGATTCCGACCAATTTCTGAATGGCACCACTCAGTAAAGTGCACCTTATTTGACTTGCAAACATCTTAAATGTTTTTCTCCAACCAGTTTGTAGAGGAAAGACATCATTTAATTTTACCCACGAGACAGCGAGGTCCTGACACTAAGCCGCTGAGTCACTCACTGTAAAGTCCACAGCATACATGTCTGCAGGAGAGATCAGACTATGCTACATTCCTTCCTTTATGTCCTCAGTCGTGATTATATCCAGACACAATACGTCTTGTTCTTCAAGGTTCCCAGCTTAGCAGATGAACTGTTAGGGGAGGTAGCGTCTGAAAGTGGAAGATGCAGGAGTTCACCATCTGAAAATGTAGACATGTAGTTGTCATGACGCACCTCTGTGATGATGATTTTATGGTGTGCCATATGGTTTATGTTGGATCGTGTTGATATGTCATGCTGATGGGTGGACATAAAATCGGGTATATATGGTTGGTAAAACATTACATATTGCTGTCAGGGAGCCTGAATTCAATCAGTTCATGTCATGTGCCAAAATGAGCACAACACGCATCTATATGACATAATCCTTTATGAGTAGCTACAGTCTGCAAATCATGTTATGGTCATAAGGCATCTTTCCACTACAGTAAAGTATTGGGCAGATAGGTTGTTCTAAGCATCCTGAAGAACTCACTACAGTTCCTCTGTGGATTCAAGCTATCTCAAAACTTTTGCACAGTACTATATATCACAGGAAACCTACACACAGAGCAGTACCTGCTGTTTATTTCCAACCACCCACTGGAACATAAGGTGGGCGTTATCATAAACCATACAGCATTGGGCTGAGAATGTTTCAACCAAAGCAGAGGGAGAAGAAAAGGACACACACATATTATGGAAGCACTGAAAACCTGTGAATATCCCAACTGGGCCTCCGTGAAGTCAGGAAAATTCTGGGGGAAAAAAAAGCCCCACAACAAACAGAGAAGAAAAGAACAGGCGGAGCAACATTGTCATTCCATATGTAGCTGGCGTGTCTCTCCAAACAACATACCAGTGCACTTCAGACTCAGCAACACTCTAAGACAAAAAACTGGCTCTCCCCAAGGATAAAACACCCACAGACAAGCTGAGCTGAGTTGTATATGCAGTCCAATGCAGCGAGGAGTGCACAGACCTATATATAGGTGAGACTAAACAACAGCTCCACAAGTGCATGGCACAACACAGGAGAGGCAGGTCTTCCGGTCTCAAGACTCAGCATTCCACCTGCATCTGAAGGAGAAGGGACATGCCTTTGAGGACATCAGTGTACCTGAACAGAGAAGACACTGTAGGTGGTTCGAGAGATGAGTGAGGGGAGACATCTGTGTAAAACCTGAGCAACCATCTCTAAACAGACTGCAATTATCGAGCATCTAAAATGCAGCGAGATCTCTCCCCAGAAAGTTTCACCGCCATCAGCAGACATGGCAGCTTCACAGCCATTGTTGTGAAACCTGGCAGCTCCCAACTACTGTTGTTTTTGGGTAAGTTGGCAGTTTCACAGCCATTATTATTGTTGTTCTTGGTTGGAAATCTGGCAGTTTCGAAACCATTCACACCTCTGGACATGTGAGTTCTGGTCCGTTAGCCGGTCATTAGCCACGTGAGCTGAGGGTGGGTATATACACCTAAGACTCCCCGACAGTCAGTTAGAACTAAAGCAACCTCTTGGATGAGAGGTGAAGCTTCTACAAGAACCTAAAAGTGGTTGCTTTTTTACTAAAGCTCTAAGGATTACCATGACCTGGGTAAATGTGAATCTACACAAGCATGAAAGGTCATGAGAGGTCAGTTAAACTGGACTTATCAGCATCGATTCTCCAGTCACCAAGAATATTTGTACCAGATTTAGCGGCAATCCATCTCATAGCTAAAAGCAAAAATGTCAGTCTTATGGGAGGCTTGAGTAAATGTCACGTCACCAAAATCATTAGTAGTAATATGAATGTGTACCTGAACTCTCACTCAATAATTTCAAAACTGTTTCAGTCAAGGTTCCCTCCTCCCACCTTAAGTCAAAGACAAAAAAAAAAATCAGAAACAAAGAGTGCACTGTTTTTCGAGGGGTTTTGGGAATGACTGCACGCGTAAAATTGCTGTTTTCATTCTGAGAGAGAGTGCGCTGAGTAGATTTATAGTCGTTTTCTCTTTAACTCACAATAACCGACATGAGTCAGTCGTTCTAAGACATTGCCTTTGTATTATTCATTTTGTGATTGTTCACTTCATTCATGCTTTGCTGTCACATGTCTATGCAAATGCTATGAAGTGTACGTTTTAGAACACCACGCTATGAATATATACTTAGTCTTGCTTAGTGAAGCCTTTCTGTAGTACACAGTGTATACTCGATATATGAACAATTCTGAATTTAGAGATGACTTCAAAAGCTAGCAATAAGAACAATCTTAAAACTGAAAAAGTTTCAAAAAAGTAAAGTGTACGTGCTTTCACTGAGTCACACATCCCATGCACTCGTGTAAAACAACCCCACAGAGAGCAGACAGAAAGAGAGGAAGCTCACAAACCTATGCACGGCACTGTTATAAAGCATACAAACCACACCTATAAACCATAAGTCAACCACAATAAGCAGACCCACCGCTGCACGGGACACAGTGTTCTCCTCACGGACCAATAATCACTTGACCCTGTTTGCCTGCACACCAGACTCTCTGAAACACATCAGGCTCTCTCACATCAACATATTATTCATATCCAGCCCCGAGGCACACAGAGGCCAGCGACTTCAACAATAATTTTGGCTCAACCGGAGCAACAACCTGCAATTTGTTATGGTTTGTGAACCACAAGAGTATTTGCCAATTTAGTCTGGGCTTTTTTTTTTTTTTGCCTTTGAGTACAGAGGACACGGACCAAGTCAACACAAATCTCGTGCAGTCCGACCAGAGATAGCTTTCAACAGTTGGAGCCACCTGACAGACTAATTCACAACTGGATGAAAGTTTGCAGAAAAAAAATGTTGGTAGCCAGGACCACATGCGAGAGAGAGAAAAAGAAAGAACCTTTGTTCGAACATCGCATTTAAAAGTGGGCCATGGAGACATGTTAAGTCTGTTCACGTCTGTTGCCATCAGTGGGACTGACTTCCACCTCCAACTCAAACTCAGACATGGGGTGGGTTCCAGTATCCATGCTACCATACTGTATAGTATGCTAGAAAAAAAAAGATCTAGTATTTCCCAGTACAAAGTATGTGAAATAACAAAAATACCAGGATGTCTTTCTACAGGTTGGATTTTGCAGTTGCACGCCAGATTGCTTTCCTGCCCCTTCTGTGCAGCTACATCACATATGCTACAGCGTCTCGCACGAGTACAAACATAAACAGCTTATTTCACACAACAAACTGTGATGGTCAAAGGTTAAGGTGCAATATTACATACCGCATACAACAGTAGGGCAGCTTTAGCACGCACTTAGAGTAAAAAGATGCGTCTGCAATTTGGAATGCAGCCTCAGTTTTCCTCTTTAGGCCTTTCCTGATCTGCATGTGTCCCATAATTGCACTCTTACGGGGACATACTGTACTTCCTGGCCTTGAAAACAGAGAGGACGTTTTATGAAAGAATATTACAGTCTGGAGCAAGATAGATCATAGACTGGATAAATGGATGCCAATGGCTTCCTCACAAAGTAAACAAAAATTGAGCTTGTGCCTGTGTGTGTGTGCGTGCTTCATTTTATTACGGATAGATTATAAAACAGCTCATTTGGTAAGAAATACTTCCCAGGCTGAAAGGTAGTGAGACATATACTGCCTCGTAGTTGCGCAAGAGATCAACAGGAGCTAGTCCCGATAAATTCCAACACAATCCGGCATCAATAGATCTAACACGTTCCCCAGTTTTACATCAGAGAGGATGGTGTAATGGCCAGAGGATATATAAAAGATCACTAAAACAACACCAAACTGGACGTGCCTATCAATTTTATGTATAAGCTATTCACAATGAATGTAAGGATTTAAGGAAAGACAGCTCGGCTCTATAAAAGGGCATTTGATAGACCATGAAAGGAAAGATGAAATCTGTGTTGGCCCGCGGCGCTTAACCACATCACAGCACTCAGTCAAATATTTTCTCCAACCAGGCCGTCTCACTGAGAATGAGAGCACACAGGATCGATTTGTGAAGGGGGACCCTCCATCTGGGAAAGTGAGCATCAAGAAACCTGTGGTGGAATAAAAAACTAAGCACCTTTACTCAAGTGCTCTACACAAGTACAACTTTGAAGTACTTTACTTGTGTTTTCTCATTTATGCTTTATACTTACACTCCACTACATTTCAGAGGTTAAAAGTACTTTCTTTTCCATGCCAAATTTAAATTCTTTCAAAGTAAAGGTTTCAGACAATGGGTATTATAACAAAAACAACATATTGTTAATGATTTAACCAGTAGTTTCCTAATTTTCTTTTCCGATATTTTACTGAGGATCACATTTCAGATGGCCCTGAGTTGTTAACAGCTCCACCAAAACCATTTTTTTTCCCTCCCTCCAAACTTCACACATGTTTTCATTTCAGTCAATTTTCAAATTATCCAATATTTTACCAAAAATCCAAGACTAGAAAGAAAAGTTCTTCAAGTGAAAACAAACTTGTACATAAGAACTTTCCTCTCCCATTTGTCATCTTACAACCCCTCATCTGCTGCCCCTGCATATACAGCTGTATATAAAGCAGTGCAAATCATCTTCACCTGCAGCAGCTACATTAACATTTAATAATACATATTACTAAGAGGGATCAAACCATTGCTTTTATTTGAATACGTTAACTACATTTTGTTGCTATTATCTTTGTACTTTTACTTAAGTACGATTTTTTTGGCAGGAATTTTGGAGTACTTTTACTTTGTTGCATTGGTACTTTCACTTAAATAAAGGATTGGAATACTTCTTCCATCCCTGTCAGAAACAAAAAAGGTCTCACAGAGTCAAGTTCAGCTTGTTGGCTGCTTTTCCAAAAATCTTCAGGGAGACTCACATGAAATTTGCATGACTCAGAACACAGCATTGTTTTTTTTTGTATCAAATGGGATTTGATCCGCTCTAAGCTTTTATAAAAAATTTTTCCAAAGATTTCTGCTAAAATGTTAAATGCACTCAGAGAATTGAAGATTTAGAAGCAGTGGCAGGCTGTTTTTTGCCACAGATTTAGCCTCTGGGGCAGCATGCAATGTGTCCTACTTTCTTCGTGGAGGTTTTTGGGTCTCCATGCAGCTTGTGAGAAACACTGCAGACACTACCTAAGGCTAAGAGAAGTCCGCCAACTCCTCTGAATTTTTGGGTAAACTCATCACTTAGCTGTTTTTAGTTTAAAGTATAATTCTCCTGAGGATGTTAAAAAATGACCACCGATCAAAGATGCTGTAAAACTCTGAGCTCATTGTGGTGAAGAAAGAAAAATAAAACATCATTTATTGACTTTAAAGGTTCACTGTAGACTTTGGAAATGGTAGCTTTGCAATTTTTCATGTATCAGTTCAAGTAGAGTCAAGCCAAAAATACAACAGACCTCAACCAAAACAGTGCTACCAAGACAGAGAAGGTACGTTATAGACAAACTTGGGGGTGACGTGATACACTGGCATTGACACTAATGAAGATATTGAGGAATTAAATATTGATATCATGTTAGTAATACACAATCTAGTGCCAGTAACTATCTGGTTGACACCAACATAAGAACAAGAGAGTTGTGGTTACAGACTTCCTCAACATGTGCTGACAGTCGTATTTTGAGTGTGATTCATTTGTCTAAAAAAAGAGACAAAACACACAATGTAACTGATAGCACTATCATTATTTCATCAAAATGCTTTAATGGTATTGCGATCATATTGTTAGCGTGAATTCCGGTGGCCATGATTATTATGTAGTGAAAAATTGACATTGTGACAGCTCAGTTAAAAAAAAGAAAGAGGAACAACGGAGGAGTAAATATCAAATCTCAATTTGGTTTAAAGTCCAAAAACCAAAAATGGGATTTCAAACAAGTTTTCAAAGTGTCTGGTATTTGTGTATTCATGATTCAGGGGAGAATTCTGTTCAGCAGTTTAGCAGCAGCAGCCTCGATCTCATCTATGGTTGAATCCTGACAACCAGGAGTATCTGGCAGAAAGAAGTGGGATTGTGTAAAATTAAAAAATCAGAGTTTAGGAGGTGCTAATCCACTAAAATCTTAAAGTAGGAGCCATGAAGGAGGAGCCAGGCTAAATATGATCATGCTTACATATGCCTGTTTGGAACCTAATGTCTGCATTTTAGACCAGTTGTAGGATTCAAGGATTCAGATTCAAGGCCTTTATTGGCCACAAACACAGTTATACATGATATAACGTGCAGTGAAATGTTTTGCAGGTACGACGGCTGCCGCACTCGCATCTTGTCTTGTAGTTGAGAAAGCAGAAACTGGTTGATACCTGAATAAAGACTATCACTGCCAGAGATGAGATAAAGTTATGAATCACCTTCTGGATGAAAAAAATAAATCATTGACCTTTAAAAGGACTCTAAGCTGAGAGAAACAGGACTTGACAACTGCATGTATTTGTTTGGAAAGAGGTTATTGCAGGTATTCAAAGGACCAAGGTCAGTGCTAAGGTTGATGTGGAGGTTAGGGGGTGCAAAAATCACATGTAGCATACTGAAATATATCAAACAGTAATCGGTCTTTGTCAAGGGAAGACTAGTGCCCGAGTGAATTGTGCCTTTGGTAGTCAAATGGAAGCAGTAATCGGTTTTGTTCCATCTGGTAAAACCAGTATTTGTTTCTTAGCACCAGCTAACCCATGCAGTGCATGCATACAAAAGATCAACAACTGTCCATCATAGCATTGTCGTAGCGCCTTTATCGCAGTTACATTAGCAGCTATGCATTTCAGCCGGCACTCAGCCTCACATGCTTCATCGTGCTGCATTTGTTTTTTCAATTGCAAAAGGCGCCTGCGATGTTTTTCAAATGTTCTCTTTGCAAGACGCACAATTCACTCCACTTCCTATCACCAGCGATTTGATGTGGTAACATTGACGTGACAACAAAAAAGATGCAAAGATATGCGTTGTACATATCAATATGATCTCCGTAAGAAGGAGAGTTGCACCAGATACTTAAGTCATTGTTGGCGCGTGTTCACTCAGAAGTGGTTCTTATTCATCAGAACTGCATAAACAATTTTAAACCCACTGACAAAACTACCTTGTGAACGCACCCGGAATAACCCACTAGATAGGTTATTGCAGGACCACCGATACTCCATTCCTTCCGTTGTAGGTGAAGTGTGTATGTACCCACAGAACATGAAAGTTTCATTATATTTTGCCTTAAGCCTCAGTACAAGTTTTTCAGAATAACTGAAGGCCTGTATTTGACACAGGGCACATTTGTAAGATGTTAATTACGATTGGTTAAAAATGACTGCCTTAAGGCCTTTATCATATCAGATGATACTCTGACCAAGCGATGCATTAACCCAAACCCCATTGCACCAACCAGTTACCACAAAAACAACTCACACACATGTAATTTGAACTTTCCACCTACAAATCATGAGCCTCAGAGCAGTTGCGGCCTTCATTTCAAAAGGCTCTTTATGGTAACACACTGGTTTTAGTGCTCCATGTCGCTGCAATCACCTTAAAAAGTTACCAGTGTCTTGCCCTCTGCTGTGACCGAAACAACGGCTGGCCGAATAGACGCACAAGTGAAGAGTTCATTTGCAAAAACAGATAACTCCATCTTCACAAACTTTCAGAAAACCCACTTTTCCATCGTCTACCTGAGACATTATCAATCAAACTTAAGTTATCTCTATTTCTGTCATTTCTACTGAGTTAAATCCACTTCACTTCAGTTTGATTGATATTACCCGAAGCAAACAACAACAAAAAAAAAAAACGTTTTCTGCAAATCTACAAAAATGGAGTCGTCTGTTTTTGCAAACTCGATCTGCTTCTTTTTCCACATGCTCTATCTGTCTCACCGCATTCAGATGAAAAGTCACGCTGGCTTGTTGAAATGGTCGTTACTCATTGCATTAAAAGAACACCGGTGAAACAGAGAGGAGTTGCAGTTTTGTGTTTTACCACACTGCACTCAACATGTGGAGCAGTAAAATCTGCTCCTAACCTCAGACACCTCTTGTCTTCCACATGTTCCTACATTTCACCTCAGATCTGGAAATTATAATAAGGTGCACTTGCTAGAAAGTAGGTCAGGGCCGGAGCTACCTTGTTGAAATATTGCTCAGGGAATCCTCCATGTCTTCTTGACTTGTCCTTTGAGTGTAAGCTAGGAGCATAAGAGTCACGGTGGAACACTAAATGAGGTGCTGAGTGTCTTTCCAGTCTTAGATGTGGAGGTCCAAACGTCCCGTGATTGTCCAATTCAATAATCCCATAGGAAACTTAAGGGGCAGCAAATCCAGCGATTCTGGCCCTTACAGCATTGAAAATATGCCCTCAAACGAATAAGAGTTTTGATAAGTGGGAAGAGGAAGTGGTTTACGATAATGATCTTTGCTTCTTGTGAGTTCTGTGAAATAGTTTCTGTTGTTGCACGGGTCCCATATCAAACCACTCATTCTTGCAGCAGTTGTAACAGAAACTTATGGCTGAGTTTTACCCATAAAAAGTGCCCTTTACAACAGGCTGTGCTGTCCAACTGTCCAACAAGCAGCTCTGATACAATACCCGCCATACTGGCCTCTATAACATGACCTCGTTACAAGGCCTCATATGTATTCTTTCTTTTACATTATTAGTTCTGCTTGTCCAACAGGTTAGGAAAGGGAAAAGTGTGGAGGAATGGAAAAGGAGAACAAATGAGCAAACCACCGAAATGACTTGAACAAATGTGAATAATATGAAATTTCCACTTCCTCTGAGTTAAAAATGAATTCCTGTATGGCTTTGCTGAATCTGTACTTATTGCACACAGTTGCTTGAAATTGCAGTTATGCATATTTTTTTAAAGAGGTGAATTCAAGCCCTCTCTTTTGCTCCAAATACCATCCCTCAATTTTGACAGTTTACTCATCTTTTCCACTGGTTTTAGTGCTTGTGCAGCAAAACAGTCCTGCAGCAATGGTAGGAAGTGAACCTCTCTTTTAGGTAAAACCTTGACCTTTGCAACAGCCTGCGTAAACAACATCCAACATTAGTATTTTATAGCTGTGTGATTGTCTCTTATAATGATGTATTGTTAGGAATTCAAATAGAACATTCTCACATTGTTTCTATTGCATTTGACCTCAGACATATCCTGCGTTGTCTCACAATTTGTTTTGCCAGATCACGAGTGGCCTGTAATATTATAACTCTGAGACCTTGAAGGGAATGTCATACGGAGACTGCTGCTGCTGAAAGCCAGACGCTTCAGACATGAATCATTGTGGCAAACAAGTGATTGTTCACTTTTTAGGCATTTGAAACTAAAGAAGTACAAGGTGAAACACTGTTTCCTTTCCTGAGGTCATAACATTATTATCCTGTGCATGAGTCTTTTCTGGACCATATGCATCTGTAGTTATACTTCCTCACGCAAACAATATGTCAGTATATTGTATTGTGTTTTTTTTTTTTTTTACAAGCTTAAATGGTTACTTGGGGATATTTGTTGCGTGTCTTTTCCCTGACAGAATGTCTACACTATCGACTTTCTACTATAATATAGGTCAAAATGCTGCTTCTTCTTCAGTTTTTCCTCATATTTTCTCCTGTTTATTCTTCCCGCTTTCATAATTTCTTTTTGAACCTTTATTCTAAATGACTTTGGAGTCAGAGCTAGGTCAGTAAACAGCAGGTGTGACACTGATATATAGCTGCTATTAAGTGAGTGACAAACTGTTGGTCTCATGCTACTCAGCTACTGAATCATAGTGAAAAACGGCATGCCAGCTTTGTTGCATTAGATAATAAACAAAAAAAATATAAAGTTATTCTGGCGTGCTGCCCGGAAATTTAATTTCAACAACAGTTCAACACTTAAGTGGCTTCAGTGTTTCATGTGAGTTAGAACAGTAGATGTAGATTATGAAGAAATGTTGGGGAGGCTCATTAGGGTGTTATTGTTTAGTCACAAGTAACAGAAATCAAAAAGTGTTTTTCTAGCAGCATGGTGGTCTCTGTTAGAAAATGAACCATGTTCAGCTTTCATAATCAAAACCATAAATAAACGGACATGCAACGCACGTCTCCACAAAGACTTGTAAAGTCCAGGCATAAATGCCCCCACACAAACACACTTATCCCCTTGTGTCTGATCACAGCTGTCAGCAATCATCAGATAAGAAGTGCTCATCTGTTTTCTCCGTTGAAAAATCTCCTTTAATGACAAACACAGACTGTCTGACTCTTCTTCCTCCTCGAGGCAGACCACTCTAAAGATACACACTCTATTGTTCTCACTTTCATCCTCTTTATCCACCTCCTGTCTGTCCACTCTGTATCCAAATACCTCCAAATACCTGTCTTTTCTTCTCCCCCCTGACTGCCAAATACTCAGAATACCAGTGTCCTTTCCCATCTGGTGGGACCAATCTAGTCAAGGCTTCCTGTGTAAAAGTGAACTCTGGGGAACTGGACACTGAGAAGCTTGGCCTCAATAAAAAAAAAAAAAAAAGTATCCACGGAGCAGGTATTCCTGCTTTACACAATCAGAGGATAGCAGATATGTTTCATTTATCATAAAATTCTTTCTGGAATCCCCACACTGCAAAACAAAATGAATACCCAGTGAGTATAAGAGGGCTTAAAGGATGTGGGCTGACTCATATCTTAACTAGAGAAATGAAAAGATATAAAACAAAGATTAAATGTGACACTGATCTAACCTCATGTCTAACACGCCCAACTTGAGTTTCTTTTTTTCCATCACTTTAGAGGACTTGACACTTACTATAACGCTAACCTAAACCACAGGCTTACTTCTAACTTTTACCCCAATCCTGATTTTTACCACCCTAAACCAAGTCTTTGTACAAAAATGCATTGATTTACGTTATGGGGACTTGTTTTATGTCTCCAGAATGAGGTGAGTCTTCACACTGAGACTGTGTAAATAGATCCATACAACACCTTAATGGTTAAAATGACTCAAAATGATATATTTTGTATTTATTATGTTACTTCTATGTTGACAAGTAGAACATTTCCTCTTTTATCAACTGAAAGCAAATGCTTTAGAAAGACTATTGAAAATACAGGCCGGGAAGTACTGACTCAATGCAGAACACAGAAGTTAGAAAACCTGTGATCCCTGACAGCGCAGTTGGTTAGCGCTGTTGCCTCGCAGCAAGAAGGTCACCGGTTCGCGTCCTGGTGGGGGCACCGGGATCTTTCTGCGTGGAGTTTGCATGTTCTCCCCGTGCAGCGTGGGTTCTCTTGGGGTTCTCCGGCTTCCTCCCACACAGTCCAAAAACATGTTGAGGTTAACTGGTGATTCCAAATTGTCCGTAGTTGTGAATGTGAGTGTGCTTGGTTGTCTGTCTCTAAGTGTAGCCCTGTGATAGACTGGTGACCTGTCCAGGGTGTCCCCTGCCTTCACCCTTAGTCGGCTGGGATAGACTCCACCCCCCCCCCGCGACCCTAGTGAGGATTAAGTGGTGTATAGATAATGGATGGATGATCCCTGACACTAAATTAAACACACCTGTGATTTCCGATTGCCCTAACTGAATGACTATAGTTATAAAACCGCCTTTGAACATTGGAACTTCCTCTATTTGTGACCTATGCATTGCGTCTAAAAAACGGATTGTGAGACTTCACAAGGAATGAAAAGGAAACAAGAAGATTGATGACCATCTAAAATTGAGAAGCCTGATCAATACTCTTTGGTCAGATGAAATCAAGATAAACTTGTTGGGCTGAGGTGGGGTCCAGCTTTGGTGCAAACCCGGTCAGAACTACCACAGTGAGTGCATAGTCCTGACAGTGAAGCACAGAGGTGAGAGTGTGATTAGATGGGTCTATTTGAGTGCAAATGGTGTTGGAGAGACGACGTTTATAGATGGCACCATGAATACAATGTCTGTGGATATACCAAAACACTGGCCGACGAGATGAATTCCAATCTGGCTGAAGAGGATAGCTTTTCTGCATGTTCACAATCCAGAACCAAAATCACACGAGAGTCTCTAAAGAAGAAAAAAAAAAAAAAATGTCGTCTGACTTGAACCCAATAAAACACCTTTGGGGTATTTTGAAGAGAAAGATAGAGCAACACAACCCCTCTAGTAAAGAGCAGCTGAAAAAAAAATTGTCTTTGAAAGAGGCCAGAGCGTCTCTCCAGAGATGTGCAGAACACTGGTGTCCTCCACGCCAAATGGGATTAAGTCTGTCACCAAAAATAAAGGCGGACACATGAGGTACCTAAAAAATAAAAAAAATTGAATCTCAGTAAGGAAATGGTACTGATATTGTTGTCTTTGGTTCCTACTGTGGGCCCTGAATTCAATATGGTAGATTTAAATGGTTAGTTTTTGTGTTTTTCACAAGTACAAGATACACGTTGAATTTTGTTGACATTGATGTGATATTGCACCCATTATTGTGTACTGTATATCTCCACAACTAGGTGAGCTCCAACTAGGTGAGCAGTACACACACACATGCACGCACACACACACAGACCAAATTAGAAGCAGCTTTGGAAAAAAAGAAGCAAAAGGACATGAGACTTACTTTAGACTGCTTCCTCCCACCTGTGGAGCAGAGTAGGCAAGGCGAGACGTCAAGCCTCACAGGACAAGCTAAAAAATCAAAGAGGCTACCTGTCACCGTGTTCCTCTGTGAACACGACCTTATTATAGGGATAATGACTTTTCCAATTCTGCCCTAAAAAGTATAGAAAAGAGAGAAAGGAAATCTGCTCATGAGCCATCACAAAAATAGAGATGGGTCCTGAACTCAGCAGGCTATACGGTGGATACCATGACCCAGTGTGACATTGTCAGACCAAACCAGTCCACATCTGGCACTTCGATCATTTCTCTCAGCCACACCGGGGTTAACAGGAATGTGTAAATATCAGCTTACCATTCCTATTAATTACATCTGACCCTTTCTTTGCCCTCCATGAAAAGGGCTGATGTATTAGTCTTATGTTGCCTACTTACAGACCTCTCTTGCACCACAGTGAAAACCTATACAGCACCCTTTCATAGGTCTGTTTTTGTTTCCACACTGTTTGACCGACACACTCTTCTTTCAGAGGTGCTCTCTGTGGTCAGAACACTGGATCTGTGTGCTCAGGCAGACGGACTGATGAGGAGACACTGCACTGAAAAGGTATTCTGCGCATACTTGAGTGTATGCGTATATCTCAACGTGCGAAAGACAGAGGGGCAGTTGTCACCCTGTGTTACATCTCTTGATACCCTGAGGCTCTGTATGTCTCAGTCAGGACTGCATACTGTAAAAGAGATTCTTTCTGTCTGTGTCTTTGTTGATGAGGATTAAAAACTAAGGCAACCACATCAACCATAATTTTATAACTGACTGCTCTCAAAACTTGATCACAGCATAGCAAACGTAACTAGACAGGCCCATCAAGCTTTGGATTTCCCTACATATTAGCAGTGTGCATGGAACTGTATGGGTGTTGCCGTATTTTTCTTTAATCGTCTTCTAAACCATATATATATGAGGGTAATTCAAAACGTTTTTGGCCTCACCTGGTATCAAGGGGTGTACCTCCTATTTTGGGGCATTAAGTGGATATTATAAAGTCTTACATCACTGCCCACAAAAATTCAAAATATTTGTCGTCATTTCTTTGCAAAGAAAGGTTTGAGATTGATCCACACAGCACAGGTGGCAGAAGCAGCCAAATGTGGCTTTAAATTTTTATCAAATGCACCCTAACTCACTGGACTTGACGCGGTCTGACTTCTGTCCATTTCCCAAACTGAAATCCTGCTTGTGTGGTCGCCACTTTCAGACCGATGAAGATGTCGTGCATGCTGTTGAGGAGTATCCGGAGGCTCCAGATGTTGCCTTCTTCTGTCAAGGGATAGCAAATCTTAAACATTGGTGCATTTGAAGTTGAAGCGGACCAATCGGAAAAATATTGTAAGAACAATCTTTCTCCTGTGATGTTTTTTTCCGGTGAGGCCATAAACTTTTGGAATTACCCTCATGACTGCACAAAAGTAGAAGAAATGCAGGGTGTTTGTCAGTTATAATGCGAGCTAGAAGCCCGAGCATGTCTGGCTGATGTCTGGTTTTATATAATACTGTAAAGCCTTATGTGTCATATTTTCTTATTTTTTGGGGAAAATTTTTGATATCAATCTCATTTCTCTGTTGAAAAAGCATTTTATCTTAATGTCTGTTGCCTTATATTTGCCACATAAATAATTTGACCACCTCCAATATCTGATTTAGTGTTACTCCCAGACAAAGAGCATCTCTTATGGCATTACAATTAAGTTTTATTAACTTCAAGTAAACTCAACTTCAGATAGTTTTTGACCACTTGAATGTTCATTCAACTTAAATTAAGTTTTTGAAATTAGTTAACACTCATTACAACTCTGCAACTTTCTAGTGCAACCCTGCTTTTCGCCTTTGATGTATGTTATAACATAAAGATAATGCTTCCAACAGTTGCAGCTGCACTTGTAAATTCTGGTTCTGTTTGTCAGTTTGACTACACATCTGTTGATTCAGCTTCTTAGGTTTATTGAACTTACTCTATCAAGTTAATGTAACTTTACATTTTCATAGCTTTTTAATTAATTATTTAACTTAAGGACCCACATACTGTGCTGTGATGGTCAGACATCCAAGAGAAACAACAAATGCACTTTATGTTAGAGGAGGATTTCATTTTTGGTCACTCATATTTTTAAGGCAGGTGTGTTTCAAATTTCAGTTGAACCACATTCAAGTGATTTATAGTGTTGCTGCCATACCGGAGGTGTAATGTAAAGTAAAGCAGTTATGTCTGTTATCCAATACTGAGAATACAAATAACAAAACATAAATCTAACCTTCGTCTTCCTTGCCCAAATATGTAGCTAGACAGAGGTACAGTAAAACAATATTTCCATCACATCTTCCTTAACATACTTTATAACAAGCAGGTCTACATGGGAATACATGAACAATGCTGTTCATTTATTTCCATGTCCTACACGGATCATGACTTCTGAGGATGCTGACATTTTACGTGCAGCTGTAGCTTCAGTCTTGTACGCAGCCAACAGGTGCACATTTATGACCCTTTTACTGGCTTTTCAATTTGAGTCAAATCACCCTGAAGCATAAACAGGTCAGCCGGAGACAGCGTGGATCAAACGTTAGCCGTGTTAGCCAGCATCCAGCGGGAAATCTGAAGTTTGTTAATCTCGGTGTGGGATTAAAACCCAAATTACGACCAGTTTCATTATGGTAAAGATAGTTCTGCCATCAGTAAAGTGTGAGAACGGAAACAGCGACATGTCAGAAGGGTCACTTATCTTGTAGATGGACATCAGTGGACTAAACATCTGCCCTGCTTCAACCCTACAAGCTTTAATTGAAAAACTCGTGAGAACACTAAAACCGTGTTTATTTTAGTGATCACAAGTGTTTTTATACCGTTTCTTCACTTTTGACAGCTTCTCTTCAACGGCTTGATGAATAGCATAACTAAGGACGTGGAAGCTTTTATACCGGTATCACTTTTCTCGCAAAAAAAGAAAAAAAAAAAAAGTGGCCTAACTGTTTTGTTGGAATTCCCATCTTCTCATTATACTGGTTTAAATTTGATACATCTAAATATGAATCCCATGTCCAAAGCGGATAGACAGCATATGTTTTTTGGATTGAAACGGTTCGAGCAGAACAGAAAAACACCCATAGAGCTGACATAATTTATGACATTCAGGGCTCAGTCAGATGCTTTGTCTCTTTTCTCTCTCTTTTTCCCTGAGCCATGTTACTTGAGTAGAGGCTTGATTTTTAGCAAGAAGTCACCTGTGTGTGTGTGTGTGTGTGTTTTGTTTGGTGGTGGTGGTGGTGGTGGGGTAATCACACACAGTCATTTATTACATATAGTCTCCCAATTCACACTTTGGTTGTTTGGGTCAAAGTTGTGACTGGGAGCCTTCCAAAACCTAATTCCCAGCTGTGTTATATGAACAAAAACCTACAGATGTGCCCCTGATTTACATTTTTTTTGTAAGAAGCCCCAACAGTATGAGAAAAAGCCTTATGGTGGAAAAGCAAAGAAGCAGCTAATGTGCTGGAGATGCCTGAGAATTACAACACATTCTTTACAGAAAGCTGTCAAACAAGCAGAAGCAAGACAGATCAACATAAGATCACAGAGGTTTGACTCATAAGATCTAATATCCTGAAGCTTTGGTCAGTGCGGTGGGACCGACTGTCAGATGAGAAGCCAAAGTTTGCATCAGAGAAATGTTCGTCTGTGGTGGGAAAGTGTGCTTTTTTCTATATCTAATGTGTCCAGCACACACACACACACAAACACATGGTTTCCTTTCAATGGCCGTCCACGATCAAGTGTTTTGTTTGCCGTGGAGATTGCAGAAAGACGGAAAACACATTTTTCACAACGTCGTGTGTGTCTGCATGATTTATGAATATTTATTCCAAATTGACATGTTTATTCCTCTCTTTGACAATATCGACTCAAGCCAGTTAAGCCAATACCGCTTACTGTGCACATTCTCATACAGAGTGGGCGATTATTATGTTTTTTTTCTGGGGCAAAAACGTACATTTTGAATGAATCTCTACCCTGCCGATCATAGCAATGCACAGTTTCATTGAGAGAAAATAAAAGTGTGTAAAGAAAGAGTCAGCTGTCGTGTCAGTGTACTGACAGTACATCAGCTCGGTCAAAAGGTTGCTTAACTTCTACATACTGTTTTCAGTTTACTGGATGTTTTCATTATGTAATGCATGTCAAAGTTTATTTGAACAGCATGGGGAATATATTGAGTAGAAGCAGCGAAAACTTGACAACGCTTTGCAGAAGTCACAGGTGCACCCCAGAATGCGTACTGTTCTCTCCTGTCTTGCAGAATCTCTCCAGGCATCAGCAGCTCTGTGTATCTGCGTAGCATTACTCCTCCATCTGTAAACATACCGCTGAGAGAACAGAAAAAAATTAATGCATGAATTATTGTTTATGCAGCTTCAATACAAACAGCTGAACGTTCCCTCACAAACCTTCACGGGACTCTTTAGCTCGTTTTTCATTTTCATACCACAGCTCGACGCAGGCCTTGATTGGACTTCAAGTCAAACAATTAATTGCACATTTTACTAGGATAGAACATCAAATTTTTACAGCTTATTGAGCATCACAAGTTCAACGATTTGCATTCTACTTCAAATAAAGGATCTCTGAAGTCTTGCAGGAGCAAAAAAACCCCCCAAAAAACAGTTTGTGAGCAAAAAAATAAAAAAAAGTCCAATCTCTTTATCTTGATAACAGATATTTTCATTACTGATTACACAACTTAAGCAACCACATGTCTACGTGCATCATTTGTTCTGTGGAAAGTTTAATGAGTTCTGTCACACAGTCTGTCACAGTCCCGATACCAACAGTTTCAACTGAATTATAGAGAACATTGTTCAATTAGCATATCTAATTGCTTTACTCACATCTGTCGCGTTAAACATCCAAACTGTTGCAAGTGCATGAAAAAAACCGTTATCTTTATTTTCAGATTTGATACAATGTTATCAAGTTTAAAAAAAAGAACAGTATATTTTGACTCATAATATGAGCATAATATCGAAACAGTCCATCAAAAAACAATCCGAGAAAGCACTTTCAGAAAGTACCTCGACGGAGGCCGCGGAATTTTTCTTTTGACACAAAGTGCAGATAGAAGAAGAAATAGGGGAATAATAAAGAAGGTTGTTTCTGTGATTTTTATAGAACGACAAAAATGATGGTTTAGCACCTCTTTGATTAAGCAGCAACAATAAAAGAACACAAAGGCATTAAAAATGTGCCAATATGCTGCTGTAAAATAGAAAAATCACTTTGTCTTTCAAGTAAATGCAGTGTTCTTTAAAAAACAGCAAAAGATATTAAAAGATGCGTTATCTTAATTCAAAATTTGATAAAGTAGGATTCTGTAATTGCACCATTGTATTTAATCTAAGCAGTCAAAATGAATAAATGGTCAAGTTTTTTAAAGAATGACTTTTTAAATTACACTCTTTAACTTTAGATGCTATCACAACACTGATAAAAGCACAAAACTGGCAGACTGACAGTCTATTCTTCTATGATGAGTGATTACACAAACCAGCCACTCTAGACATTAACGTCGTCTTATTTTGCTTCTTCTCTCCAACAAGTTTCCTGCTAAAAAAAATCCGCTCGGCACTGTTTGCGTAATCCTGCCGAGAGACAGACAAATAAATGAACAAGCCGTGCATCGCGTGTTCCGTTGTGTCAAAAAAACACAGATCAAATCTAGTTTTGCGTAAGTAGATCACTATCGTCCTGTGAGGTCAGCGATACATGAGCTAAAGTGAGACCAAGCGTGTGTTTGGGAACAGGATTTGAGACATCTTCCCACCATAGAGGCTAAGCTATCGGCTTAAAACTAAGTTGTGCTGTTGTTTTTTGTGTGTGGACAGGCAGCGCTTCTGTTTGGTGCTCCACAGTGCTGAGCCAAAAGTCACGAAGTAAACCATAATCCTGCGATAAAGATCACATAAGTAACGAATAATTATTGTAAATACACACCTACACATCCGCATGAACGGTATGCAGCGTCTTTGCAAGTTATTACCGTTAGAGTTCTTTGAATTGGGATTCGTTATTGTTTTTTTCTATAAGCAATGAAATAATGTTGTGTTACAGTCAGCAGGGACAAAATGTGGTTATTGAACTCAATAAAACAAACATAAAATGACAAAGAGAATGGAGATAAGCCCCGTAAGGCCGTGTGTCTAAACTCAACTTGTCAGCCACAGACATGAGTCAGCTACTATCGGGATGACTGCTGGATGCAGTCAGTGTCACATCAGCTCGGCTCTCGGCTGTAAACTCTTGCTCCCATATGTGATTTCAGTTAAACCCACAGTTTGATCTATTGTGACCGTTCTCGGAATGTCTGTTTCTCTGTCTGTTGGTTTTTATTGTTGTCATTTTCCTTTCTTCTTAATAAACATGTAATTTGCACTTTGATTGATGGCGGCTATTACATTCCCTCTCTCCTAGTCGCTGTGTCCGATGGCTAAACCAGCCAGTCCTCTCAGCCCCGTGGTCCTCATAAAAGTGACGGGCTAACGGTAAAGGCCCTGTTCTACCAGGCAAGTTCCTCTCTGCATTTCCTCCTGTAATTCCCATTACTGCCCTGGACTCCAGAGCTCACATCCCCCCCAAAAAAACCCCAGTTCGCTCATTTCCCACTCATCCTCCCACCATCTTCTCTTTAAGTCCTTCTCTGACACATTAAAGGTAATTTAAAACAATTAAAATAAAGTTCAAAGCTAAGATATAAGAAGGACACACTTGAGGTGATGCAGCAGACATATCACTACAGGCTTGTGAAAAAAAGAGAGAACTTATATATAGTACACATAGGTTCTATTTACATGTTTAATTCCCAGTCAGAGCAAAAAGCCCACATTCCCATTTCATCTATCACTGGAAGCTAAAATACAGCCATATATTCAGTGCAGCAGTCACTACCTCACAAATGTATTTTCCTGTATATTTGCCAAAGTGAAACAAATGGGTCCCGCAAGCTATAAACAGACATTATGAATCGCGTTTGATTTATGTCGCACATACATTTTTCTAATAAAGAAATTATTCAAGTTTGGCTCCCAGGCTTAAGAGAAAAAGACTGAAATGTTCTCTTTTTTTGCGATAATGCTGGTTTATATATAAAACAAGGCAGGACACCAACTGATCCCCTTTTCTTTTTGTCCCACAGAATCCTAACGACTTCTTCATTCCTCTGGTAGCTCAGGGGTTTCATTTCACTTCGAGTTCCAAGAACCACACTTTCAAACAAATCCTATTTTTATGCACTGTCTTATGACGTGATAACATCAGACTAATGCTACTTTTGGGGCTGTGTGACAGACTCAGAGGCTCCTCGGAGAAAGCCGTGGCTTTGAACATAGAATGTCAATAGTGATCTTCGAAGCTGTGAGTGATGCCGAAGAGGCATCGGTGGAGATATTATGACCAATTATATCACATCTGACGATGCTGCTCTGATTTATGCTCAAGCTTTGCGCCCTGTGTGCAATTACAAGTTAACCTGCGGCCACGTGCGTACTTAAGAGGTGGTTTTTCATGTGATGTAAATGAATGGAAATGGGAATCCAGGTCAAATTATTTGTGATACAAAGAGTGTTCAGGGAAAAGCATTACTTAACTAAGAAAAGTCATGACTTCATTTGAAAAAAAATGAGCAAAACACAATAACAAACATGTTTGTTTGTTTCATGGCTTCTCATTCATACCACAATGTTAAACTACTTATGTCTAGTTATTCACTTAACTACACTATATACTATATTATTGTATGAAAATGTTATTTTTGTCCTATAAGGATTTGATCAGTCTATGGACATAAAGTTACCCTCCCTGTGATTGGGTTTCAAAGCCACATGATTTGCATATGCAAACTACACAAACACTTCCTTCTGATTCAAGTACAAGGAAGTATTTAAAGTGTGAAGCTGTCAGTGATGCGAGCCACCGTTCTTCAGTAGCTCTGCTGGACTCTGATCTCACCATGTTCATCAACTGTAAGCTGTCAGTGCTGATGCTTGTGCTGATTCTTGGTGGTCAAGGTAAGCTAAGAAGCATTTTACAGGGTGTATATATACACTTTCTAATCCAGGTCATAGTAGAAGATACTTTACACAACTGTACATGTATGAGATACTGCATTTGTCATATGGAGATGTATACATGTTTGTATGTATGTATGTATATATATATACATGTATTTCTTTTTTTTTTTTGACAGTATATGCAGGAAAAATCTTTGGTGGCAATGAAGTTGTGCCACACAGCCGGCCATACATGGTGCTGTTGAGGAAAGTAATGTCAGATGGTAGTATAGGCCACTGTGGAGGATTTCTTCTGAGTGAGGACTTTGTGATGACTGCAGCCCACTGCCAAGCCAAGTTAGTTTAACATTTTATGTTTTACCTACAGACAAGGATGTTACCAAATATTCTGGGTCCCCTAATAGACGTTCTCATTCCAACTGCACCCTGGGGTCATTCATTGGAACTTTAATTTAAAATTCATGAAAAAAAGAGTTTTTTTGGCAACTATGCTACAGACATTTAGTCTTCTAATACTTTTGTCGTATTTTTGCATTTAATTTCAGGTCTTACACAGTCTTACTGGGAGTTCACAATGTGAACAACAAGAATGAAAAAATACAGCAAATAGCTGTGGAACAAGCATTTCCACATAAAGATTACAATAATTCTTCATACATTAATGATGTAATGCTTCTTAAGGTAAGAACATACAGAGAAGATAATGACTGTTTTTCTGTTTCAACATTTTGTTTCTCATTGCAAATTATACATCAGATATCTTCATCTATAGTAGGCCTGAAATACTGCATCTGTTACAACTAAACATGAAATGCTTTAGACAAGAGGTACATGTGTGTGGAAGAAGTGCTTCTTTCAGATTTGTATTTGTGGTATTATTATATTCTTCTTTCTTCCTCAAGATGAGCTCCAAGGCTACTTTCAATGACAACGTGAAGACCATCACTCTTGCATCTGGTGATCAGGGTGCCCTTCCAAAATCATGCAGAATCTCTGGCTGGGGACGAAAAGACAGGAACATTGATAACATGTCTTCCAAACTCAGGGAAGTCGGTGTGACACTGATTAACGATGAGAAATGTACGAAGGGAAACATGTACTGCTCTGAGGGAGAGAACGGACCAGGGGAGGTATGTGCATTTTTGAAGTGTAACACGTGCAACCAAACTTTGGTCAATAATGATGATTGTTTTACTGTTTACTTAAACCACATACTGTGAATTTCAGGGAGACTCTGGTGGTCCTCTGGTCTGCGAAGACAATAAGGCCTATGGGGTGATATCCGCCACCTTCAGACCATCTAATGGTGGCCCTGATGTGTATAGGTACGCCAAGATTCCTGACTACAGACGCTGGATTGGTTCAACTACTAGAAATGCTCTGATGAAGGTCAAACGCATGTGACACCTGGATTTTACTGTTTGCATTACAGAAGTAAAAACTGAGATGCTAATACCCACTTCTTCTATATTAATAAGACTGTGGACATAAGTCTTGCTTTAGACAGAATTAACCAAATCACACTTAACTGAAATAATACAAACACAATTTTTGTTTTCAGAAATTGAGGCAAAATTTGCTCTTTCTTGTGTGAATGTTTTCTCTACTGCTGCAGGGGTTACAACCTGGCAACTACTTTTTTGATTGTAAACTTCTAAATATTATAAATTTCTACAGTGAATCCACAAGCAGGTTCTTTGAGGCTGTGCTGTAACAAGTGTGGTTTAAAATCTGAAACATAAGTTGATTCATTGCTGTTTAAAAGCTGCAACACCCGCCGATATGAGATACTGTATGCCATTCTGCTGAAACATAAACTCCAATAAAGAGAATATTGCTTTGTGCATTTTTTTAGGAGACATCTGATACAAACACAGAATCCTCTACGTTTGTTTTGCACCATATCGTCAAAGAATAAACTGTGTGTATTCTCTCAGCAAGCGTGTACACTTCTCTTCTAGGCCATGACTTAAGGCAACAACAAGACAACACTGCCTCCTTGTGAGGAATGTGAACTGATGCATCAAGAAGAATTTGAGCCTTCAGTTTTATTTCTGAGCTTTAAATCTAATCAAGCTGATGGCTAGCGTGTGACATCACTTTTCAGTTACACAGGTGCATTTTGTTTCTATTTTCGACAGTGTTTAGGTATCAAATAAAGTGATCTTCATTTCTTACCACTGAGAAGTTAGCTGAGGTGATTGGAGCTCATTTCAAATGTCCTTTGACTGCTTTGAATATATTCCTAATATGAGGAAATGTGTTACAGTGCAGAGAATATATGACCTCATCCATGTTGCTGAAAGCTAATTTTACTCTAAAAAAAAAACATCATATGGACAAGTTGACATGGTAAAATAACATGTTTTTTGGAGAGGGCCTTAAAAAACACTTTCTAAGCTTGTCGAGATGCAGTTGAATGTTTCCAACATGGACTGTACACATATCTGCTTGCATAATCAGAGGCATGTGAAATCCCAAATATATAAGATCACATTAATTCTTTGCTTTCATTGGGCAGCAGTTTGACCCAAACTGACACAGAAACGATCGTCTGTACGTCACATACAAAGCCATATACTACGAACAAACCGGCTTCACATCCTAAACTGGCATCGTTACTTTTTCCAAATGTGGTGAAAGATAAGAGTAAAGGGCCTTCTTCAAATGGCACCACTTCTATTTTCTAAGAGCTGTGAGAAGTTTTGTGTTTGATCACCTTCCATATATCCGTATATTTACAGCTGCTTCAGATCTGCTGGTTATAATTTTAAATTACAAATTGCACTTGCTGGTCAGGATAGAAGCTATTGGGTTGATATAAGCCAAATATTTCCCAGGGAATCATATATGTCCTCTTGACCGTCCTTTAAGTGTGAGTTAAGAGCAATAGGGTCACAGTGGGACACTTTATGAGGCGCTGAGTGTCTTTCCAGTCTTCATGCTCAGCCTCATTTCATCACATCCATTGATGGTCGGCAATCCTCTTTTACTCCTTTATTCCAAACTCTAACCAATTCATCAACACCTTGCTTGCCTTTCAAATAGGCTCATCTGTGTAGAAAGTGAAAGAAATGGGATCCAAATCCTCCTGTGTGCATAAAGTCTAGGCNCTATGCTACAGATATTTAGTCTTCTAATATTTTGTCGTATTTTTGCATTTAATTTCAGGTCTTACACAGTCTTACTGGGAGTTCAAAATGTGAACAACACAAATGAAAAAATACAGCAAATAG
Source organism: Stegastes partitus (assembly GCF_000690725.1). Lineage (NCBI taxonomy): Eukaryota > Metazoa > Chordata > Actinopteri > Pomacentridae > Stegastes > Stegastes partitus. Next base: position 780,896 of record NW_007577764.1, read on the forward strand.
CTGTGGAACAAGCATTTCCACATAAAGATTACAATCATTCTTCATACGTTAATGATGTAATGCTTCTTAAGGTAAGAACATACAGAGAAGATAATGACTGTTTTCCTGTTTCAACATTTTGTTTCTCATTGCAAATTATACATCAGATATCTTCATCTATAGTAGGCCTGAAATACTGCATCTGTTACAACTAAACATGAAATGCTTTAGACAAGAGGTACATGTGTGTGGAAGAAGTGCTTCTTTCAGATTTGTATTTGTGGTATTATTATATTCTTCTTTCTTCCTCAAGATGAGCTCCAGTGCTACTTTCAATGAGAATGTGAAGCCCATCACTCTTGCATCTGGTGATCAGGGCGCCCTTCCAAAATCATGCAGAGTCTTGGGCTGGGGACGAAAAGACAGGAACATCGACAACATGTCTTCCAAACTCAGAGAAATTGGTGTGACACTGATTAACGATGAGAAATGTACGAAGGGAAACATGTACTGCTCTGAGGGAGAGAACGGACCAGGGCAGGTATGTGCATTTTTGAAATGGAACACGTGCAAACAAACTTTGGTCAATAATGATGATTGTTTTACTGTTTACCTAAATCACATACTGTGAATTTCAGGGAGATGCTGGTTGCCCACTGGTCTGCGAAGACAATAAGGTCTATGGGGTGATATCCGCCACCTACAGACCATCTAGTGGTGGCCCTGATGTGTATAGGTACGCCAAGATTACTGAGGACAGACATTGGATCATTTCAACTATTAAAAATGCCCTGATGACGGTCAAATGCCTGTGACACCTGGATTTTACTGTTTGCATTACAGAAATAAAAACTGAGATGCTAATACCCACTTCTTCTATATTAATAAGACTGTGGACACAAGTCTTGCTTTAGACAGAATAAACCAAATCACACTTAACTCTGATGCTTAGAAATAATACAAACACAGTTTTTGTTTTCACAAATTGAGGCAAAATATGTGAATTTGATTTGGTTATTTTCAGTTTGCTCTTTCTTGTGCTATTGTTTTCTCTCCTGCTGCAGGGGTTACAACCTGGCAACTACTTTTTTGACTGTAAACTTCTACATATTATGAATTCTACAGTGAATCCACAAGCAGGTTCTTTGAGGCTGTGCTGTAACAAGTGTGGTTTAAAATCTGAAACATAAGTTGATTCATTGCTGTTTAAAAGCTGTAATACCTGCCAATATGAGATACTGTATGCCATTCTGCTGAAACATAAACTCCAATAAAGAGAATATTGCTTTGTGCATTTTTTTTTAGAAGACATCTGATACAAACACAGAATCCTCTACGTTTGTTTTGCACCATATCGTCAAAGAATAAACTGTGTGTATTCTCTCAGCAAGCNTAGAAAGTGAAAGAAATGGGATCCAAATCCTCCTGTGTGCATAAAGTCTAGGCTGTAAGCATTTGGACATTTTTTTTGTCATGTCTTTTCGCCCTCACAGTCATTTTGAAAAACGACAAAAGTCTCACTGTTAGATTGAGTAGATTGTGCAAGGTGCTGCCCTTTTAACACATAATGCAGGGGTTCAAAAGTGACTGAACACATGGATGCTAAGTGTGTTTTTGTTGTTTGTTTTTTTTTGCCAGTTTTGTCATTTCAGTGTTGGTTTGACCTCAGAGGAGTTTACCCGAGGATCTGAGTTGTAGGCCGAGGGGGACTCGTCTGACAATATTTGTATATTATGAAAAGAGGACAGTAATGAGAAAAAGAAAATGAACAGGACAGCTATTTATGGATGATTTCACCATTGATGGAAGCAAATCATTGACATTCATCCATTATCTATACACCGCTTAATCCTCACCAGGGTTGTGGGGGGGATGGAGCCTATCCCAGCTGACTTAGGGTGAAGGCAGGGGACACCCTGGACAGGTCACCAGTCTATCACAGGGCTACACTTAGACTTAAGGCAACAGCAAGACAACACTGCCTCCTTGTGAGGAATGTGAACTGATGCATCAAGAAGAATTTGAGCCTTCAGTTTTATTTCTGAGCTTTAAATCTAATCAAGCTGATGGCTAGCGTGTGACATCACTTTTCAGTTACACAGGTGCATTTTGTTTCTATTTTCGACAGTGTTTAGGTATCAAATAAAGTGATCTTCATTTCTTGCCACTGAGAAGTTAGCTGAGGTGATTGGAGCTCATTTCAAATGTCCTTTGACTGCTTTGAATATATTCCTAATATGAGGAAATGTGTTACAGTGCAGAGAATATATGACCTCATCCATGTTGCTGAAAGCTAATTTTACTCTAAAAAAAAAACATCATATGGACAAGTTGACATGGTAAAATAACATGTTTTTTGGAGAGGGCCTTAAAAAACACTTTCTAAGCTTGTCGAGATGCAGTTGAATGTTTCCAACATGGACTGTACACATATCTGCTTGCATAATCAGAGGCATGTGAAATCCCAAATATATAAGATCACATTAATTCTTTGCTTTCATTGGGCAGCAGTTTGACCCAAACTGACACAGAAACGATCGTCTGTACGTCACATACAAAGCCATATACTACGAACAAACCGGCTTCACATCCTAAACTGGCATCGTTACTTTTTCCAAATGTGGTGAAAGATAAGAGAAAAGGGCCTTCTTCAAATGGCACCACTTCTATTTTCTAAGAGCTGTGAGAAGTTTTGTGTTTGATCACCTTCCATATATTCGTATATTTACAACTGCTGCAGATCTGCTGGTTATAATTTTAAATTACAAATTGCACTTGCTGGTCAGGATAGAAGCTATCGGGTTGATATAAGCCACATATTTCCCAGGGAATCATATATGTCCTCTTGACCGTCCTTTAAGTGTGAGTTAAGAGCAATAGGGTCACAGTGGGACACTTTATGAGGCACTGAGTGTCTTTCCAGTCTTCATGCTCAGCCTCATTTCATCACATCCATTGATGGTCGGCAATCCTCTTTTACTCCTTTATTCCAAACTCTAACCAATTCATCAACACCTTGCTTGCCTTTCAAATAGGCTCATCTGTGTAGAAAGTGAAAGAAATGGGATCCAAATCCTCCTGTGTGCATAAAGTCTAGGCCGTAAGTATTTGGACATTTTTTTTGTCATGTTTTTTCGTCCTCACAGTCATTTTGGCTTCTTAATAACTGTGCAACAAATGTTGAATACTCTCCAGGATGTCGGTATATGTGTTACCTTGTCAGTGTTTAAAACCTCAGAGGATTCACCACGAGATGTAAACTCCGGATAGGCAATGTTCTATTAAGCACTAAACAGTGCGAACCAACTGCGCCACCCTGCGGCCCAATTCAGTGTTGGTTTGACCTCAGAGGAGTTTACCCAAGGATCTGAGTTGTAGGCCGACAATGCACTAAAACAACAACCAAGCTCTATCAATATTATGAAAAGAGGACAGTACTGAGAAAAAGAAAATGAACAGCACAGCTATTTATTGATGATTTTACCATTGATGGAAGCAACAGAATGAATGCAGGAGCAGCCTGTGTAGTAAATTCCTCAAAATGCATCAAAGGTCACTGGACATAAGGTCATTTTTCAGGAGGACAACATTTCCTCAACAATCAGCCAGCATTTCAGGAAGAAAGGGAGGAATAGCAAAGACTGAAAGACTCATTCATCTGACCTCAATCTACTTTTCTTGAATTACACTTGTGGAGGACCAGACGGAATTCATACCTGTCAGGAGTTGAGTTTCCAATGACTCCTAGAACTCAAAATGCTCTATGATGGAATGATTGAAACACATGCCACCTTGCCACAATATCAATTATGCATTTTGTTTTTTTCATACATTTGCTATAGGTCTTCTTGAAATATGACTAAATCTATTGGGTCAAAAATATACCAATAGCAACTTGAATTTGCTGAAAGAGAACCCGAAGAGAACCCATGCCGTACGGGGGGAACATGCAAACTCCATGCAGAAAGATCCCGGGTGTCCCCACTGGGACGCAAACCAGTGACCTTCTTGGTGGGAGGCAACGGTACTGACCACTGAGCCACCTTGCAGCCCCAAATCATTGACATCACAAGGAAAATCACTTTCAAAGCAGCTACAGATCCCATAATCATCTAACAGTTGTTTGCCATTGATTGCCATTCTTGTGAATGATTACAATTGCCTACAGCTGCTGAATCCTCTGAACTCATTTAAACGGGGCTCATTTGACACACTTTTTAGACTCTGCCACAAACGCTACAGTCTAAGTCTGCTGTAGGTTTAAGGGGCTGAAACAGATCTGAAAAAGCAAATCACTGATTTGAACAAGTCAGGAAAGTCAATTGGAGTAATTTCAAAGCAGCTGCAGATGTAATAATTATCTGTACAAACAACTGTTTGTTAGTGTAAAGTCTCACTGCCATAATGAAACAGAAAATGTAAACTGTTACCTGCTGCTGAGAGACAACTGGTCAGGAACGTCTAGAGTCAACCAAGAATCACCATAAAGCAGGTCTGCAATGAATTAGAAGTTACTGGAACACAGCTGTCAGGGTCTACATTCAAGTGTGTTTTACATCATCATGAGCTGATAGGCTGCTGTGCAAAAGGAAGCCCTTCCTCTAGAAGCAGCACCTTAAGGCTCGACTGAAGTTTGCTGCTAATCACATGAACAAAGAAAAGGCCGTCTGGAGAAAATGTTTGTGATCAGATGACACAAAAAGTCAGCTATTTGGCCACAATGACCAGAAATATGTCAAGTTACAGTGCAGTCAAAATGTATGACCTTGAGTTTGGCCTTGAAACAACATCCAAGGTCAAATGTAACATCACCAACAGAAAGCCCCAACGTGATGGCTTATCTCCACCAAATACCATGAATCTACCTTCCACCCATTTGGAGGTATATGGCGTTTTTTGAAAACGTGACCTTTGACCTTTAGCGGAGCGATCTTTGCACTGATTGATCCCAAAATCTAATCATTCCGAGGAGAGGCCACTCCTAGCTCACCAGTAAAATATCAACTTATTAGACCTTCACAGTGGAGCTATAGCTTCATTGCTCTAGCTGGCCATCATCAGGGCCAACTATACTAATAAATCTATGAAAGAACCGACATGCATTACTACTTTGTTGTGAAAAAAAATCATAGAAAATTAAGAGTCATAGGAGTCACTGGAAACTCAAGACTGCCATCATGTGCATGGTCTTTACAACTGTACATAAACTGTATATCCAGCCTAAAAGCCTAAAGGAGTACAATTGTCACTGAGTAATTAGCTGAACAGAGTTTTCGCTTCAGGTACTTTAGCTTAAACTTAAAATAGACAAAGTATGAGAACAGACATCTACAAAAGGTGACAAATGAGAGGAAACATGACATTGATGTACCAGAGTGGTTAAATATATGTCTGGCTCATGGCTTTGTCCATTTTGATTCAAACTAAAATTCTAAGAGTTATGCAATGTGCCCTGGGCAG
>NW_007577764.1:787552-893233 GCF_000690725.1 Stegastes partitus
ATGAGTTCTGTCACGCAGTCTGTCACAGCCCCGATACCAACATTTTCAACTGAATTATAGAGAACATTGTTGAATTAGCATATCTAATTGCTTTACTCACATCTGTCGCGTTAAACATCCAAACTGTTGCAAGTGCATGAAAAAAACTTTACCTTTATTTTCAGATTTGATACAATGTTATCAAATTTAAAAAAGAACAGCATCTTTTGACTCAAAATATTCGCATAGTATCGAAACAATCCATCAAAAAACAATCCGAGAAAGCACTTTCAGAAAGTACCTCGACGGAGGCCGCGGAATTTTTCTTTTGACACAAAGTGCAGATAGAAGAAGAAATAGGGGAATAATAAAGTAAGTTGTTTCTGTTATTTTTATAGAACGACAAAAATGATGGTTTAGCACCTCTTTGATTAAGCAGCAACAATAAAAGACATAAAGGCAGTAAAGATTTGCTAATATGCTGCTGTAAAATATAAAAATCACGTGCTGGACTTTGTCTTTCAAGTACATGCAGTGTTCTTTCACATCAGCTCGGCTCTCAGGCTGTAAACTCTTGCTCCCATATGTGACTTCAGTTAAACCCACAGTTAGATCTACTGTGACTGTTCTTAGGACGTCTGTTTCTCTGTCTGTTGGTTTTTATTGTTGTCATTTTCCTTTCCTGGGCTGGAAGGTGACTCGGTGGTTGCTTTGCAGCAAGAAGGTCGTCAGTTCGGTCTCCCTGTGCAGCGTGGGTTCTCTCCGGGTTCTCCGGCTTCTTCCCACAAGTCCAAAAAGATGTTGAGGTTAATTGGTGATTGTAAATTGTCTGTAGGTGTGAATGTGAGTCTGTCTCTAAGTGTAGTCCTGTGATAGACTGGTGACATGTCCAGGGTGTCCCCTGCCTTCGCCCTAAGTCAGCTGGGATAGACTCCAGCCCCCCATGACCCTGGTGAGGATTAAGCGGTGTATAGAAACTGAATGGATGGATTTTCTTGTCTTCTCAATAAACATATAATTTGCACTTTGATTGATGATGGCTATTACATTCCCTCTTTCCTACACAGCAAAATCAGCACATTAACTCTGTCAAAATTGATTTCAATACTTTTAAAGTGTCTATATGGGTCCACACAACAAATTGTTAATTTACTTCTTTTTGGGGGGTTGGTATCTTAACACTTATTGTACGGTGGCTGATGGGGGCAAATGACGTACTTATACACATACGAGATGCATATACATGAATGTGTTGCATAAACAGAAACGCGCTGCAACAAGAAAACGCTGCATATCCACTCACACAACGGAAGTGCCCCAGGCCTCTAGGGGCAGTAGTGAGCTTTTCACCTGAGAGGCAGACAATGGTGAGGGAGACATTAACAAGTCTACCTTATTTCCCCCTACAAAGGACACACTTGAGGTGATGCAGCAGACATATCACTACAGGCTTGTGAAAAAAAGAGAGAACTTATATATAGTACACATAGGTTCTATTTACATGTTTAATTCCCAGTCAGAGCAAAAAGCCCACATTCCCATTTCATCTATCACTGGAAGCTAAAATACAGCCATATATTCAGTGCAGCAGTCACTACCTCACAAATGTATTTTCCTGTATATTTGCCAANCACCTTAAGGCTCGACTGAAGTTTGCTGCTAATCACATGAACAAAGAAAAGGCCGTCTGAAGAAAAGGTTTGTGATCAGATGACACAAAAAGTCAGCTATTTGGCCCCAATGACCAGAAACATGTTTGGAATAAAGAAAGTGAGGCCTTTAGCTCAAAGAACACCAAACCTACCATCATGCATGGTGGTGGCAGTATTATGCTCTGTGGATGTTCTGCTGACAGTGGAACTTGTGCTTCACACAAAGTACATACAATAATGAAGAAGGAGGTTTACCTCCACATTCTTCAGGAAAACCTGAAGTCATCAGTCAGAAGATTGGGTCTTGGATGCAGGTGGGTGTCCCAACAAGACAATGACCCCAAACGCACATCGAAAGTGGTAAAGAAATGTCTAAATGTGGCAAGAATTAAAGTTTCAGGCTGGTCTCCCCAAAGTCCTGATTTAATTCCCATCAAGAACGGCAACCAAAAGCGTCTAGTTGAGATGAACATGGCCAAGGAACATTTAACCAGGTATTAGCATTGCTGTGTGTATACTTCTAACTCAGCAGATTTGGTCTTGTTTCCAGAAGAATTCTAACTAGAGGGCCCTCAGTGGAGGGATGTAGTCGCCCCTGCAGTTCATGATTACACTGAGCCCCAGTCAACCATTATTCCATCCAATTTACCACAAATAGGTGTTTTCTTTCACTAATCATGGTTGGCTGGTTGTCAGGGTGAAATGAGTACTATCCATGTATACATTACATGGAATTTAAAATATAATGGCAATATCAAATTTTTTTACCTTGAGTTTGATCTTGAAATATCACCCAAGATCAAATGTTATATCCCCAGTGGGAATCCTATATATGGCTTATGATACAAATAATGTGTCCGTCTTGCACCTTCTTCAACTTACAGTGCAGTCAAAATGTATGACCTTGAGTTTGGCCTTGAGATAACATCCAAGGACAAATGTAACATCACCAACAGAAAGCCCCAACATGATGGCTTATCTCCACCAACCCCCTCTTAAAGTTACAAGGATAAAAGTCACAAAGGTACAGCTTTTGTTTATTATTTATATTTTGTTTTCTTTCTAATTATCTGTAGTTATGCAGTGACCATTGTACACCTGATTTAAGTTAAATATATGTTTGGCTCATGGCTTTGTCCATTTTGATTGAAACTAAACTTCTAAGAGTTGTGCAATGTGCCCTGGGCAGCACCCTGGAAACTTCTATGTTAAAAATAACATCTCAAAGGACTAAGACATAATCAGTGGGCGATACTATTTCACAAGTCAAGCAGAGGAAACGGTTTTTGATAGTCATCTGTGTACTTCCTCCTAGTTACAAACGGTGTGAAAGATGCAAGAGCTTTTCAAATGCATGTGACAAGACAATATTCAGACAGAGAAGAGTCAGATTTTAACTGAATCACACTCTGATGTAGATTTTGTTTCTCATAAACTGAAATGGAGGAAACATAGATTTACTATTATGAAGAATTGAACTTTTGGGGATAATGCAAGCCAAATACAGGGAATGAATCAAATATGAAATTAGTAAATAGAAGAATCAGTGTCTAAAAACACTGTGGGGTTGGACTGAACTCTCAGGGTAATAGTTAGTACTGAGTTCTAACAAATAAAGGATGTTTGTCACACTGTGTGTATGCAGATTAACAAATACACTGTGACAGCTGTTGACTGATGAATACATACAGTCAAGAAATATAACTATTGAAATGAATTTGGGATAAAAAAATAAAAAAGTAAAAAATCCATTGTTGAAGCATCCTGGCTCAGCATCCAAAGCTTTTCAAGCCCAGTACCAAATTTTCAGTTATATTGAGGTCTGGGTCCTGACTTGACCACTCCAGAATATTCACCTTGATGTCTTTACACCATGTTAAATTTTAAACCATGACATTTTAAACCCCCTTTGTAGCTTTTGCTGTATGCTTCAGGTCACATGATGTTGTTATGTTGAGAAACAAATCTTTCTCCAAGTGGCAGTTCTTTTGCAAACAGCATCGGGTTGTGCTCCAGGATTTCTAAATACTTTGCTGCATTCATTTTACCTTGTACCTTTACAAGTCTCCCATGGCTGGCTGTTGAGAAGCTTTCCCGCATTATGATGCTGCCACCCCCATGCTTCATACTGGAGATTGTTGATAATAGCATTCACTTAGTTTCTCAGTCCTGATTTACTAACATAATCATCAGTGGGGGACTGTTTTTATTGAGGGTTTAGTTTTTTAGTTGTGTCTGCTTGTTTCCTTTTGTTCTGTAAAGCAGTTTGTGTTACATTCCGTTTAACGAAGAATTTCTATATAAATAAAGTCTGTTGCTAAGTAGAACAGTCCTTGCAAGCCGTTAGCACGATCATCCTTACTTTCATTGTTATTAGGTGTGGAACAATAAAGTAGTTATGGCATCTGCACTTGCATGTTTTCTAAATCACACTGTTTAAGATGCTTCCTTGTGATGGTTGTTAGTTGGGGGAAATGTCACTCATCATCTAATCATTCTCAAAGTACGCTGCTTCCTGTTTCTCTGTTATCTTACCGGCAAATTTGCAAACCGCAAACTTTGATGGCATCTTTCTCATGTCTGCAAATTTCTTTCTTGAAGGTGTGTGCACAGTTTCAAACAGCCTAAACTTCATCCAGACTTTCATTAGCTCTGTAAGGTGTGATGAATGTATTTACAGATGTGACTGTGACTCTGTCTGATCAGCTTTGTAAATGCATTTTTCATTATCTGTCCATTATATACACTACCGGTCGAAAGTTTTAGAACACCAAACTTTTTCCAGTTTTTTACTGAAAATTATTCAGTTTATTGTGTCATTGCACTCTGAAATGAAATCATAGAACAAATAAGCAATTTGAGTTGAAAAATAAATCATGGAATCAATTTATAGACCAAAATTTATTCAAAACTTTTGACTCATCAAAGTAGCCACCTTTGGCAGATATAGCAGCTGAAAACACTCGTGGCATTCTTTCTATAATAGAAATCAAATATTCTTCAGAAAGTTCTTCCCAAGTCTGTTGTAGAAGTTCCCATAACTGTGTGGCACTTGTAGGCTGCTTGGTTTTCATTCTTCTGTCTAGTTCATCCCAAACCAGCTCGATGGGGTTTAAGTCTGGACACTGTGCTGGCCACTCCATGTTTTCAAGCTTACCATCTTGTTCTTTTTCCTGAGGTAGTTTTGGCATAGCTTGGACTTGTATTTTGAGTCATTATCTTGCTGTAGGATGAACCTCTGACCAACGAGGTGCATACCAGAGGGTATTGCATGGTGCTGCAGAATGCTGTGGTAGCCGTTTTGGTTCAGGGTACCTCTCACTCTGTACAAGTCACGGACCCTGGATCCAGCAAAACAGCCCCTGGATCCAGCAAAACAGCCCCAGACCATCACACTCCCTCCTCCATGTTTGACAGTTGATGTCACACACCGTGGAACCATCCTCTTGCCTACTCGACGACATACAAAGATCCTGCGTGACAAACTGAAGATTTGAAATTTTGATTCATCAGTCCATAATACCTTCTTCAGTAGTCCAATGGTGGCGTTTCGTGGCCGAGGAGGGCCTCTTTGTCTCATTCTGACGTTTTAGCAATGGCTTTCTTGCTGCAACTCGTCCTGTCAAACCTGCAGCTCGAAGTCTTCTCTTCACAGTTGAAACTGAGACTTGCTTACTACGACCACTATTAAGCTGTTGTCCTGTGAGCCGTCTATCATGCAAGCTGTTAACTCTCAGAATCTTGTTCTCTGGTTCAGTTGTGGCTTTGGGTCTGCCAGACCGCTTCCTGTCAGAGTTTGCCCCAGTTTCTGAGTGCCTTTTGATTGTCACTGTACTCACTGGCACCTTGACTTTCTTTGCAGTTTCCCTGTAGGAAAGACCTCCATCTTTAAGTGTTATGATGGTCTGTCTCTCTTCCATTGTTAATTGACTTTTTCTCGCCATTTTTGTAGCAACACATTACTTTCTGCAGTACAATACTGTTCAGCTGATGCTCATGAGGGTCTGGTACTACAGTGTGTTCCAACACTGCTTTTATGGAGACAGAGGGGGTTATATGTAATCAAGAAAAGTTGGAACACCTGTAGGAATTAGTAGCACCAGCTTTCAAGGCTGTTTCAACCTTCATTGCTGCAGAACAGCTTTAATTGTTAATCCACTTTGTGTTTCCTGAAAAAGGCCTTTTTGTATTATTCTGGAATGTACATTATTTTTCATTTTTGTGTAACCAAACCTTTTTTGTAAACCTCTGGCTGTTCAGTACTTACCTTTGTACCATTTCAAGCTATTCATAGGACTTGCACAACCTGAATTGCAATAAATAACTGGAAAAATTAGGGTTTTCTAAAACTTTTGACCGGTAGTGTATATATATATAAATATTTTTCATTGGATGTACTCATTTTTGACACCACTGTACAGTATGGGAATTACTATCTCATGTATTATTATTACTTTTATTATTGTGAAAAGCAGCTTTGTTCTAGAGCTCCAAAGTGCATGTCGTAGGCTGCCGTCATGTTGCCATGAAATCTTTTTATCATTACCTTAAGATAGGTTGTTGTGCTGCGATCTGACAGAATCAGCACACACACACACACACACACACACACACACACAAACCCTTTTAGACAGTAGCTAAACACCTTTCTCATAAACTGTGGCTAGTTTCATCATTTGGGAATAATCTAATTATTATTATTTATTATTTTCTGGTTCAGCCCAATGATAGAAAGGTGACCAAAGTATTCTTTTTCTATAGTGAGAATTTTAAAAAAAATAATAAAAATGAAGCTTTTATTTTTATGTAAAGCCTGAACCATAAAATAATTGCTAGAAATTTCAATTTAAAAAAAAATGGAGTGTTTATTGAACCCTCAGACAAATTAAAGATAAAACAAAAAATTGAAGAGCAATTTTTATATGAATTTTAATTTGTACAATTTCTGCTAAATCTGGTATTTTTGGTGCATGAATCACGATCTGTGGTGGATTATGTGTCTGGTTGTATACATCAGGTTTTTCAGGCAAACAAATATTATCAAGCTGATGATGTAGAGGTCTCAACAACTCATGTGTTAAATATTATACACTTGCATGGTTAAGAGAAGATTAGAATGAAGTTTCCTTTGGGGCTGTGTGACCTCCACAAGAGCCACAGCAAAATACCAATGGAGGTCTTTGAGGCTGTGTGGATATCCACTAAATCCAAATCACATTTATATTTTTTAAAATCTAACTTTTGTCTTTTGGCCCAGGAGGTGATCGATATCTCCTCCTTATGATGGCGGTTCAAAGCCACGTGATTTGCATATGCAAACTACACAAACACTTCCTTCTGCCTCGAGTACAAGGAAGTATTTAAAGTGTGAAGCTGCCATCGCTCTTCAGTAGCTCAGCTGGACTCTGATCTCACCATGTTCATCAACTGTAAGATGGCAGTGCTGATGCTTGTGCTGACTCTTGATGGCCAAGGTAAGTTTCTTTTAATGGTGCTTAAGGGTGTTGTAGAGAATCAGTGCTGCGATGTTTAGCCCTTGATGGCATACAACATTTTTGTCTCAGTTCATTCAGGAGGAATCATTGGAGGCCACGAGGCTAAGGCACACAGTCGGCCATACATGGCGGTTCTGGAGAGGCACATGCCAGACAACAGCACTGAATTCTGTGATGGATTCCTCCTCAATGAGGATTTTGTGATGACTGCCGCCCACTGTCAAGCTAAGTCAGTTTAACACACTTTGTGTTTGACATGGATGATGCCACAAATTCTGGAGACCCTGATAATTTTTCTGATGTTTTGATTTTGTTAATACAATGCCGTCTTTTCCCTCCTGGATACGTTTTTCCACATGTTTCTGTCATTTCAGGTCCTTTAATGTCTTGCTAGGTGTTCACAACTTTCATAACAAAAAGGGAGTACAGAATTTGTCTGTGACGGAAGCATTTCCACACAAAGATTACAATGCAACTGACAAAAGCAATGTACAAAATGACATAATGCTTCTGAAGGTAAAAGAATCAACTCTATATTAAATAGTTTTATTTCACTGCAGAAATTTGATATTCAAAACTTTTTTTTTTTGTCTGTCCCTACTTGTCAAGTTGAGCTCCAAGGCAGAATTGAACGACCATGTGAAAGGTATTGATCTCGCGGACAAAGAAAATGACCATCTGCCAAATTCCTGCATAGTCTCTGGCTGGGGGAAAACAGGAAATAGTCATTACAATTCCCTCATTCTCATGGAGGTCAATGTAACCCTGACTAAAAACAAGCTGTGTGATGGGAGAAAGCTGTACTGCTCTGAGGGAAACGCTGGACCAGCTAAAGTTTGTATATTTTTGTAACTACAATAATGAGTTCAATATTCACTTGAAGCGATTACTGCTTACTGTGAATGTTTTGTTTTTCCAGGGAGACTCTGGTGGTCCATTAGTCTGTGATCAGAAGGCATACGGGTTGGTGTCCCACAACCGGGTTGAAAACCACACGAAAGTCTACATGTATACTAAGATACCCGACTACAAAGACTGGATCAATATCACGCAACATAACGGAAAGTTCTCATACATGTAACACGTGATTGATCAAATATTTGAAGGTATCGTTTGTGTAATGTTGCTAAAGAAGAGGTCTGAGAACTTAGATGTTAATAATACGACTGAAGTCTGAGTTAAAAAGATAAAATCATATGATTTTGATGTGGTTACGTTCAAAACTTCTGTGTGGTAGCTGCTGATAACAGATTTTGTGTAGCATGTGCTTCAAAACAGCCTTGAATATGTTAAAGGAACTGCTGCTTTCTTCATCTTATTTTTTTGCTCAAATATGAACATGTGTACCATTATGTTTGTTTTGTACTGCGTTTTTTTGAACAATAAACTGTTGTTGTAACACGATTGATTTATCTTATTTGTCTTATTGATCTTATTCTGTCAAATCCGACATGAACAGGCAACTCACTCACAGTAAATTAGAAAAAAAGCAACAGTACACTACATTTATTAGATGATGTGTTCGTAAAAGGTTTTTTAACTTCAAACATGCAAACTAAAGCATGCTCAAACTGTGGCACTACAATGGATGAAATAATACATTATGTTTTACTGTCAGAATATCTGAGGTTAGAAAAACGTGAGGGCAGAATAGATCTGTCGATGATGCAACATGTGTAGTCGTCTGTAGCAGCGGTGGTCAAACTTAGACTCAGAAACTAGAGAGTTAATCGTAGTGAGGCCTGTTCTCAACCGCAATTGGTTCAGATCATATGCATGGGCAGGTGGCTTTTACAGGAATTACACAAGTTTATCAAACAAGGCTAGTGTTTTCTCATGCGGAGGAGAAATAAAGAACAAATCACACAGAGAAAAATGAAGGTTTTCACAGAGAGATTCGTCACCACTTTTTGTAGGCTGGAGGTGTCGACTTGCTCATCGTGGAGTTTTAATGGCACGTTTTGGTCTTTGATAACAAACTCCACCTCTCACTTATTACAGATGTTTTGCATAGTTTTCTTACCTCGTCAATCATGTGTGCCTACAATTATTTCTATTTTTATGTTCGCTACAGCCCTGCTATAGGGTGGTTTTTGTCTTTTTTAATGAAGGTAGAATCATTCAACATGCTGGGTATTAGAAGCCTTTTAGTCAAACACATTCAACCATGTGTTTACTGAGTTGCTTATCTGTGATCATCATGCCTCAGATAATGATGAGTGGCCTGAGTATATTAATGCTCAAAACGGAAAAAAAAAAAAAAAACATTTTGAATTCGGTGACTCTATCAGCTTGACTTTAGCACCACCATCAGGCGGTTTCCATATTTACATCAACCATATTGGTGAAAATATAAATAAATTCAGGCAGTAAATAGATCCATTCTGTTTCTATATTAACACAGTGCTCAAAACCCATTTGGGAAGTCTTGCTGATATAAATAAAAGTCTCACTCCACTAATTTTAGCTCTGAATACTTTAAGAACCTTACGCTGGATCGAGCCCAGAGGCCTATTTTAGAAAACAGATTTAGCTTTACAAACTCTAAAGAAGGCTGCAAGGTGGCACAGTTGGTTACCACTGTTGCCTCGCAGCAAAAAGGTCACCGGTGAGGACACCCGGGATCTTTGCATGTGCAGCGTGGGTTCTCTCCGGGTTCTCCGGCTTCCTCCCACAAGAAAAACATGTTGAAAAACATGTTGAGGTTATTCTAAATTGTCCGTAGGTGTGAATGTGAGTGTTCTTGGTTGTCTGTCTCTAAGTGTAGCCCTGTGATGGACTGGCGACCTGTCCAGGGTGTCCCCTGTCTTCGCCCTGAGTCAGCTGGGATAGACTCCAGCCCCCCCGCAACCCTAGTGAGGACTAACAGTGTGTAGATGAAACTTTAAAGTCAATCATGAACTCTAACAACTATGAATTACAATGCTAATAAAGAGCAGAGCCTCTATTTAACACGTGACAGTTCCTATTCATCTTTAAAAACACAGCAATAGCTTTGAAAAGAGGTTAAAAGAGTCAATAGGTCAACACTAATAAATTTTTTTCAGTATATAGTTCACCTATTCATCGTTTAGCAGACTTGAATTTTCTTAACGGATGCAATAAATATTTAAACATATTAATTTTTATGTTACTTCCTAGTGAAGATGAGTTTGTTATGGTCCAACTAACATACTCATGGTTTTCTCAAAACTCCTGGTTATGGGCCTACTGTCAATTAATGTTGTTGTAAGTTATGTTTGAGAACAATTCCAAGCATGCTTCGGATCCTGTTCAGAGTTGATGTTATACAACTAGATTAACATGAAACTGCAAAATCCAAACTCTTTTTTTTTTCCCATTCTGTAATGAATAGATGGACACATTTAAGGAGGCACTCTGGGAGCTTTTAGAGTTTTCAGAAGCAGCCAGAGGAAGGCTTGAGGACTTTCCATGTATCGGTGTAGCTGTGCGTTAATGGTGGAGACACTACATAATGTACTCGAGTTACATCACTCTGAGGTTCTCTGCTGCTGCACTGCTGGCTCTGTTGTGGATCTCCATCGCATCTCTGAATCCAGAAATGTCGGACAAACAACGAACTTTGCCTGGATTTAGTTTGAAACATTACATATGGTTGCTCCCTGTGTGCTCTCAAAATGCTACGTCCTCACCATCAGCACCGTGTACATTTAGATGACTGTCTGTCCATCATATATATTGTGATACACAGTGTTCTCACTTCTCAGGGGTATCTGCCTCATATTTTATATTCTCTATTTTACTTCTTATCCAAGTTTTATCTGCTATTTTGTCTTATATACAGTAACTGAGCTGCTTTCACCATAATACCAATAAACTGCCAACGTACTGTACAGATGACAAATAAAGATCTTGAATTTCGAGAACTGTATTGGCGACTAACATTCGATAAAATGAGCTTTCACTGTAAAAAGTGTATCTGAGCTGTAGTTGATGCAAAGTACTGTTTCAAATTTCATCAGTCTAATTCATTTGATGGTGTATTTTTGGAGTTCCATCAACTTGAAACAAAAATTTTTCCACCACTAAACTGGAATTCTTTTCAGCAAAGGAGCAAAAATTAGATTTACTGCTACATTACCACCTTCACGTTTCTTCAAAATTTTCTGCAGCGACTGTTGTTTTCTTCAAGTAGTTTAGCTGAGCAAAGAAAACCAAAGACTGGTAAGGCATTTTACAAAGTGGATTATTAGGTTGAAAAAATTTGAACCTTTATGCACGTTTTTAAAAATTAAGTTGCAGGACCGCTCATTTGAGATGAAAAGAATGACGTAAATACATCTAAGTCAAACCGCTGCCATTGATATTACTTGTTAACTTAGGATAAACTTAATTAAATTGCCTGCTGGGCTGCAAGGTGGCACAGTGGAGTGAGCACCGTTGCCTCGCAGCGAGAAGGTCGCCGGTTCACATCCCGGTGGGGGCACCAGGATCTGTGTGGAGTTTGCATGTTCTCCCCGTGCAGTGTGGGTTCTCTCTGGGTTCTCCGGCTTCCTCCCACACAGTCCAAAAACATGTTGCGGTTAATTGGTGATTCTAAATTGTCCGTAGGTGTGAATGTGAGTGTGCTTGGTTGTCTGTCTCTAAGTGTGGCCCTGTGATAGACTGGTGACCTGTCCAGGGTGTCTCCTGCCTTCACCCTAAGTCAGCTGGGATAGACTCCAGCCTCCCCGTGACCCTGGTGAGGATTAAACAGTGTATAGATGGATGGAAATTACCTCCTGCCAATTGAAGCAATTCAATTCAGTTTTTTTTTTTCAGTGTAAAGCAACCAGTGTTTGTAGTAGCCATGGTAACGCCCAGCACATGCAGTTGGCTGAACTGGTGCATAGAAACTTGCACATTGAGACAGTTTAAAAAAAAAAAAAAAAAAAAGATTACCATAGATATGTGATTGATTCCAAACCTGTAGTAGATAATTACAATTTATCCTACATTCCTAGATTACTATAAATACGTAGTAGATTACCTTTATTAGGAAAAAGGCTACTAATCTATATGTAACATATTCTTTGTAACGGTAACAGATTATTGTAGGTGAATAATAAAATATTTAGAATTTGTAATGAACTACACTAAAAAAGTTATGCATTTATAGATTAAGTAATGGATTTATTTAAATTAGTATAAAACTAGTATACACAGATGACTTGTAATAAATGACCCTTACTGAGTAATTGACTACTTAGAAAATGAAATTAACCAATATATTGAGTAATGGCTTATTACAACCAATATTTAACAGATTGCTTCACATATTTAATATATTGTAGCAATTGTGTAATAATAAAATTTCTATAAATGTGTAATAGAGTACAACAATAAATTGGTTACTTTTAGTGGTTTAAATGGATTAAAGCAGCCTGCTGGTAACCAGCTTTGTGACACGTGTTATGCAGGATTACTCTGGAGGGCCAAGATGGATCTTTGCCACTTGCTAAAGAGAAGCTGCAGTTTGACTTTTATGCATGTCTATTTTTATTCTTTAAAAAAAATATAGAATAATTTTAATGTGTTAAAGGCATAACAGGAATTCTATCTTTCATTAAAATGCCCCCATGTAATGTCAGTGTGGTATTCTATCCTTTAAGGTCAGAGGTGAAAATAAGCCCAGAGCAACCCTCCAGCCAGTCACAGCATCAGTGAGGATCATCTCACCAGCTCTAACCTGACCTGGGTTTTGTCCAGTTATGAGCAAGTATCGTTCTCTTCTGTAATGTGAAGTCTTGTGCAATTGTGTTTCTTGCTTTTGTGAGAGGTTATTTTGTTCTGATGTTTTGTGCCTCAGAGCCACCGGACATAAGTTTTGTGAATTTAAAAATACACATGTCATTTTATTGTGTGTGTCTTTGTGAGTTGTGTGTCGCTGGTACTCATGCAGTTGATTCATCTGATTGGACAAACCATAGTAACCAACACTGTATTTGCCTCATCTCTCTCCCTCTGTGCTACTCCAGCAACTCTCCAGGATTTCCCCCAACCCAAAGGTAGAAACAACCCAACGATGCATCCATCCATTATCTATACACCGCTTAATCCTCACTAGGTTCGCGGGGGGGCCAGAGCCTATCCCAGCTGAC
The DNA here is from genome assembly GCF_000690725.1 of Stegastes partitus. Taxonomy (NCBI): domain Eukaryota; kingdom Metazoa; phylum Chordata; class Actinopteri; family Pomacentridae; genus Stegastes; species Stegastes partitus. The sequence goes on from NW_007577764.1 coordinate 800,780, forward strand.
TCAGGGTGAAGGCAGCAGACACAATGGACAGGTCTATCACACTTAGAGACAGACAACCAAGCACACTCACATTCACAGCTACGGACAATTTAGAATCACCAATTAACCTCAGCATGTTTTTGGACTGTGGGAGGAAACCGAAGAACCCCCCGCTGCACGGGGAGAACAAACTCCACGCAGAGACATCCCGGGCGTCCTAACTGGGACCTTCATTGCGAGGCGATGGTGCTAACCCCCGAACCACCTTGCAGCCCTCCCAACGATACAGAGTAGCCTAAATTATAACTGCCCACTTAAAGAAGAAGAAATGTTGTGATTATTCTTAATTTTGTTTGATTTTTGATAAATATCATCATGTGTTATTGAGCACTGGTATGCTCTGATGGCAATAATGTCTTCTGAAACTTTCATGGCAATAAAGTCCCACTCAACTGAACTGAATTGTATTAAACTTATCTTGATTGAATTAAACTAAACTTAACCTAAAAAGCACTGGTTTGAGCTGAACCAAACCGAGTTGAATTGAACTGAGCTAAGATGAACTGAATTGATTTGAATTCAAATTAATTAAGCTAAATTTAAACTGAATTGAATTGAGAAGCAGTTAACTTTGGCAAAAAAACAAACAAACAAGTAAACCTAAAGACCGATTTAAGAAGATTAATATAGCAGTAGTGCCTCTGTGTTTTCATTCTGTTTACTTTGACCTAATTCAAATGCTTCTTACATAAAAAAATAATTCTAGTCTAATGAAGGTCTAATTTTACTTATTATAGTAATACAACTTTACCTAATCCAAAGGTCTAAATACCTCATCCACCAATGGAGCTAACACAAACCACTGGCTGTCGATGCACCATGTAATTCATCAGTTACGTGAATGACTGCAAGAAGCATGTAGGTTCACTATTTTCCACAACTTAGAGTTTTTTCTTTCATGCTCAGTTACATCTACTTGAAGTTTGGTGTCCGCATGAGAGCGCTGCTAAAAATGGCCGATGATCAAGATGAGTATCTTCAAGGCTGTGGCAAAAATGTGAGTGTAAGGAAATATTCAGACATCAACAAACTGATGCTACTCTAGCTTTGTCCACTAGGTGGCAGTAAGTGACTCTTGACATAAGGCCTCACAGAAAGCTGCTGCAGTACACGATTTGCAGCACGGTGGAGGGTAGGTCAAGGGGTGCCTCACACTATGAGCTAGAGATTGTGTGTCAGTCACATTCAGTATTAAAAAAATGGCAGAGAAGGAAAAAGTTAAAAGACTGAGCAATGTGTGAGCATGTAAACATAAACCAGCCAGAAATTAGAGCTACTAAACAAAACTAAAAACCCACAACTAAGCAGAAATATGATGTTTCTCACTGTCAAGCACAATTACAAGTACAGACCAGCGTGCAGAAACACAAACACGCACTTGCGATGAGCTATTTGGAAATCCTGCACAGTGTCTAAACAAAATGCGCTCGGTGCAGGCAATTAAGATTAGAGAGTTAAGACCACAGTCGGGTTAAAAATAGAAGTAGATAGTGCTGCAGTAAGCACTCTAACTTCTGAACTAACCCTTTTCTACCTCAGCACCTCCTACGCAAGCACACCTCATGGCTTCCTGTGCAACACCACAGTTTTCCATTGTGGCAGACTGAGTCCTGCAAAGCTTCACTGACAGTGTTAGGGAGGTAAGACGCTGCAAAACAGACCTGCAGAGATGTTAGACGAGAATCTGTAGAAGAATAGTGCGTAGAATCAGAAAAGAAATACGCTCAAATAGTTTTTCTTGTGCACACGTGTGAAATTCCTAAATAATTCAGTCAACTTACGAAGGAAAATTAGAAATTCCACTAACTAGTTAAAGAACAGTAACTCTGAGTGGGACACTGCTTCTTAAAGTGTCCCAAACTATGAATGTTTTTGCTATTTTTGCCATGTCATTTATATTTTTCATCGATATAACAGAGGGGGGCACTCTAAGCAAACCTATTGCAGGCTTCCTCAGGCACATTGGAGTCTGGACCAGTACCTTCTCTGAGAGGTTCATTGACTGCAGCCTACAAGTACTGTGTCCTGCACTTGACTCTCTGTTTGATGTTGATTGCTATTCCGGAGCCGCAGCTTTGCAGAGGTCCGGTGTTTGGATGCCTCAGCAGTCGAACGTGACTGCGACGTCCGCTTTGTCCGTCTCAGATGATTCTTTAGTTAGGGTTGCTATTTTACTGCGTATTAAAAATCAATACGCACTTGATTTTTTTTCTTCTTTTTTTTTTTTTTGCCAGAGATAACAGTTGAGACAAATGTGTGAGTGGCTGGCTTTTATTCACACTTGCCAACATCAGCGTTATAATGATCAAAGAAATATAGTAACACAGTCTTGAACTGAAAGATAATGATGCACAAAAAAAAAGAAAAAAAAGAAAGCTGCCCGTGTGCCTTTAAGAGGCAAGATCACATTGTTATTCTGGGTTTGTCCACAAGCCGACTGTGGAGGTGGACAGATAGTGGTTCTGAGGGTGGTGTGTGGAGGAGGTAGAAGGTGTGGGAGGGGCGAGTGTAGGAGTCTCCTAATATGAGTCTCAAGGGGCCAGTATGGATTAGAAAGAGAGGGAGAGAGAGAGAGAGAGAGAGACTGAGATGTGTATAAGATGTCCTTTAGATGCATCCCATGTTTTACAGCGCAGCCAAAGGAGGCAGAGATTGATCCTGTGTTCCCCCTCTCTCCTCCAGAATGGTGTTGCAGGCTGAACACTCAAGGCTACGCTGCCCATTAACGAGCCAATAATTTGTGTCATTATGTGAAGACTGCAGCTGGTGCTACTGATGCACTGCTTCTCACATGTCAGGGCTGAAGACTGAAAGGAGTCTTAGCGCTGCTCATTATAAAGCCGGCCTCTCATCCCTGCTTCCATCCTTTGTCTTGGAAGCCTGCGTGGCAAAAAAAAAACAGAAGAAGAAGAAGAAGAAAAAAAAAAAGAGGCTTGGCCTGGATAGCTTATTTATTTCCTCTCCAGCTCCCTTTTTGAAACACAGCATACTCAATATAAAATCAATGTATTAAGTGTTCTCAAGTATGCAGAGTGACGTGCTGCCATTCCCACTCTATGCCTTTGGCTGTGATTACAGCTAATTTGAATGATTGAAATGCTTCCATAGTGGAGCCGGAGTGAGGGAAGTGAAGGGCTCACACAGATGAAGGGGGAGGAGGCGAGAAAGGCTTGGCTCTACTCCAGGTGGAGGAGGTGAGTCATTCCCCACACAGATAGACAGTCTATCAGTGTGTGCGTGTGCATGCCCAAATTGTTGTCGAGAGAATAAAATAGTGCTGTGAGCAATAGAGTAATAAAGAATGAATGCCACTGTATACACTGTGCATTTCCGTGTGTGTGCGTGTGTGATTTTTGTGTTGCCGGTTACAGTGGGTATCTTCAGTTAATCTGTGTGCTCGGCAGATGAATAGCGACTGTATCTGTGGTCTTTAGGCCGACTGACTTTACTTTCCGAGGTGGGCGTCGGATTCACGTGGCTAAGCATAAAAAATGAGGGCAAGCAGAAGTTTCAGTCGAGTGAAATAATTATTTAACAGTTAGAGGATGCTGGTAGGTTATCAAGTGCATCTTCTGCATCTTACATCTGCAAAGATCTCTATGCTGAAAGCAGCATGCCTGCATGCCATGGTTTACATTTGCACACTTTTCATCAATTGAAGGAATTTATGTGTGCAAAATTCCACGCATGTTGTTTGTTCTGTTTATTTATTATGCTGCAGATGCATAGTGACGTTGTCTTCTGGGATTTTGGACGTCAGATTTACGTGGCCCTCGAACCAAACAAGAAGAAGTTTCAGGGGCAGGCTCTTCATCTCTATATCACTGCATCACCATAGTGTCTTGAGGTTGAGACCTGTTTTTTTGTTGTTGTTGTTTTAAAGCGCGGCAAATTATGCAGACGTCAACCATGTGCACGTACACAAACACACCTAAAGGCGCCCGCCCACAGTGATCGTCGAGGCACACGAGTTTCTCATTGTTCCGCTCGCTCTTGAGAGGCGTGCTTGCTTTCTTAACAGATAGTGTAGACACATCACACTATATTCATACGGTATTTCTGTATGACTGCGAGCAAGTTGTTGGTTACTTGTCTTCCAACAAGGGAGGGGTGTATACAAAGAGACATTCTGTTCTAGACAAAGCAAACAAGCAGGCATACAACTCTGCTGCCTTCTTCCACCCCCGCCTGCCCATGCACCCCAGCCCACTAGCCTGTCTCTTCCTAATAACTCTGCCAGACTCCCTCTGTCTCTCTTTGTCTGCCATCTCCTCTATCTATCTATCTATCTATCTATCTATCTATCTATCTATCTATCTATCTATCTATCTATCTATCTATCTATCTATCTATCTATCTATGTGTCTGTCTGTCTGTCTCCTCCACCAACGCCATTGAGGAAGCGCAAATAAAAAGTTGTTGTCATGGAAACCTGCCGTGCCTTTCCTCCTCTCCCCTCGTCACCCCCCTCAGCACACTCAAACTTGTAGACACACACGTGCGCGCACACACATGCACGCAGCTATCTCATTCTAGAAACACTCGAGAAACACTTCAAGAGGGCGACGCAGAAAGGAAAAAAAAGACGTCCAACTCTTCAGGAGACAGAATGCAGAGAAACACAAGGGGGGCGGGAGGGAGAGGATGCAAGAAATCATGCGCAGGGTGCACGGCTTCATTCACTGCTGGTGTCCTACCGTGTGTTCATATCCTGCTTTATATTTATGAAGTGCAGTACTCAACTAATGCAATCACATGTGACCAGCAGTGCTAAAAGAAGCAAATTGCAAACAGAAAATCTTAATTGTGATATTATGCAGATATGCAAATGAAACTTTTTCTGGAGGAAATCCATGCTACATCTCCAGTTCCAATAAAAATGACTTTATTCGCTCGTCTGCTAAGGCCAAAAATAAATGAGAGACATGATCAATACTGCACACTGTCACAGCAAAGCAGCACAGTTTAAGACTCTCCTGCAGTGGGATAGAAGCATGTTTTACAGGTTTGTCCAGTTTACTTTTCATAGAAATGTATATGTACTTCACCTTAAAGATTAGCAGAACAATCCTGTTTTGCTGCAATATGGAAGATCTTAATAGTTCATACTGCATAGATGTTGTGAATACTGCAATCAGCTTATGTAAAAACTGAAACTCAGTGATGACAGCCTGCAGGCCAAGGCTCACGAGCACAATTAACCACACACTGAAATGTCCTTTTTGATAAGAAACAAGAACAGGACTTGGCCCTCCTTGGCGAGCCCACCGAGCGAAGTGCAATTTTCAGATGGAGGAGCAGCTGGTCGACTGCTGCTGCTGCTGTTGTTGCTGTTGTTGATTTCGTCCCTGTGGTGACAACGTGGTCCTGAGGAAGCCAGCTTCTCTTGTCGTCTCCCAGGAAAAGCAGTCACACATTTACACACACAAACCGTAACGCAGGTTGCCGTGGGTGTGTCCCCAGCTGCTCGTAGGGCTGACGCACTTCCACTACGCCTCCCCCCCCCCCCCTTTTTTTGCATCCTCCCAGTGGAGGGCACATGTCCCGCAGGTCTACCACTCATTCAAGGTGAGACGCAGATGACATGACAAGTTGCTACCATGACAACGGTTGGTTGGGTAAAGCCATGCGGCATGAGCCTACATGTTGGCTGATAATGAAATGGCCCCTCCTTTTCTTCTCCTCCTCTCCCTCGTCTACTGGAACAGAAGAAAAACAGGCTAGCTGTCACGGTGTTGCAGTGTTTTGTTGTTTTCTAACTTCTTATTGTCATGATGTTGTTGTTAGGTTGTTACAGGCCTGTGCTGATTTGTACTGTGGGTGTTGCGGATCTGCACATTCTGGTCAGGTGTGCTTCTCCCCCTCAGTCAATATCTAATCAATTCACTAGATGTAATTGTTCAGGCGCTGATTGCTTCTCGAAGCCGTTTTCACCTGAATTGTGTTTTTCCACCTCGGCATCTGACAATTTTTTTTCCCCGGGGGGGTTGGGTTCAGCGCATTGTTGCTTTCAAGATCAGACAGAGAGTAATTTGAATGTTAGCTTTGCCAGAGATTGATGAGCCTGCACTTCCCAACTCTGTCCTGATGCGATGCATTGAGCATGATTGGCATGTGAGGAGAGAAAATAAGCCAAAAGAAAACAGAAGAACAAAGTGTTTGTCAAATTAGTCTATCATCCCCCCAACAGCTAATGTATTTGATATGATAATTATGTTTGTTTATTTTCCAGCTACTTGTTACACTAATTAGACTTTAACAAGCTTATTAAGCAGAGGTCTGCATGGGAGGTTGTTGTCATGTTCGTGTTGAGAGAAGTTTTTTTTGTCAGAATCCAGACGATCTATAGTCAGTGTTTAAATACATGTGTTTGATATTAATCATGTCAGCTGACTTGACTCTATGCAAGTAAAACATCAGAGCCCTTTACTGCTTAATCTGAGAAAAATCTATATTCCTCTGTGCTATCTGTGCCCCCTCATCTGCAAATCATTGCGTCTTATAAAAGACCTTTTTTCTCCCCCTCTATTCCAGTTCATTCATCCTGCTCTAAATATTGTATTCAGGCGGACTGCCACCTCAAGAGCCTGTAGATAAGAAGATACATTGCTGGTGACATTTAAAAGGAGTCTCTACCTCACTAACCCCTCATCTGCCCGTCCATTGTCAGCATCCTCCGTGGCCTATAATGAGAACGTGCACGCCCAGGCCATTATAAATAGTCCGTGTCCTGGTTAAATGCAACACCTCTCTTTGGGTGCTATTTGGGCTGCATGATTCACTGTGATTCATGCCAGTGTGTGTTCTTCTCTGTTCTCACACATGAGCTGGGTGACCGGGGGTAGGAGATAAGGAAAAGCAGTGGGAACATGGATCATGGGCACGTGTGTGTGCATATATGTGTGTGTGTAGGTTGTGCCATGTGTGTTAAATTGAACAAAGAGACTAAAAAAAAATGCACAGCTCAAGTGCCAAATTTATCAGCCCACTTTTGATCCTACTTTCAGGAATATGAGGCCTACTTGAAGGAGAGAGTAAAAAAAAAAAAAATAGCAAACAGAAATGACCAATCATTTCCTCCACTGCTGTATTGAACTGCGGCGGTACGTCTGTGATGTGTGTGTGCTGTACACGTGCCTGTTTGTGTGCCGGAGCAGGTGCACCTACTTAAAGAATGGGGAACCTTGTTATCACGCTGCTGGTATTTTCCTACTGTGCATGCACACTGTACATCACCTCCTCCTTGGCGGTGATAGACACGGTGATTGAGTGATGGACACCTATTTAATTGCACCCTGCTGTCTGTTGTGTGCGTACCGGCAAGGTAGGAAGGAGAGGCAAGAACTAATGGACTGATAGGAGAGCCAGCCATGAGGGCACATACTGTTCTGTACACTTTGCAACCTAATATGTTGCCTGCTTGTTTAGCTTCTAATTATTTACACTGATATCACTTGGCATCTGCTGCTGAGACTGCGTGCGCGTTTGTTTTTTCGTGCATGCGTGCGTGCGTGCACGATTTTTCTTAGTGCACAGCAGCTCCCAGTGGCCACGTGGGTGTGTGGTGGGTAGCTTAGAGTTACATTAATAGCCAAAGGGCAGGCAGGCAGGCAGGCAGGGAGGGAGGACATAGACAGGAAGGGGAAATACAGTTTGCTGGTCGCCCACTTCTTCCTGTGTGTCTCCTACACTCGCAGCCCACGGACCAGAGCTGCTTCTAAAACCAGTCTGTTTGCTTGCAGTCCAGCAGAGATAAGACAGAACCAAAGGTAAACATGGTGACAAAGGGGCGAGGAATGCCAGAAAAACAATAGCGATGCCTTTGTCATTATAGGAAGGTTATGCAAGTTACTGGAGATTACTCACCCACACGGCCCTACCCTTTCATTTTCTGCTTGCCAAATGTGTTAAGTGAGGCAATCAAGTGCTGCAGTAACTCAAGCAAAAATAGATCCCCCCTTTAAACGAAAAGCAGTCTGTCTGCCTTGTCCTATCAGATAAAATATTAATATTCACAATGAACACAGTTTTTCTGCCAAACTCAGGCTGCAGTCAACAAAGATGACGAGATAACATAGGAATTGCAGTACCGCCACATGTCCAGCAGAGGTCCTTCTCTCATTAGCTGTTGTGCAAAAGCAGTAAAAAGGTGATAAAGGTGAACCAGGAACAGCTCTAACAGTGTAACAGAGAACAGATGCTTACATGACCGCATGATACCAAAGTTTCATGCGTCTGAAATGCTGAGAATCTCAATCTTTTAAATATCTGGGTCGTATTTTTGGACTTTTCTCGACGAGTTTCACACCACAAAACAGTTGCTTCAACTGCTGCCACTGTGTAGGAGAAGGGGGCCACTGCTGATTTGTTGCGACGCAGGGAGAAAGACTGGATTGGCGGATAAGAAGCCCCCGGTTTGCACACAAAACTATGCTCTGGTAAGAGGCAAAAAAACNCCTCCTCCTCCTCCTCCTCCTCTGCCCTTCTGGGATCCCACATCCCCATTGAACTTTCCACCCACTCACCAAGGAATGTGGAGAGAGGGAGGGGAAGGAGGGGACCGTAAGAGGCAGAGATGGGGGGATATAAAGGGGAAGGGAGGGACAGGGAGGTGAAAGCGGGAGGGGAAAAAAAAGATGACAAAAAACAAATTTTGAAATACAGTAAGAACAAATGGTCCCCATGACAGCACTTGACGTGTTCTCATCAGCCTTTTTTGTGTGTGTGTGTGTGTGTGGTAATTAGAGAACAGGGGCAGGAATGTAAGCCAGTGATGACACATCATGCGGGTCCATGATGCAGAAGAGGCCATTTGAAAGGGAGGGTTGAGGGTTTTCCAGTCCGGATCAGGTGGGGATTGATATTAAACAAAGCAATGACAGACACCTTTGGGCATGTAAAACACATTTCCGTGATTATGTAATGACGTGGCGAAGTCTCTGCCCCTGACTTTAGTTTAATCCTGATAGTATATTGTGTTTGTGCATGTGTGTGTGACTGTGTGAGATGTTTTCTATTGTCCCAACAGCAAAAGCCTGTTGGTGCCACATGACATCACGAGCCCTCAGGCACTTGTTTCATTTTGTTTTTGACGCCACGGTCTTGTCAACAAGTTGCTAATGCCTCTCTCCGTCCTCCTTTTCTCCCCCTTCTGGTGACTTTCTCAGAGGACCTAAGCGCTGATGAAAGCAGGTGCCTCTGTACGCCTCTCATTGAATTAGGAATTCCACAGCGTAACGTGGCAGCATTGTTGATGAAAGGTTAGAGCTGTTTCAAATTCTCCCCCTAAATGAAAAGGCCCTTCTCTCCAGCGGTTGTGCAAAAAGAGGGATGACATTTTGGTTGCATCAGCTGTATATCTAAAGTGTCTGCAGCAAAATGCCAAAACGATCAAAGCCAAATAGGGAGGATAATACACACAGAGAGCACCTAGGCACTCTTTGTTAGGTTATCTACCCACAAACCTTAGTCAGACCTCATAAAAAGTCATTACGCCCCTCAGTGATAATTCTATGAATACCACCCATTTAATGATAAACATTTACATGGTGGCAGTGAAAGGTATTTATCAGGTCTTTACATTAGGGATTAGATTCGGTGGCTGAATTAGTGTCTGTTCAAGGGCAGAATGGAGGATTGGAAACTCAGTGGGTGGAACATGAAGAGATTTCATAAGAGGAGGCAGGTGGTGGTGACACAAGACATTAAAGCTCTCTCTCTCCCGTCTCCCAGCATCAGTCTCTGCATCTTGCTCTTCCTGTCTTTTCTTCTTGTGCCCACCTCCGAACACACCTTTGTGACACATCGCAGCTGTGAGTGGACACATTCTGTTTGAGGACCGAGAAGGAAAATGTTGCATTTTGAAAGATCAGACCATAAGAGGCTTGCATCCTTAACCTTTTTTGTTCCCTCGCTGCCCTTGTTCGGGTCAGCTGCGTACACGTCACGGCCTCCTTGCATTGTTCATTGTTTAAAGAGCAGACGTGCTATCTGCTTACCTCGCCAACCTGCCGCCGATCTGGCAACGCAAGGTTCTCCGTATCCTTCAGTGACTCACAAGGGATCAGGCACTTCGTGTTTGCTCCTCTTCTCAGCCGGTGACACCCCGCAAAAAGGGAGTCATCAGGCTGGAGGTTCAGTCATATATAGGGATTATCAAAGGAACATGATGTCGAAAGGTAAACTTAAACTCTGCGCCCGCCCAACAGGCAGACAGAACTGGGAGGCAGCGCAAACAGAATGGATGTATTTGCTTTTCATGTGAAAATCAATGGGCCCAGACAGATGGCGGTTTGTTTCCTCACTATTTACTCCCCGGCTTCATGACAAATGTCCTTGCTGCCCCTCCTGGGCTGATGGTGCACAGGTAAGCAGAAAGCCATCCCTTCCCTCCCCGTTCCAAATGGATGACAGATGTGCCGGCTACTGCCCAATTTCTTTCTTTCTTTCTTTCTTTCTTTCTTTCTTTCTTTCTTTCTTTCTTTCTTTCTTTCTTTCTTTCTTTCTTTCTTTCTTTGTGCCACTGAACCCCTCAGCTGCTGACCTTGCTAATCTGCGGCATAAAGCCTGGTTTCAAAGGAAACTATTTATTTGCGTAATAAGCCGCTTCATCAGATAAACATACTTATCTTCCTTTTTATCAGACGCATTGACCACCTAACTCTTTCAAAGTCAACTGGAAATGTTCTGCTACCGAGAAGCACAAAGCAGAACGGTTTGATGACTCATATTGTGAGGCAGGAGACAGACAGCGTCTATGATCCGGTACCACCAAAGATAGATAGTGACAAATACGTTGAAGAGAGCTTCATGCCAGCCATGCCTGAAGTGTCTGAACGCAGAGTGAATGCTGAACTGGCTCATGTAAGAGGTCCAGATAAACAAAAGATGCATGGTCATTCTTTCCTGAACTTTAAAGAGGATACCTCTCTGGATGACTCACAGATGTTACAACGAACTGGCTGCGTATCAGCGCGAGAGTCGAAACATCTCTAGTTCATTCAAACAGGAAACGTAATAATTTTTAGATCAGCGCACCCACTCTGAAGCCATTTTCCCTGGACACAAATTTACACAAATTGCTTTTACTGGAATCCGCCCCAACTGAGACTGTGTGTGTGAATATTTTTTCCTTGTCTCATACAGTACAAACTCCAGCTCTAGAGGCAAGAATGATTCTCGCTGGAATCAAGACTGAGGTCTGCACTGCTCAATCTGTGGGTTTTAATAGAGCCTCATGTGGAATCAGACTTTCCTTCTGCTGCTCGGAGAGATATTTTTAGGCAGACAGTGGCACTTCTGCTCAAGTACAAGACGGCACAGAGGGGTAAATTTATCTGATTTAGAAGTTTTCAGATACAAACGTCATTCAAAGGCAGACTGCTGGCCGCACAAAGCTGCAGCTCGTGACAGGAGAAGCCGCTTCCCCTTTTTATTCCTCTCTATTCTGTAAGAGAAGTAGGGGTGAGAAATATGGAGGGGGGGGAAAGTCAGCATTCCAGCTGGACCGGAGTGGAGCAGAGGTCGTACGAGTAAAGCGCATGGGTGGAGGTGTGGGTGTTGCGGTGGCGGTAGTGCAGGGGCGTAGCAGAGTAAAGAGCAAAGAGCAGTTCCTGATTCCTCAGCCCTGAGCTCACCACCTTTGCAGTCTGCTGCCAGCCGCTCCTCTTCTCCTTCACACCATCCTTTTCCTTCTCCTCCCACTCCTCCCTCCACTATGTCTTTCCATCTGAGGTGTTAACTCCTTGTTGGGCAGTTCCAGATCCACTGGCACCGACGCGAGTTTTCGAAGGAAAGCTCGGGGGGAAGAGGGGCGGGAATGCTACTATTCCTTACTGGAAGTGAAGGCGTGTGTGCCGGTAAGGTCAAAATGATTCACTCCACAAATGTTTTTATCCATTTGCAACACCTTATAATCTTCCCTTGCAATTAACTGTGACCCGGCATGACGGACATGTCAGCACACACACACATACGGATACAGCACAGGATCACTCGGGGAGGTGAGCAGCAACACAAGATGAAACATGGTAGACTGAGGAGGAGCTCCGGATTGGTCACGCCTGTGTTTAACCCATAAACACTGGGTTTAGTCAAGCTTCTCTAAATCGTGAATGCTGGTTATGAGCATTACAAACAATAGCAGATTAGCGATAAAGCCAACTGTTACAGTCTCGTCCCATTGAATGTGCGAAGCTCGTCCACAAAAGAGCATTATTTCTGGGAATAATAAGACGCATTAAGCCAAACTGACAGGTGAATACGAGAATAGCACAGGACAGGAAATAGTGACACACATACGCAGTGTGTCATGGAGGAAAAATAACATCCTAATATGGAGGGGGTTTAATGGAGGAGGAGGTGGATTGGGCTGGAATCGTCTTGCACAACACGGTACCTGGAATTGGGACCGAGTGGGGCTGGGCAGATCTGCGCCACACTTCGGCTACACACAAGCACGTGTGTGTAGTCGGGTGAGCGCAGCATTACACAATACAAGCAGCAGACAGTGACATTTGAATGTGCTGACTGTCCTTTGGTAGGCAACGCACGGGTGACGTGTATGCGGCGGAAAAAGATGACCTTATGATAGATAAACTGTTACTGCTCCCTCCAGTTCTCGTCGCTTTACTTCTCTCTCAGTCTCCAGGCCTGTCCTTTGTCTCCACCACTGCCCATGCTACCTCTCTCTCTCTCTTTTACCCTGTTTAATAAAATAAACATTGCTCACGTGGCTGCGTATTGTCCTCTGGCTGCCGGAGCTATAAAAAGATCCACTTGGCTGCATTTATTTATCAATGAATCTGGGCTGTGCCTCCCCTGCTTTCACACTGCAGGATCAGGTGGTATATGATTAAGGGCGCTATTACAGTTTGGCAGCTCTTGACTTTACTCTGTAACCTCTGCTGGCATAATGCACTCTAATGTGTTTGAGTTCCATTTGAACTTCCAGCTATCCCGCCGTCCCTAGCATGTTGATGAAAAATGCCCACCTTTAGAGAGCACGCGACCATGTGGAAGTGTAATTAGTGGAGGAAAGAGTCAAGGGGGTAATAGAATGTGCACATATTAAGCATGGCATTCTGGATGGCTGGTATTTTTATAAGGAAGAATCACTTTCTGTTTTCTCTTCATGTTATTTATTCTTACTTTCACTTACTTTTTTCCGAGTGAAGAGGGTTAATGAACTTGTGCTTTCGGTGCCGCTGGGTTTGCGGTGCTACTTTCCACACACAGAATAGAGGATGTCAATGTAAACACAGCCAGTCAGCGCAAAGGAATGCATGAGGCACGCAAAAAACCCTGGGGACAAGGTCCAAAGGAGGAAGGGAGGGGTGAAGAAAGGAAGGAAAGGGGGAGGAAAATGGAACAGAGAACAAGAGAGTGGGTAAAGAGGAAAATTTGCCATAAGATGAGACGTACAAGTTGATGCGAGAAGTAGAAGAAGAAAAAGAGAGTGGGGGAGGAAGCTGATTCTGAGGCCTGGATGGAGGAAAGAGGAGTGGTATGAAAATGCCAAAAGAGGAGAAGAAGAATGAGAGATGGAGACAGTAGGAGGATCAGTAGAAGACAGTAGAAATGCCTTTAGGGGTGGAGAGACAAAGAAAGGGAGGAATAAGGACCAAAGCAAGAGGGAGAGGGATCGAGGCCAGAGGAGTGGGAGGAAGTCGAGGGAGGGGTACCTCACCCTGGAGGCATGAAAGATGGAAAGGGGGGGAGGACGAGGAGGAGTGGTGAGATAGCAGAAAAAAGGGAAAAAAGACGGTGAGAGGACGAGGGAGGGTCGCTGAAGGGCAGAGGTGGGGGAAGATCATTCATTCGGAGTAGGAAGGAAAAGCCATGAGAAACTTCAAAGGCCTTGGGAGGCCTTGACAGAGAGACGGTTTAGAGTTCGGTAATCCAAAGAGAGGTTAGGGGCCTGCAACTCTGGTTCCTGGTGCTGCTGAAACTAATTTAGCCAGCGGGCCCCAGAGGCCCTCAAGAGGGGGCCGGGCTGTAACCAGAGGAGCTGTGAGTGACGAAGTGCAGGAGAATACAGGTAGAGACAGGCCCGAAAACACAACAGGGAAGAATATTTTTACTGGCCTTCACTGACCTACAGTACATACACTCACATGTCTGTCACACACACTGCATGTATTAACAGATGAACATGCAAAAGATCATATGCAAGCAGATGTTCTCCTACTCTGGGGATTCTCTGTTGTTCATATGGGACGTGACTGTTATCAGTCTTTAAAAATGGCTTTTGTGCCAACAAGTATTACATTCGTATTCCCAGAAAGTCTCACACTCTATATGACTACTGATATAAATGACCCAAACAGATGTGCTTTCGTCCTAACTGACATGAGAGGGTTCATGTCACATGTCAGATGATCCAGTAACATACAATTCACAGTCAGGAAAAGTTGAGTTTTTTTTTTTTTTTTTCAAGCAATTATGTTTTACAATCACCCACACTGAATTCCTTCTTTGCTGACACATATGGAATTACTGTACTGGCTCCGAACCACCCAAAATGACAGAAAACCGTAAAATACGTCCAGGCTCTGTGAAAGGAGACACTCTTGTGACGGAGCCTCAGCGCCTGGTGCTAGCCTTTGAATGGACTGAATGTCAACCGCAGAGTCCAAGTGTTGTCGAAATGAATAAGAACATCAACAGTCACAGCCTACATCTTAAATGCACAAAAAGCATTTGACATCTGGCAAGGGTTCTTTGAGTACTGAAACATGTGTGGGTGTGAAGAATGAATGCATACATATATTTCTTTTATGTATTTAATGATTTGCATGTTCTGTGCCTGCACACCTATGTGTGAGTGTGATAGGAAGCCATGGTGAATGAGTCACTCCGCATTAATCATACAGAAATGCTTGGCTCCCATTCACAGCCTTGTCTGACCGCTCAAATGAGACTGACCGCATACTGTGTGAATGTAAGCAGGCTTGAGATTGGGCACACTGTGGTGAGATAATAAAACCAAGACAAAAGGGGATGCAATGGGTCAACTCACAGACGTAGTCCTGGGGAAAAAAAAAAAAAAAAAAAAGCTCTATTGTGTCTTGAAGAAAGTGAAAAAGGATTATGAACAAGGTAGGCAGCAAAGCGACTGTGGGAGTTTCGTGGAATAAAGAACACAGGAAGTGCAATTAGTAGCTGCAGGTAAGTGCTCAGAGCTATGTGAGATCGTAGGTGTGTCTGTATTAGAGTGTTTCTGCTTCTGTTGAGTTTCTGCTGTGCGTTTTCATGCACGTGTGGGCTGCTGGCCCCTCTGCTCTGTGTGGGCTGTGGGTGTTGGTTTGATTAGTGTCTTCGAGCCAAGAACTTTAAGCACTTCTCTCTGTGACAACCGTGAGCCAAAGCATAGCAGATGTGTACACACAGATATAAAAAGCACAACTAATATGAAAAGTATGATATTATAAAACGCACACCCATGTCCTCGTTCCTTCCCCCACGCGCAGCAATATATATTCTAACAGGTACAGCAGGTATCAACAAACACGTTCAAACACGCTCAATTAACAACGCTGATGCCGACATACACTTTCCAGCCATTATGTCTGTTTGTATATAGCTTGATCGTGTGTCTAGCCTGTGATGTTTGGTATGCATTGAATTCAAATGTAACCGCAATTTAGGCTTCGCACACAAGCAGCCAAAAGCCTGCTGAGGAACACAAAAAGACATCCAAAATGGCCACTGTTCATCTGAACTAGTTTAAAATCAACAGTGCACTTTCTCTGGTCTCCAGTACAACACCCGCTAAATTTGAAGTGGATCGGATGAAGGGTTGTGGAGAAATGTGAAGAACAGACAGACACACACACACAGACTGTATCGCTTTATATGTTCTTTAGCACTCCCTGGTGGGAGCAGCAGTTTAGCAGCACTAAAAAAGGGAAGTGAGCTAATAGGTACAGGAAGTATTGGTCAGAAAGTGCTGTGATCAGAGAATCACAGAGCATCGATATCCGTAATCCTGGGCCTTAAAGTCTACAAACCGGCTTCATCCGTAAAGTCATCGACCCATTTTTCTAATGAGTCTTGCAGAATAAACCCCCCAAAAAACCACAATGTGGACTTCTGAACAAGGCATTTTTTAAATTTTATATACATATTTATATTTATATATTTTGACCAAAGGCCTAAAACAAACATGCATCTGAAAAATATAAAAAATTCTTGTGTGCAATATTTCACATACATCCTCATTTAAGCAAAACGTACTCACAATAAAGAGCTCAAAAGTCCATTTTGCAACGAATTGGAGCTTTCAGCCTTCTCTCACCATCTTCATTTAACAAACAAATTTGGTACATACGTAACCATGTGACCGAAACGTGAACTTGTGGCGGAAAGTTCTAACTTAGTGTGAAGCATGGAAACTCCCTTTCCATTTTACAAGGTACACTGGTACATCAGCTCTGCCACCTACCCTACCTTCACAAAGACCGTATCATTCAGGTTATGATGCTAAAACATTCCTGAAAACTATTCAACTACATGTTTGCTACTGAGGTCACAGTTAGCGGTGGTGTTGAACCGGACTTCATTATATTCTGAGGTTAAGAGCAGTAATTGGTTGATAAGATCAAACATTTAAAGGGATGTCATAAAACCACAATGAGAAATAATTTCTCTCCTAAGATAGGATTCCCAGAGCATATATTTGGATTTAATAAAGCATCTAAACGTCTGGCTAGCAAAAGCAGTGTTATTAAAATGAAACAGCCTTCAAGATGTTCTCTCGGGATGGGCTGCTTGTTATAATTCAGGTCAGATATGTTACAGGTCTTTAGAAAAGCAATTTATGATTCTTGTGGACTGTAATGATGCTGAAGGGGATGTAAAATACAATTAATGCTGTTTGTAAAATGAGGCTGAATGAAGTTTACGATGCAGGTTTCGCAACAGGAATGTGGCAATTACTGTGGTTTAGTGAAAAAAAACATTTTGGCATGAAAGTTGGAGTGAAACAATTTTCTTCAAAGAGAAAAGGGGATTAAAGGGAGTTTGATAGGGTTACCCAGGATCTGTTTCACTAAGTCAATAATCTTCAATTATGAGGTTTTGGCTACATGTTGGAAACCAATTTATCACTTAATCAAATCAATTAAATCTAAATGTGCCACATTGTCGCATATGTTGATATGCAAATGCCGGATCGGATCGGCTCGGCTCGGCTCGCTGCACATTTTCACCGGCGCAGGTTGCTTCAGTTTAAACACACCTCAGGAGAAGTGCTCTAATGAATTTTACAGAGAAGCACTCCTTTGAAAGGAATCAATAGGGATACGTCGACCTCGTTTTAGCGATGCACACGCAGCACAAAAGACCTGGGGTGAAAATAAGTGTTTACCTAGGGAAATGGAAATGCTAAAAAATGATCATGGCTGTAGATAGGGCATAATGAGCATTCCCCCGGTGGAGATTAGGCTGGACATGATAGATCCAAAACTCCTCTGCTCTACCTTAATGGAGAGAAGTTGGCCTATCTTTGAAAAGTGCAGAGCTCACCCAGACCCAAAGGTCCTGGGTGACCTAGTTAGTAAGTCCCTGTGGTGGGTTTTAGTCGTTCTTCTGACAGGCTCGCCTCGCATGTGAGCTCTGTTTTTAGCTACTTCACTTCCTATCTGACTCTCACACATGCTGCTCACTCCACTCTCTAGCTCTGCCCTCCTGCCTCCCACTCTTGCATTACCCGTCCAGCTTCTCCTGCACAGGTGACAAGGAAGGGGTTTTACATGTACGGCACGCCGATCGGTCCGGCTCACCTTTCAGCTGCGGGGCCCTTTTTGCATCTCTACGAATGCATGTTTGTTTGGAAAATACGCGTGGGCTCCGCTTTCATACATGCTTTCTGCTTAGAGTGAGCGTAGTTCTAAGAATCCGTGTGTTCAGGAAGAGCATTGAGGTCACGACAGGGCAGGTGAGCGCGCTGGTGTCTACGTGTGAGTGTCACCGGTGAGATCATCATATGGCAACTGTGGGGGCCTGAATGTCACCGCAGGGAGAGCTGTCACGAAGAAGGAGCGCCACCCCTCGCAATAAAACGTGACAAGTTTGTTATCTCCGTCCTTTCCCTGCTCTCGCGTCTCGCTGTGTCGCCGCACGATCATGAGGACTCACACTGTTCTCGAAGAAGTCACAAAATACTGTTCGTCTTCGCAGCAAGAGGGGGATTATGAGCCTTTCTTTCTTTTCCCCTTTGCAGACCCCCCTCGTCGTCTTGTTGGTGCAATTAACAGCGGCGAGGTTGCTAATTAAGGACTATATGTCGAGTAATGGTTCGTGTTTTCCCTTCTCATGCACACACACTCACACAGACGCCTAGTTTAAGCTCACACAAACACACATGAGTAGACATAAATACATTTTGCAACGCTTTAAGCTTTATTTAATTTAACTGAGAACATCTAATAAATGCATTTTATTGTACGTACTGACTTGAAACCAGCCATGGCTTCCGTCCTATAAGGTGGAAAACTACCAACGCATTCCGGTGAATATCGCAATAAGTTTCCGCAGATGATCTCGAAAGACTAGGCGGATTGGTACATCACGCAACACATTGTCTTCCACGAGAAATGCAGAGGTGAAAGTGTGAGTGGGTAGAGGCAGCTGTCAATTGTGGGATGTGATGAATGACAGATAGTGGCGGCGGGAGAGGAGGGGAGGGGAGGGAGGTCATCTCTGAGCCTGTCGTGACTCCCATGCTGACCCATGCAATGACCAGGAGAGTGGGAGGAAGAGAGAGAAAGGAAGACAGATAAACACAGAGAGATGACCCGATGTGGAGGAAGAAGAAGAAGAAAAAAAAAAGAGGAGGAAAAAAAAAAAAAAACGTGGGTCGACCTGTTTTAATTTTTTTTTGTTCTTCTCCGCAGCCAAACGAAGGACACGGCAGGAGGGGTAGGTGGGTGTCAGAGCGGGAATGGAGCATCATCTATTTGTCATCTATCTTTCTCGCTCTCATCCCGCTATCTTTTTTTTTTCTCTTTCCCCCCCTCCGTTTTTCCCTCTTTCCACGCCTCTGTCCTGCTGTTTCTGGCTTCTCGTGGGAGTGTAGCGAAGGCAAATAAACAGAGGAGATTGTTTATTTCTGCCAGTGGGGAATAACAGTGCATTATTAACCTTGTATTACCTTGCCTTGGGTTACCTCAACCCACTAATTTATTACGGAGAACATAGTGTAATGATTTCTTCTACTCTGGATATGTCTGCATGACACAGTGGCGGTGTCAGAGGAGCAGAACCTCCTCCATCTCTTCTAACACAAGCTTGGAACGAATGCACACACAAACTTTCACGGTTTGTGCGTGCGTAGGAACATTCGCACATACATCAGAGAGCGCTAATATACATAGACGCGGCTACGTACGGTACAAATCTCAGTTGCTCGGATGCACAGAAGTAGATGCGCGTCCCCACGTGCGCGCACGTACACACGGATTATTAGCTTGCAGTGCCAGATGTGCCGCCCACACACAAACACACAAGGCCTCATCGTTTGTCCTCAACAATCAGAGGAAGTTAGTCAGTGTTGCTTCTAATCTCCCCATGGAGGATGCGTTCCCACCAAATGGGGACACTCAGCGCCGTACAAACTCACATAAATATATATATATATAAAAAAAAAACACACACACCAACCTTCATCTCTCACTATAGTTGTCGGTAGCGGGAAACTGTTTGATTCATCGTCGCTTCATTCAGCCGTTTAAAGAAATGTGTGTAGATGAAGGACGTTACAAAGCAGTAAAAGCAACTGGTTTTCCAAGTATTGCTAGCCTCGCTGTATCCCGATTTCAAAATTTTTCTTCATGTCCAACAAAGAAACCGAGATTATTGCACAAATGTATGCATTGCTGGTTATGGTTTGCGTCAGCTTTGTTCTTCTGTTTGGGAGCTCGGCTCGTCTACAGATGACAAAACTCAACACCATAGCCACCAAATTCATCCAAAGCCTGAATTATTAAAGGAAATCAGTAGATTTTCTGATGCCCGAAGTAAAATTCTAACCTCTACCAAATGGATCTTTCTTTGCTAAAAATGCAGTTTGGACATTGTGTTTAACATATAACCACATTTTTTTTTAATGTACGCAAGCTGATATGTTCAACTTTTTATCAAAGAAAGCACATATTTTCCATCTCAGTTGTTCATCTTTTGTATTGATGATTCACCCTGGAGAGTTTTCATGCCCACCTAAGATGTAGAAGCACTCTGAGTCACGTAACATTGTCTATATGAAAAATGAATTGGACTTCCTTAGCCAGGGGTACTGAAAAGGCTCTTGTCACTTCCCAACTTTAGAGAAAAAAAAAAAAGTGAGAGAAAAGAAGCAGTGCAGCGTAGGCAGTGTTGAATATAAAATAATATCATAATATAAGATCCAGAAACAACTCGTAGAAGGAAACGCGTTTTGGACATTTTTTTTTTTTTCCCATTATTTGATAGCGGTGATAGAGATCCAGAGAGACGCATGTTGTAAAGATGTCCAGCCAGCAAAGAGCCAAACTGTGGACACTGCAGGTATAAGGTCTTACACATTAGGCTTCATCCTGGAAATGGATGCTTTTATACGTATTTGCTCGACAGAACAAGAGGAACATGGATTTAGATTTTCCATTAACCATAAAAAACATCTTCATCTTTTCACAAACAGCCTGCTAAAGAGACTACTTCTCGCTAGTGGGAACCAGGCACCGCATGTCTGGGTAAAAGCACTCTCTGGCAACACTCGGAGGAAAAATGCATCATTATTTTCGCTGCTGTTATGTCCAATTTCGGCGTCTCTCAATAAAAATGCATTTTCATTTAGGAAACAACTTAACAAACCGTCCTCCTCCGAGCTTGTGTCTCTGATTTACATTTCCTCCTCCTCATCGTGTCGGCGCCAAAAATGTCCCAACCAACTAACCTTGCGAGTCAAGTGTTTCTAAAAACATTAGTAAACTCCTCTGCCCACACAATCTCGCCGCAAACTCCCAAATTTAATACGAGAAATCTGACAAGCCATCCGCGCGACCACTGAGCAAAGATGACAGATTTCAGAATCTTGTTTTTATTTTTTTTTTTTTGGTTACATTTGGGCCTCTATGGGTTAAGTGGGAGAGGCAGCAGAGTAAGACAGGTTGGTGTAGCGGAGACATAAGAAAAGACAGCACCAAGCAGAGACGCAGTGGTTTGTCTGACATTCTGACATGAACACACACTCTCACGCAGACTCACATGCATGCACTGGGTGTGTACCTGCTCCTCTTTAGACAGCTTCATACCGAGGTGATAATTAGCTCACGCTGTACTCCGGTTGACTCAACACGTCAACCTCACAATGGACACACGACCACGTCAACGCAACGGCTTTGTTCGAAAGCATGAGCAGCCTGTTTGTCTCACAGTCAGGGCTTTTGTTAAGCATGTGTGTGTGTGTGTGTGTGTGTGTGCTCAGATGGGTGTAAGCTTACATGTGCTTGTGCTCGTGTGCCTGTTTTCTTTTTTTTTTCCCTTTTTCTTATTTTTTTCCCCCCTCCGGCCCCGCTGAGATTTGCACCTCCCTCCACGTGGTGTCTCCTCTCCTCTGACCCAGTCTGGAGGTGGCGAGGCTGAAGCAGCGCCTCTGCCTCCGGGGGGATTCTCTGAGTAACGGCGCATGTTGCCGGGCACGAAGCTGATGTCCACCCTGCGAGAACACCGACGGAAGCGCAACCCGACAGAAGCTCCCACACATGGGGCACAAAACAAAGAGGCATACAGCCACATAACGCTGATCCTCTTCTCTTCAACTCCCCCCCCCCTCCATCCCTCTTCCTTTCTCCTCCGTGAAGCGATGAAGGAGTGAAAGGGAGACAGAAAAAAAGAGGGGGGGGAAGAGGCGGCATTGATTTTTGCTTTATCGTTTCAGAAAACCTGTTTTCTTGGAGAAACCTGACGCTGAATTATTAATAACGTCATTCAATTTTCATGCCTTTCTCTTGTTGGAAAAACTAGAAGTTCCTGAGTGAGGAGGCCATGCATAACCTCATAGTGGTGCTGGCTGCAGCTCCACCACCTCCACCCGCATCCACACACACACACAAACACACACATGTCTGTCTGTCTTTCACCTCCTGGCACTCCCTCCATCCTCTCTGGCCTGTGTGGGAGTGTGTGTGTGCTGGAGAAATAGAAGGCAAAGAGAGATAGAGAGGGAGAATTAGATCATGTAATGAGAGCTGCTGGCAGTGTGACTAAATTGGCTAACTATAGCTAACAACATTACACACTGTCCATCTGGGGCCTAGCCTGTCCTCCCTCTGCTCTTCTTTGTATAGCCTACTGGTTTAAAAAAAAAAAAAAATCAGCCATGTAAAGGACTCCCGTGGTTAAGGGTCTTCCTCCTGAGAGTAAAATGTAGAGCAAGCAGAAAATAGTAAGTGAGTTTTGTATTTTTGATGGAAATTTGGCAAGCTCAAATAGAACAGGAATACTTTGGAGATCTGCAGGTTCACCGCCTCCGTCAGTATCTCCACAGAAGCTAAAATGTCAAATCTTAATTTTAATAATTTAATTGCATGATTCCAAACTGCCAATCCGATACACTTTTTTTTTTTTTTTTTGGCAATTACCATGTATATATAGCTTAATATCTGGCAAATTCATCTTCTACATGCGTTCCCTTACTTTTTGATCAGCAATTAGAATCTGCCACTAGCTCGCTGTGCTGTATAAAGTCTGTTAAATCCTCTACCCTCTGCAGCGCCTCCCGGCTGTCTCTGTGTCCACAACTGGCAGTTCGCCTGAGTAGGAGGCCAGCGCCAGGCAATCTGTGCTCCAGCACCTATGCTGACCTGGCAGCTGCTGGATACCATGTGTGCCCAAGAATGTGGGCACTGGGCAGATGCTACGAAGGAGGCGAGGATGGAGGGATGTTACAGGAAAAGAAAGACAGAAGAATAAAGTGAAACAGAAGGGCAGCAGTAGTTTTATGTCTGCACTTGCGGCGCTCGGAAGTCATGACAGTGTTCACCCCAAAAGTTGCTCAAAAACTACTTCATTGAAAAACCCTGCGACTGTGGCGTAGAATGAAGCCGAGCCTCGTAGTGAAGTTATTTTTTGACTGAGTGTAGCTGTGATGCTATAAAAAACAGTCCGAGGATGTTTTTCCGTTAGACGGGTGATTTGGAAGATCAATTGGCAGATGGAGGTACACGGGGTCAGCGTAAGCATGGGTGGATAGCAGAGGTGAGTGGGTATGAGAGCAAAGAAGAGACACAAAGTAAAAGAAGAGAAAGAATGAAACAGAGGGGATAATGGCCAAGGAGTAATAGCGCGAGGCTCCCAGGCAAAGATGAAATATTTGCAATTCCACTGGGTCCCTGGGCTGCAGGCTTTCACTCCATTTGTATGGAAATGAGTTTGTCTTTCTTTTTTCTGAGCGCAGAGGAGACCAAAGGGATGGAGAGAAGGATGGAGACAGAGGGAAGGTGGGCAAACTGACTGACTGTCAAGGATATTGTGATTCCTGCCAATGCTGTTGGAAGGCTGGGGCCCTGGTTGTTTCTCTGCGGCACATATGGATAAAATAAATCTATGTGTTTATGACAGCCTGATCTATGCGCCTGTCGCACTGGGAGCCAGTTTTGCTTGTTGTAAAGCCCTTTGTCTGTTATTGACAATTTTTCTCACCAAGCTCTCTCTCTCTCTGTCTTTCCTCTCACTCTCTGTTTCTATCAGTGCCATCCTCCAGTCCAGGCCCACAGCTGGGACTACTCTGATCCAGGGCCCAGGCCTGCTTTCTGCCAGATAATTAGCAGATGTTGTGGAAGGCCTCTGTTTTTGCTATTTTCAGCTGCTCCTGTGTGTCTGCATCTATCAGTGGCATGTGTGCACACTGTGCGCGTTGAGTGATGCCGCCACTCATGTATTCATGGCCAGCTGCTCTTCTCTGCAACCCCGGGTGAAGAGGAGAAGACATTCCATCTCCGACACCCTCCACTCCGCTCTGTTTCTGTTCCTCCTTAACTCCCTTCCCCTTCCCTCTCCTCTGCCCTCCTTCACCTTCCTTTCTGAGTCACAGCCGCCAGCCACAAGTCTGCGTAGGTCTGAGTCATGCCTCAGCTCTCGTGAGATGGGCCCTGCTGTCTGTGAAACCACAGACATGAGATATGAGAAATGGGAAATGAGAGAACAAATAGACACACTCGCTCGCTTGCACAAACACTCGCAGATGCACACACACACACACAAACAGAGTCATAATTTATGTACCAGGAACATTCTGGGATGAATAAGCCTAGAGCCAAACTGGAGCACCTGTCTCTCACAATGAGTGTTGGCTGCTGCAGTGAAGTGACTGAGGCTTTGTGGGACAAGAGTTTGATGACATTTTTGTGGCATTAAGTTTACTTTGCACGAATGATGGTAATCTCGGATGTTGTTTCTATAGAAACAGATCTGCATAGAAGTTTCTATGTGCGCTGGAATCTACCTCAACCGTTTACCCATTCAAAGCAAGCATAGGAGTAGTTTCCTGAACAGCAGCCATTGTCGCAATTAGAGGATACTGATGAATGCTTTTTTAAAAAAAGCAACGTAAGAGTTGCACAAGTAGAGAACAGTATGGCGGCCATGAGAGCTCAATGCATTGCAATACACAGGGGAAAAAACATGCAAGTAGATGAAGCCAACAAAGAAAACCTCTTTACCTGTTAAAAATGTTGCAAAAAGCACCAAAAAACAAGCCAATTAGAAAACACACTCTCCACCGTGTTGACACAAATGTGCAAAAATACAGGCTCAGAGAAACTAAAATTTAACATTCTAGCAGACACTAAAACAAACACATGAAATAAAAGCTACAAATGAGTAGTTTACTTTTCAGATTGCCTGATTCCTATAAAACCAGTAATATTAGTTGCATGTCAGTCTAGCTTTTTAGTCTTTAATATGATCCTGCTAATGGTAAATGCAGCCAATGCCTCCATAAAAATCAGGTAATCATGTTAAAGGTAGCATATATATCATTGTTTATGATATTCCTCAGTTATTGGTGTGTTCTTGAAACATCTGTTGGGAAGTAATTTCAGGATTAAAGAGACCACGTAGCTATCTAAATGAATGGGGAGAGACATAAATGCAATTTCAAAGGGAGCTAAAAAAACGGTATGTACAGTATCACCAGTAAAATCTGATAAAAACCTGTTAATAAGTTTGGTCATTTTGCCCCAAAATATGGCTTTCCCACACACATCTGCACACTTCCATGACTCAGCGGCTTTTTAAAAGGAAGGAGACGAGACATTAGATTAGTTTGCACTTTATTTTTCACCACAAATGAGGAAACTCACTTGTTGCAGCAGTACAAATACAGGAAAGAGCACCAAATTGACACTAAGAAAAAGAAAAGTATAAACAGGAAGAGTGCCATATGGTCTATGGTCTACATGTGTCATAAACCTGCCATCTTAAGCGTCACAGAAGTAACCCATCAATTTATGTTCAGGATTCTTTAAATGGAGAGTCTCTGATTGTGTAGGACTTGCAACGTTTCATTGTTTACCTACACTTTCTGTATTTGCAGCACATTTCTGAATGTCACATATGTGGTGGCAAATTGCTGAATGTGTTTGTTAGCTGCTTGTGTTTCACTTGCTTGCAGTGTTATTTTCGTAGCATATTCGTTTGCAACTCAGTAAAGATGTTGCACATGTTTTGTGTGTTAACTTGTGTTTTTTTTTTTAGTGTGCTGCACATTTTCAGGGCTACAAGGTGGCTTGATGGTTGGCACCGTCGCCTCGCAGCTAGAAGATCCCCGGTTCGCATCCCAGTGAGGACACCCGGGAGTTCTGGGTGGAGTTTGCATGTTCTCCCCGTGCAGCGTGGGTTCTCTCCGGGTTCTCCAGCTTCCTCCCACACAGTCCAGAAACATGTTGAGGTTAATTGGTGATTCTAAATTGTCCGTAGGTGTGAATGTGAGTGTGCTTGGTTGTCTGTCTATAAGTGTAGCCCTGCGATAGACTGGCGACCTGTCCAGGGTGTCCCCTGCCTTCACCCTAAGTCAGCTGGGATAGACTCCAGCCCCCCACGACCCTAGTGAGGAATAAGCGGTGTGTAGATAATGGATGGAAATGGATAAATTGTCTGTAGGTGCGAATGTGAGTGTGCTTGGTTGTCTGTCTCTATGGATGGATGGATGCACATTTTCAGACCACATAGGAGAGTCAGAAAGTTGGCAAACTGGCTCAAACAGGTCCGTTCTTCTGTACATTACATGTATGCATATAGTTTTCAAACATTAGCCACCATAAGCTAGCTGTCATACCACATCATTAAAGTTATTGCAGCAAAAATTGAAGTGTATTTTGTTGCTACTCAATTCAGCTTTTCATTTTAAACAGGAAGTATGCATCACTTGTTCTTTCAATGCTACATCGTCTCACTTTTAGCGTACAGTTGCCTACAGTGTGTTTGATTAGTTTTCTGCTTTTGTCTTGTTGTCTCGCTCGTGTATAGCCCCATAGACCAGAATGCATTCAGTGTTCTGTTGTGTTATGCTGCCGATGATTCACTGCTGTTATAACACCCTCAGCATATCTCTCTGACACCCACTGAGACCTGCTATGTATTTGTTTGCGTGTGTGTTTTGCCATTGTGATACTATACACGCGTTCAAATCCAGAGGTTCCAGTCTAACGTTGGAATAAAGCTGGAAATTGTCATATGGGAATAAGGATTGAAATGGCTGGGGTTTTTTTTGCAAGTAGCCTAATACCAGAGTCAGTGGCAACACCAAAGCAAACGCTGGAAGGGTTTTAGACCTTAAAGCCGCTGCTGCGCGCAGTATCATCTCTAAAGCAGAAACTGAGGAAGCTTTTCCAAGTCAAGATCAAAGAACTTTACCTTGCTGATTAGAATGCAGGGCAGCTCAACTTTCAGATGCTGCCGCTACACCATTCTAACATAAGAGGATTAGTGATCTGACTTGTTAAACTACACAACAAAACCACAATAACTAAGGATCAGAATGTGGAACCCTAGTTTGAAGTCTGGAGAGAGGTATCCATGTATGACATAAATAGATTGGGAGAACTTGAAAGGATTTCTCTCACTCAGTTCAACTTGGAGGTTTTGAAGTCTGTAGTCTAAATTTCCCATTTGTAGTTTGAATAGTTAGAAGTGGAATTAAAGAGGGATTAAATTGCTTCGCTTTGATGTTTTCTACATTTACATACCCGTATACATCCCTCTGCCCTCATCAGATCCAATTTCAATATAAATCTCCCACATCATTATTGGTCAGTAACCCTGCCCTCTGAGGTCAGCCTGCACCCCAGTTCCTCCTTCCTCTGCAGTCCCTCCATGGCCCTGAGCGCTCTGGCCCAAAGCCCGTGGCGATGGTCAAGAGCTATTGATCCCTGGAGGTGATAGTTCACACGGGGGCAGCAATGCCAGGGGTCAGGGGTCGAAGCTGAGTGGGTCAAGTGAGATTGAATGTGCCCGCCTTGTTGCCAGGAGCCGTGGAGGTCGGCTCAGGCCCAGTTCATTCTGTGACCCCGGCTGGTCGATAGCGCCTCACGTCCATCAATTGAACTCTGATTCGTCATTAAAGTTTTTAATTCGTAGCCTACGCATATTATTCCCTTTAAGGCAGACGAACGGTCATATAGATGCGCGCGATACTCCCCAGGATTGATTTCAGATGGCAATCATCTTGACCTGAAGGCTGGAGGCCCAGCAAGGGTCCCCGGTCCTTGTCAATAGTGAACAATGACGGCTGATTTGGTGTTGTTTCAGTGTATTCTCCGTCCAACTAAACTACACAGCTCATCAGCTGGGTCAGGAGGCCAATTGCGGATTTGCATGGATAGACAATTTTCATCAAATCCTTTGGCTTTTCAACCTGTATGAGGGCAGAGAGAAATGCTTGTACAGCCATTTTTGTTCTTTCTCGTCTTCATAGACAAAAAAAAATGGCATTAAAAAGTCCGAGCTTTCTTTACTCGACTCTGATCAGCTGTTGATTTAGACCTACATTTTTTTTGGCACCACTGTCACAAGCAGCCCCGAACTTTCTCGGAAAAGCCGGGACTTCATTTGTATTCCATTGGAATTTCTCGGTCTGTGCCGCAGACACACCTGTGCACACACCCAAACACACACCTACAGACGCACACAGACCCAGTCACACACACACATGCGGCAGCGATGAGATGCTCGCACAAGGCTGTTAGCTTTGGCACAGATCAGGGAAAGGAACGGGAGACAGGAAGCATGAGGTGGGAATGTGGGAGGATATATTTGTGAACAACAACAACAACCAAAAAAAAAAAAAAATAGATATACAGAAAAGAGGTCATAACAGTTTGTGAGCAGAGATATTCAAAAAAGAACACGCTGTATAAAACGTCGGTGTGCCGCTGATTTGGTAAAAAGGGGAAACGTTCGTGGTAATTGTTTATTTCACCATTGAGTCACTGAAGACAGCACTGCAGTCATGAAACAAGCGTCTATATTCCCTGCGATATAACCAACAATAAAACCCAATATAACATGTTGTACTCTTGGCTTGTACTTTCAGTCACACATTATGCTGTGGACATTCCCCCCTCCCCTCCTTTCCCTTTTCCGCCATTCTTTCTTTTAAATCTTCGTTCATTTATACTCGAGGCCCCCCTCTTTTCTCTCCCTCTCCCGCTCTGCCTGTCACTGCGAGGTGTGTGTAGGCAGCATTGTGATAGGAATAGATGTTCCCCCTAAGCGAGACCTGCAAGAGCCATTTGAAAAAATCAGCTTAATGGAGAACAGTAGGTAAGGAGTGGGCAGCTTGTACTTTTTTTTTTTTTTTTTTTTTCTTCCTGAGCCTTTTTCTTCTATTCTTCCTCTGCTGCTCCCACTGTCTGTCATTTGCTCCAGATCTCTGTCTTTTCTCCCTCCCGTTCTCTGTTTTTTTTTGTTTCCCTCTCGGTGCCCTCATTTTCACCCCCCCGTCTTCGGCTCGAGCTTGTCTTCCTCCACTCCAAATGTTTCTCTCTCAGGTGGCGCATCCCTCTCCTCTTCCTCCTCCTTCCCTTATCTTCCCTTCCACCTCTTCCTCACCTGCCACACTCTCCCTGCCTGCCCTCTCTCTGTCTATATCTGTGTCTATCTCTCGCACTCTCCACCCCCTCTCTTTGCTCTGTTTTTCTTTCACTTTTCTTTCTTTTATCTGGGCGCACATTCCTCTCCTCCCACACTCGAAATTCTCACTAAATGATTCCAAGTGTCTGGGCCCCGTGCCTCCCTGAGCAGGCAGCACAGCCACCACATACACACTGTTACACCCACAAAAAGATGTACGTAAGTAGCATTCTCGGTGCTGCAGAAAGGGGGCTCAGCAAAGTAAACAAAAGGCACCGAGAAATGGGAGGTCTCTTTGTTACATTCTGAGACGAGAATCAATTTTAGTACATCCCAGCCTCCCATTTGTGAATCCATCTAACAGAGACACTCTTTACTTTCCATTGTTGTGTCCTAATATCATACTACACACTAATTTTGAGCGTGCAGCGCGTTCGCGGTTGAAAAGCGACACAATGAAGATAAAAACGTGTTAAATCATATAGTTTTTGTGCTATTGATGTAGGCTATGCTATTGAGTCACATTGCAATTCACTACACGAGGAGCTTCAATAATAATGAAAACAAGCTGGATATAATAGTTAAACGGCTACAAAAAAACTGTCCGGCGATCGTGAGCTGCTTATTTTCTTACTTTCACATCGCTGTGAAATGGGTGTGTTTGAAAGCCAGGTTGTTGGTTGCAGAAGGTTGCAGAAATTGATGGCAACTGATATCAGAAAAGTGCAGCGAGATGGTGTTTCTGAAACTGCTCAACCTTTCTGAGAAGCAGATCGGTTGGAGTATTGCCTACTGGCACATTTTTTACAAGATGCTACAGCTCTGCACAGCTCTGCAAGCCAGTGACTTACTGTGATTCTTCAAGCTAAATGCTAATGTGCTAACATGCTCATAGTAGCAGGTCGACGCTGTGCAGGCTCCACAAAATTATGTTCCGATGCAACTAAACTGCAATCTCCTTTGCGTTTTAAACCGTGATCTGTGGGCACAAGAGGGTTGTTTGGTGGCATACCCCAGCGATCAGACTTTCAACCAAAAGGCCAGGGTTTGAATCCTCTGATGAACGAGAAACCGTCAGTGTCGGAATCAAGTTTTCTTTTCTGTCATTGTTTGCTTTCATTTTCACCTGCTCTGTGGTTTGGTTTAGACACAGAAGCTATATGGTTAGGTTTAAAAAAAATCACACTTTGTTCGACACTTTTACATGTTAGAGGCTTGGTTAAGGTTTATCGCCAATAGACTTACCAGGGTGACAAGTGATGGGTTGGCTTTACAGTAAATCAGTAAAACACATGGCAAAGATACATTGATTAGCAATGTATTTGTGATATATTGTAAACAAATATAATCAAGCAGAAAATACTTTGAACCATGAGTGAGAATGCAGTTTAGTTGTATAGGCACGCAATTTTGCAGAGACTGGGTTGGCAGGCAAAACATTTACCACCATTTCAGATGTGCTACCATCAGGTAAGTTCCACAACAATACAGCTGTGGTTGATGTGAACATCAGTAGTTTAAAAGGAATTGGTTCACAAAGGAATTACAATTCATCCTCTGGGGAACCTTGATAGCTGCAGCAAATTTGATGGGGGGAAAAAAATGGTCAGAATAGTTAACTTAAGGGCTGCAAGGTGACACAGTGGTTGGCACGGTTGCCTCGCAACAAGAAGTACGCCGGTTCGCGTCCTGGTGAGGACACCTGGGATCTTTCTGCGTGGAGTTTGCATGTTCTCCCCGTGCAGCGTGGGTTCTCTCCGGGTTCTCCGGCTTCCTCCCACAAGGTCCAAAAACATGTTGAGGTTAATTGGTGATTCTAAATTGTCCGTAGTTGTGAATGTGAGTGTGCTTGGTTGTCTGTCTCTAAGTGTAGCCCTGTGATAGACTGGTGACCTGTCCAGGGTGTCCCCTGCCTTCACCCTAAGTCAGCTGGGATAGACTCCAGCCCCCCGTGACTCTAGTGAGGATTAAGCGGTGTATAGATAATGGATGGATGGATCACCAACATCTGCATCCTTCATCCTCTGGGGACCATGAATATCAGAGTTTAAAGGGAATCATCACAAAGTTGTTAAGATATGGACAGTCAACAGGGCAACACAAGCATCCAGAGAATCACACGGTTACTACACAAATAATACAGTACAATAAGTAAATAGTGTCTCTGTATTCTAGTACAGTTCATTGTCTCGCCCCACACACACAAGCTTCTCAGATGTGTGCCACATATTTCCACGTGGTTTCAGATTTGTTTTGCACAATTATATTGTTTGAAATGTTATTGTTTTGTAAATTAGAGCCAGCCAATAACAAAATATATTAAACCTCAAGTTTTACTTCCACTATAGTGCCAGTAATCATTTTCTATCTGATTAAATGTCACAGTTTTCATTTGGTGAATAACTTATTTTGGAATGAAACTGTAAATAATGATGAAATCATAATTCTTTTCTCCAACTTGCATCATGCTCCCTCCCTCCAGACTGCTGTTTTCTGCTGCCTGTTTCTGTAATCTTTAAGACATCAATAATTCAGGCACGAAGTTGAGGATGAATTATTCACATGCTGATGTCAGACATAAATGCACTGTGCACATGTTATAAGTCTGCACCCCACTTTTTAAAATGAACCGGCGAACAGAAAGGGGGGCTAACCTGCGCGCCCGCAAAGTCAGCTCGCATTCAAGCCACACTCCCACCCTCTTTTCCTCCTCAGTCTATTCCTCTAACCTCGCTGCATTCTTCTCCCTGTCAGCCGTCCCATTTTCACTCCCTTCATACACATTCAATTCTCTTTTCATTCTTTCTTGTCACCTAGATTACATGCATGTAGAGCGAGGCGCTTCTGTTTGAAAGAGACAACACAGGGACAAGGATAAGTAGTGGTGGCTGAAAAAGGGATTTCACTGCCTATCCTCTCAGCACACAATGCAAGCCAACAATCCTACAAACTAATCCCATCGCTGCTTAAAACTCGAGGTGTAAAAACATTGGGGGGAGCCAGGCAGGAAGGCAGGCAAGCACTCAGCAGCAGAGCTATACAAAACTGTCATTTCTCTCTCGTCTCCCTTTTCCTTCCTTCTCTTTACTTTCTGTTTTTCTGACATTCTCTTTCTTTCTCTCTCTGTCATATTTTTTTTTTCCGTCTATTTCCCATTAAAACAGTGCTAGCATGAGTCATAGACTATTACTGTATTATCTAGCCTCTGGGTCTATTTAGACACACACTGCCTCCTTAACAACTGTTCACATTAATCATTTGATTCAGCATGACGCTAATTGGGATTTGTCAATACTATTAATCTGCTCATCCAGCCCTCATGTGGATCTGAATATCTCAATGATTATGTACAGTAGACCGGCATTTGATAGAGAATTACCTGTTTCCAGGCCAACACGAGCGAATGATTGAACAGCGAGGAGGGAGAGAACCATTCAGACAGAAAATCCCATATTGGCAAGCGTTCGCCACGAGGAAGTGTTCTAGTGCGAGACTTTGAGTTGTGTTTACATGCCAGATAACAAATATTATAAGCAGAGTAGAATCTGATCACAGGAAGTGCAAGGCAAACACCTTTACACAATGTCTTGACAGGCATCAAAGTTGTTCCCAGGAGTGCCGGTAGCAGTGACAAAGCAGCAAGGTAGCGACAAAGAAGGCTCTTTCCTGTTATTATATGATATACAGCAACATATTGTACAGAAATATATTATATTTGCCACATGTAGGCATTAAGTGTCCATCAAAACTATTCAAATAAACTGAGTTGTTGGCATTGCTCCAAATATTTAAGACTTAAGACAAATATAAAGACTCCCTGTGATGAAAATCAAGTTTTCTCCGGTGTCAGCATGTCCATATGGTGTTTTCCTCTATGCTAGATGACATATCATTTGTAAAATCAGCAGTCAGCACCATGGCTCAGTATTTCCACCATGAAAATACATCACCCAAGTGACAGATCTGCTCCAGAACTACTTGAATTGTGATATGGGTTCGAGTGATGATTGAAAAGTGGGCCTGGTTTTTGGCGTTCTTTAAAAAAACTGAGGAAAATAGACGCTAGCGATACAAAATTGTGCTCGTACTCGCCAGACATACAACTTTTCTGATGCAATATAATAAAACAAAATGGCTGATTGATAAAAGTTTCTCTGTAACTTCTAAAAAATGTAAATAAAAACACTGTGCATGAGTAAAACAAACAATTTTCATAAAGTATTTCAGGTAGAAAGCTAGTTTGGTTTGCACTGACAGAAAATAGCCAATAACATAGATAACAAAGGTACTAAATGACGATTTCATAAACACAGATTAAGACTTCTGGGGTTTCAAACTTAACAAGACAAAAAATACTGTCGACTTGCAGGGTGGAGCTTTCTCTATCTATATTGTAGTCATGAGTGAGCTGGTGTGCTTAAGCTGCAGCAAGCAGCAGAGAGATGTGTAAAAAAGGAGGCTGGGACTTCATAGATCTGCAAATTCTAAAAGAGGCAGTATGTAGAGCTACATTTCAGCCTTTTGAACGCAGAAAGGGATTATTTCTTTGAACTAAAAAAAAACCCCTTGTAAATATGTAAGTTTGATACAGAGATGAGTTTTCTCTTCAAATTGTTAATGAGAGGTTTTTCTTAGACAGAATCCTTTTATGGTCTTATTTACATAAGATTAGACACAAATAGATATAAGATAATAAATACAAACACATGCAAGAACGATTATATGTGCCCATGCACGTGCAGAAACACACAGTTTTACAAACACTGTCAAATATAGCAAGTTGCTGTTTCTTCCCACTGACACGGTGACAACAAGGGTTATATTATACACAAAGCTGCTTGTATTGTTTTTTTCCTACAAGTTTGCGGTGCTGGTAGAGATCACTGAGAGTGCAAGCAGCAAGAGAAAGTTGGAAAAGTGCTCAGAAATCTGCTGTTTTTCATTATCATACACACAGCAAAGTCGTTTACAGAATCAACCCTTCCGCTTACCGACATCGCTGCTCTCCATCACGGAGAATAAAACAACTTTAATTTCGCTCGTGCCCAGAGTGGTCATCGGGATAGCATCGTTAAATTTACTTCAGATAAAAGTCAAATTGAAAGACGGATATTGTGAGTACAGTGCGATGGAACGTGCTGGAAGTGGATGCGTGATTAAATGAGCTGAGTCAAAAAGCCATTAGCAAATACAAGTCCTGCAAAAGCAAAGGCACAAAAAAAAAAAAAAAGAGCTCGAGAGCAGTGAGAGAAACAGAGCCGGAGACGTAGCCAAGCAGAAACTGCTCGAGAGATGAAAGGCCCCCCAAAAAAAATCCACACTGAAGTCTTCTCCAGCGTGTTAAAAAAAATAATAATAAAAAATTCTTCCTTTGGAGAACTAGTTTGAAATGTACTTTACTCCACAGACGTGCAGATCTCTAGGGAGTGGGCCGAGGTGTGACAGAGCCAGACATTAAACAGAAGCTAGGCCAGGTTAGAGGGGCCAGGCGTGGGAGACAGGAGAGAGCCTGTGGGATAGAGCCCTGTGTAGGCACTAACTTAACCTGCCCCCTCCCCCTCATCTCCAGTCCTATCTGCTCACCCACGCACTCTCCTCCATCCCCACTCCCCCTCTCTCCTCTCCTCTATTTTCTCTCCATTGTATTCATCACCCTCTGCCCACACTGCAAAACTCCACGCGGAGACAGAGAATAAGAGCTCGGCTTGTGTGTTTTGCTAAAAAGTGACATGTAAGAATGTACTGCAGCACTCCACAACCATTCCCCCCCTCCACCCCCCACAGATTGCCGCCGCTTTCCATTCCGTACTGAGGACAATTTGAAGTGGTCTGTGCTCCTCTAAACAACATCAGCAGACATATACAGAGACAGCCGGAGCTGAGGGAGGGAGGTAATCAGTCCCAGGCCAGTGTTTAGCAAAGGCACACAGTCAGAGGTGAGAGGAGGCGGCCCTGTCAAAGCCAGCGGGATGATAAAAAAAAAAACTCCTCAAAAAGACTCTGCGCAGTGTGGGAGTGACAGGACAACCTGGAATATTTTAATACGAACTCCTGCATCCAGAGCAGGACTCATTTGCATTGGCCCTTTTTCTGAATTTTAAATACCACGCCAGGAGTTATTTTGATATGTTTTATTTACTTGCGCTGTAATGACCGACTTACTCTCCAGGGATCATTAAAGATTTATTATTATCGAACTCATACCTACAGTCTGGGTCACAGTTCAGTTGAATTAATATTAGTCTGTATTGAAATTCACAAAAATCTTGTTGATAAGAAAAAAAAAACATAAGCTACTAAATTTCAATGCTACTAAAAAAAGTTTAGATTCTGTTTTTTTCCCCCCTGTGGCTAGAATGTGTGCAATAGATTACTTCTTGCTTAATCTCCAAAAATAAAGAATTTAAATGAACAGTAAGGACAGAACAGTAATAACTTAACAGACACATGTTGAGGATGTTAGCTAGCACTGTTCATTTCTAAACTAAAAGTAATTCAGTACCTTGAAAAGTCATGTTCAGAAACAAACAAGAAGATTGATGCCTGTTTTATGTGGTAAATATGAAGATGATTAGCTTAGCTTAGCATAAGTCAGGAAATGTTAAAAAGTTAATATGAAACAAAATCCAGCGTTCAGCAACTCTATAGCAAACTGTTTTAAACATATTTTGTTTTATTCATCATTAAAAAGAAAGTACATCATCAAAATTTCACCACACTGTCCTTGTTGATTAAACTATCGCTTAAATGTACATTTTGCTCACTTTTCATACGTAACTGTCCTTTCCAAAGAACACATTGAAAAGGTAGAAAAACAGCTTTGCAAGAAAGGGTACTGAATTGTACTTTAATAGGGTTCTGCCCCAGTGTCAAGCTTTTGTACTCTGAAAGGTACAATTCTAGTCCAGCTATTTTTTTTTTTTCTTCTTCTTACCTTTTTCTTTTAACTGAACTCCAGACATCAGTTTAAAGCCGCTTTAATGTGAAGGTCATGCAGAAAGTGCTTGCGCCGTAAGTTAAAGGCCTGTGGTTGATGTGGTCAGCAGTTACTCCTCCTCTTCTAAACCAAACACAAAAGGGCAGCGAACGCGCTTTACCAATGGGGACAGTACCTCTCTTCTCTTTCTGCTCTGCTGCTTTTACAACACAACCTTCAAGCTCAAAAGAACAGTGTTCAGGTCTGCTCTCCCCTTTCTGTTGCTGTTTTCACACTTTTTTTTTTCTTTTTTTTTTTGCTTCAGACTTTCTATTCATCCGTGTGCACACATTGGTCAGTGATTAATAAAGTCTTGCTCTCTGTGCTTTTTCTCTTGCTATATGTCAGCATAAAGTCTGTATCCTGTAGCTTATCATATCTGTTGGATAGATAAGGACAAAAGCAGTAGAAAAGGTCAGACCCAATAGGAAATGCCCCTGAGCCACAGGTTGGACGAGACACGGCTGTCACCAAGTCCAAATTTAGCACAAAGCTCAGGAAATAACCTGAAGAGCAAATGTTTACCTTTATTATCCCTGACCACCTCCTCTGTCGTATGTGATTACGTACTGGATTCTCAGCGGTACGTCACATCTGCTCCCGGTGCCCTTTGCCTCGACAGGCACCCACTCGAGTGTGTTGTAACCGCAAGTTTGCTGGCCCAAGGCTGTCCAGGTTGTTTCTGCGCGGGTCTAAATGTGGTTACACGTTGTGCAACGTTGCAATGTCCAGCGTCCTCCCGCGTCGCCAATGGCTCCATCGGCGAGGATTCCCAGGGAGGACAAACATATGACTGACATTTCTTACCTGGCACATTTGCTCAGCTGCATGTGTGTGTGTACAGTATCCAGTGTTGTTTGTGTGTGTGTGCCCTGGTGTGAGTGCTGCTATGCGACTCTGATCCCTGGCAGGGCCTTAAGCCAAGCCCGCGGCAGGTCCAGCAGCAAAACTCATAGAACTCTAGAAGTCTTTCCCAGCAATCAGACATGGACTGACACAGAGAGAAAAGGGAGTGCTGGCAGTGTTCCTGCTCGCTGGTACATTAATATTTTTCTACAGTCAGGAGGCAGCAGGCTGGCTGTCAGCACAGGACCTCCCTCCTCCCGTCACAATCTGTGTCCATAAAGATGGATTCAAGATAAAAATGCCGCATGATGCAGCTTGTGTAAGACGCAAAAGCCCGCAGATGTGAGATATGCAGCTGACGTCACAGGGCTCGCCTCTCCTGACATACTTTTTGAAACATGCCCTGCGCCAAAACCGCACGCACAAACAGCCATACCCAAGCCCACATCACAGAGAGTAGAAAAGCAGGCCTTGTCCCCATCTCCGAGTGGGGAAGAGTGATGGAGTGGAAACATAAACAGCAAAAAAATCAACCATAAGGAGAGAGGATGAGAAAACTATTGGAGGAGGGGAATATAGCTCACTTTGTTATGACACAAAACAACAGGCGGGGTGAAGAGAAAACATACAAAACTTAGGAATGGGAGACAGGAAAATGTTCGAATGAAAGGTAAACAAAGCCTGACAGCTAGAATAACATCCACAGCAGTTCCTTGACCGTACATACGCTCCTCAGGCGAGAGCCTGCAATATCAATTTACGTTAGCAATCAAAAAGTCATAGGTGGAGGGAGGAAATGGTGTTTCCTGAAAAAAAAAAAGAACAAAATAACGATTAAAGGAATAGACTGACCTTTTGGGGAATTCACTTATTAGCCATCTTGATGAAAAGATACCGCTCTCTTATCTGTGCGTTAAATAAACACGCATGCAGCCAGGAGACAGTTTACTTGGCATAGCATGACGACTAGAAACAGCTAGCCTGGCTCTGTCCACAGGCATCCTACACTTTTGCTCAGCCCTTATCTCATGTGGTTGCTATCCAATCTTACATTGGCAACCATAAGGGAGGCTGAAATGTTGTGCATATGGAACCCACAAGTCCAACAGCAGATATCCCCAGAATGTAGAGGTAGTTGTCATATTTTTAGCTTTTCCAAGCCCCCCTCATCAAAAAAAAGTGCCATATTTGATTTAAATAGGTAAATACACCATCAATCATCAACGAAAACAGCTTTGTGTGCTGTAATATGAGATCCTATGTGTGGATCACACCCATAATATAGGAGCAGTATCTTGGCGCACATAAAACACGGAGCTGTGGGATGATTTCATTTTCCTCGCAGTGAGCTAAAACATATATTAAACAATGAGAGGTTTAGGGAAACATAGCTAAATGTTAGCTTGAAATAAAACAATACACAACAAAACGACCACAACAGTATTTACAATATTGTGTCTAAGTCATGTGGGCATGAACGTGGAGCCTCTGGTCTGGTGCCAAACACCATTGGTTCATTTTGGGGCCTTTGATTGTGGTTTGGGGCCTCTGTGGGTTCAGCTTGTTATATTTAGGTTGAGATTGTTGTGGTTTTGAGGATGGGATAACTCAGAGGGCTCTTGATCATGTTCCTCGAGTAGTTTTTAGAGTGTTGAAGGGCAGGTTGTCTTGCTGCAGGAAGGCCGTGTTTGGTCTGCATCATTGTTTAGGTGCTGCATGTCAAAGTTACATCCACGGGAATGCTTTCAAATGAGAAGATCAATGTCATTTACTTCCCCAATATTCTCAGCTAACACTCAGTAAGACTGTTAATAAGCTGAAAGTTGAAGTGAAATCTGCCACTATCATCTAAATTAAGTCACAAATGCAGCATGTTTGATACACATACTGAACTACTGCTGCGTGGAGAGTTGGGAATAATAGCGATGAGCATTTTTTGCCAGACAGGGATCAAGTTTGTCCATTTGGAGTTGAGATACATGTGACAGCTGGGCCTCCCACAGAGCTGCAGTGAACAGACAGTATGCTGATGTTTCCCGGTTGTCGTAACACTCACGGGACCAACCCACCATTTGGCAGGCCTCAAGTCTGCCCAGCAACAATTAATGCTGAAATGTATGCTATGGCACACAGGCTGTGTCATTTACCATGCATTGCAATCTCTCTGGATTGATTGGAACAAAATCAATGTTGTTCTGGGACTGACTGCCAGCATTTATAGAGTTGTCAGTGCAGCCTTCCTGTAGCTGCGCGAAGGGGAGTGGCACTGTGCACAATGGCCGTGTGGAAGATTTGTTTAAGGCTAGAGGCCTGGGGGTGTTGACACAGCTGCCAGGGGGAGCGGAGATGAGATGATGGAGACAGAGAAATTTGGGTAAAACCACTTTGGGCGTCTGGGTGAGGGGTAATGACTTTGAAGATGGCGAGGGGGGAAGCGAACGCGTGTTTCGCTCGGTCTCAAACTGGGAACAGAACATGATATTAGTTCCTAAAAATACAACGACCAAACTTTCTGCGCTGGGCAGATAAAGGCTTTGTTCGTACATGTGACACACAAACGTTTCTGTGTGTATCTGGGTTGAGGAAGAACTGTTTTTATCATTATCAGCAGTTATCCTTCAGGGTGACCTCTGGCTCGCTCATCAGCAAACTCTATGTTTTTTCTGTGTGTGTTGCTAAATGTGTGTGTGTGTGTGTGTGTGTGTGTGTGTGTGAGCTGTTTGTCCTCATCAGGATTAAAGGGCTTTTCAGTGAGAGGAAGCTTTAACGCTACTTAACCCGCATTGCCTTAACCCTGCAGCCAACGACCTTTGTCTGTTCTGTGATTCGCATACTTCC
The DNA here is from genome assembly GCF_000690725.1 of Stegastes partitus. NCBI lineage: Eukaryota > Metazoa > Chordata > Actinopteri > Pomacentridae > Stegastes > Stegastes partitus. Next base: position 840,588 of record NW_007577764.1, read on the forward strand.
GGTCTCACACGGCAGAACTTTTCCCAGAAGATATGACAATAAACCAGTAAAAACCTTGAAATAGATTTTCATTTTTGTGTGTGTGTGTGTGTGTGTGTGTGTGTGTGTGTGTGTGACAATGACCTAACAGTTAAAACACACTGTGACCGCTCTTTTAATAGGAAACACATTGGAGTCTTACATGGATGTCGAGCCAAAGACAGAGCAGTCCTTGTTTTGACTGAGAGGCTGTTGGCAAAGAGGGAGGATTCTGTCTTTTTCTTAGATGATGTAACTGCTTTTTATTATGCTGTTAGATCACACTCACACACACACACACACACACGCACACACAAACACACAATAAAGAGAATGCAGTCTTGTAGTCACAGGAGTCAGACATTTGCTGTTTCAAGTACCAGGGGGCAGAAACTCCAGCAGTGGAAAGACCAGTCAGACCCAACATGCTTACATAACATCACTTCCAGTCAGAGACGCATCTTCAACCAAAACACATCTTAGGAAACTGCAGCCAAACATTGTGTTGTAGCCTAGAAACATGTAAAGGTCACGGCGTTCGTCAGCAATAAACACGCACTATTATACAGCATGGTAATACTGTGTTATTTTCCGTAATTGCAATGTCATTAAACAGACATAAGCGATCTGACGAACTCATAAACTACAATGTTATCGTACCTCTATGAATAGCAGGTCTTAAGGAGAACACAGTAACTATTAGACGCTCACAGTGTGTCATTAAACGGGCATAAAAACCGTACAAGTCCCCTAAGTCATACTGATCTGCAGACAGATACTGATGAAAGGCTCTTATTAGAAGTCTGTCGGAGTCAGATAAGACACTATACATGAACAAAACACAGGCTGAGCATCTAATTTAAGGAAGCAGGTAATGCATTGCAAGTTTACTGCCTTTCTAAATGCAATATTTCCTTTATTATCATTACTTCAAATGTATATTCATATTGTTATTTCCCTTTCTCAATTACTTTATGCAAATTTTTTTCCACATGCCATCGCCATGATGAACATTTAACTCATGAACTCTTGGCTTTATGATCAAAATTCTTGCATTAGACATAACTACCCATCTATTATATTTCCATATTTACAAGTTTACATTACACTGAAGGTGTTTTCGAGGCCAGTGGCTCATCAATATGATTGCTGCGACACAACGAGGTAGATAATTGCCGATTTTAATATCTGCCGATGACAGACGTCGCCCATAGCGTCATTAACCCCGCAGGTGCTTCTCAGTCCAAAGTCTTTATCGTCACTCTGTGTACTGCAGCACGGCAACCTATAGTTCACTTTCATTTACCAATACCGATTTTAAATATAAGAAAACAGCTATGGTGAGATGGGACCAGAATTATTGCTCTCAGTCAAATTAGCCTCTGGAAACTAATGTAATTATTTAGCACTTCAGTGGGTCATAAAGGTGTGGGGAGAGGGGGAGCTGGGAGGGGGGATGGCATGCTCGAGCTGACACGATTTCATGCAGAAAATTTATTCAGCTGTCAATATCATTTAGATCTGTCCGGGTGAGCACTGGAGGCTGCGAGGAGGAGGAGGAGGCTGCAGATGTAGCTCAATCATAATGACGTTGTCTGCAGTCTTCACCTCTTTGATGCCGAGGCCATATCCAATACTGCTTGTATGTGTTGTGCACAGTACGTACGGGTGATGGATGAGCACGGAGACGGCAAGTGTTAGACAAAAATGTCTTTGATTTGAAATATGTGATACAGCAGATCTTAAAAAAAAAGTGTTCTTTATCTGGTTCCCTTAAAGCAGCTGTCATCATTTCCTGATGACGAAGGAGCGATCGCATCAGTCATACACTCCTCATCGCAGCATTTCATCTCTGAGTGGTCAGTGCCACTCCTATCATCCCACCCAAGATAACACCCCACCAAATCTTTTCCATTCCAACTGTGAACTCGGTCTGAACCCACGCCTTTGCAAAAAAAACGAAGATATGACATAAGAGAGAAAGAATAGAAGATTTTCATTCAGCGTGGTCAGTGACCAGGACAGCAATAGCGATTATTTTCATACGTTCAAAGATGCAGTGTGAATAGAGTGAATCAAGCATCGACAGAAGATGGCGGAACTTGCGTGCAATCTCCTACAAACACAGCAGCGTAGACATTGGGCCTCTGAGTCATTAAAAAAGAAAAAGAAAAAAAAGAAAGAAAGAAAGAGAGGGAGAGTCAGTGTACAGACAGCGAGTGGAACAGTCAACAAAGCAACAGTCTGCAGGAGAATGGATTCTATCTATCATTTGCATGTTTAAGCTCGGAGCGTTAAAACCCACAAAGAGATATTTGCATTCTCTTTACAGTCATTTGCAAAGGCAATTCAGGAATGACAAGAGTGACTGCTGTTTAAGAGGATGCCTCGTGTCCATTGTCAAAAAAAGTTTTTCTCAAGGCTGTCTGATTCACATGTCACGTCTGGTGTCAGTCTGTGCCTGATTGTGAATTCCCCTAACTTAAAATACACGTCGGAGCGTTACGTAAGGTAGTAATGAACGTGTTTGTGACTGTATGTGTGTGTGTTGGTTTGTCCCTTCCAGCTCTGCAAGTGTCCTGACAATTATATCAGTGAGGCCTGCAGACTACAAGGAAGGGGAGGCGAGTCAGATGAGAGGGCAGAGAGAGAAAAAAAAAGCAAATGGAGGTTAAGATTAGATAGAGTGGAAAGAGTGAAGAGTATGAGCCTCCAGGACACCCTGTAACAGACACATGACTGTGAGAGTGCACAGAATAGCTGTTGTATTCAACCAGAATCATAAATCTACTTTGTAGTTTCCCCCCCCACATTTGAAATGAAGACATATGATAGCAGCGTTGATGTGGTTACACTTTAAATCAGAAGCCTCTACCCTGAAGTTTGGGTCTAAAAAAAAAAACAATAACGTCACCACAACAAAAGGCAAAACCACTGGGGTAAAATCATATTTAAATATTTGCTCTAGACTGCTAAAGGTGATCACTTCATCACGAGAAACTTACAGATATACTCTACTGGGTAATGGGTAGACAAGAAATGAGCCATAAATATGCCTTAATGAGTGTGTTGGCCTAGTTTGCTCAGCAGGTAAAATTTGTTCCTACTTGGTTACATTATTTGTTGTGCTTTTTTTTTTTTCCCCCCTCAAAGAAATTACACAACAAAGTCCATTACGTAAAATGTCATTAGTTTTTCATTATGTGAATAAAATTATCTGTCCAGTTATTTCCCCTCACTTTTATTTATGCTATTTATCATTCCATGTTCTAGCAGAACACAAGGCCAAATCCGCGCACTGGTGGCTGTAATTGATAGTTTGCATTGTTGTTCTAAAGCCTGCATTTATATTCTAAAACGCGCGTTAGCCACCTTGACATTAGCAGCACGTTTGAATTACAAAAGCAGAAAGAACAAGTATGAATAAAAGCAAGAAAACATTATTAATTTCTGCAAGTAGTTTGACATTTCTAAATGTAAAGCACCTATTATCCGAATTGGAATAGTTTGGATTTAATATATACGTACCGTGTCATTAAACCAGATAGGTTTAGATGAAGAAAGCTAAAAATGATGCACAGGAATGCAAAGGTTACACAGCAGCAAGGGATTATGGGTACATGTATATGAGGCAAACAAGTAGCCAAACTGCTGTACTCTTTTTGAAAGTATTTCTTCTTAGTACTAAGCAAATTCATGAAATTCGTTCTTTTAAAACCCAAGTGCATACTTTGGCAAGGAAGAGTGGAAAAATTCCTCACACTATCAACTTCCCATTTCTCCCATCCTTCTCCTCTTTCTCTCCATCAGTTTCTTTCACTCTTCTCGTCTGCGCTGTTATCTCCGCTCATTCTTCCACCCACACTAATCCTATTTTATTCAAGACCTACTGTATAATACAACACAATATGCAGGACCTTGGCTCGGAGAGCGTTTCGAAAGGGTCTCCTCACTGGCTGAGCCCCAGCGAGGGTCCACGGTCTGGTCTGCACCCGTCTCTCATCCACCTTGAAGCCGCTGTGGGTGCTGACAGCGACTGCGGCCGGGCTTGCGTCACTCGAGGGCTGAGAAAGCGGCGTAAATGTCAGAGGAATTAGCTGCCTTGCTGGCGCCCACGGAGCCCGGCATGACAATGGGTGGGAGAGGAGAGAGGACAGTGGGTACAGTAGCTGTAGAGCATCAGTAAGCCGCATGAATCCACTCTGCTCTCGACTCACCTCTACCTCTCCCTCTCGTCTTGTATTTTTTTTTTCCCTTTCTTTTCTGTATTTCCTCTCTCCTGCCAACTCATTTCTTCCTTGCTTGTCCTCTCACCTCCCTCCCTGCCTCCCCCCCTCCTCTCCTCTCTCCTTCCCTTGCTCTCTTTCTGTATCACTGTCTCGCCCACCTCGCCTCTGCCCGCAAGCAGTTTGGAGCAGATTATAGCCCTGCCACCCCCACTCGCCCATATACACAAACATTCACTCTGGCGCTGACGCACATACACACACACACACAAACACACACATGCACGTACAAACGCACGTAAACACACTTTGAGACTTTGTGTATCTCTGCCACCTACAGTGGCACTACATCATCCTCTCCTCTCTCTCTCTCTCTCTCTCTCGGCGGTGCTCAAGCATGAACTTGTTTAGAACATCCTGTCCAGTCCAAATGTGGTCAGACATGTGACAGAATGGCCCCAGCGAGCCCAAATAACCAAACATGCCCATTATCGAAGTCAAACACACACCTCCACTGACAGTTGAGATTAAAGAAAGTGATATCAGGGTGAACCGCAAATGCAACCGGTGATTAGATGTCCAACAGAATCAAGCTGTTTTTGTAATCACATGTTTACTGTGTGTAGTGGTAAAGGAAACCCACAATTAAGACCCGTGGACTCTTGTGTAATTGTGGCTGGACATTCAATCCGTGGAAAAGGAAAGTTTTCGAGGGCAAAATAAAGGATGAAGCCTTAAAGCGCTGCTTATCATACAGCTGCATTACTTCTTTATCTGTTTTTATTTGCATGTGCATCATCATGTTTTTATGGACTTGAACCAAGCTGATGGCTTTCTTGATGATGCAAAAATCATCCTGTTAGGGGGCAGCAATGCAGAGGAGACGTGGGCACAAGACGCTTGCTGTTTGTGTGTGCGTGTGTGTGTGTGTGTGTGTGTGTGTGTGCGCTTGCGTGCGTCAGCGAGTGTGTGCGTGCGTGCATGAGCTCCTATTTGTTCCGTCTGCCATTCTGGCCTCTGTGTAGCCGGTGCGTGCTGCAGCACTGTACGGCTGAATGGGGACTGCGTGGGCCTGACCTGCGATCTCACCACCCACAACTCACATAGACACACACGGCTCAGGCAACTGCCTCTGTTTTAGCCTGCAAGAAAGAGTGTGCGCTCATGTGCATATGCGTGTGTCTGTGCACATTTGCAGGGTAAATACAAATCATCCGTTCCTCTTTTTTTTTTTTTCCCTCAATCTCCCTCTTTTGCCTCTCTGTATGTATCTCTCCCTTATTATTAGTGGTTCTACATCCTCCTCGGGGGACGACGAGGACTGCAGCTGTCCCTATGACAACCTCAGTGCTACTGTCAATCACCGAGGTTGCCTTATCCTCCTTGGCTTATATTCTATACATCCGGCTTGCTCGGCTTTGACAGGTGTGCAGATGGCGCATTACACAACTATATAGCTCACATCAACAAATGCACGCCACATTACTGCCGCGCTGATATTAACCTATTCATGTTATGCGTGTGTAAAAGTGTTTTTGTCATCCGCTTGCCACTTTTGATCTCGTTTTTTGTTGTTATCGCCGAAGCGTGTTTTGAACGTTCCCGCATTAAATGAATAACGATGGATTCAATGGTTCAATCCACTTTAAATAAATGGAAGTCTAAAACAGATAAAGAAACAAATCAACACTTTGTCATATGTAACAGTTGCTGTTGATGCATTAAATCTGGTTTGGATGCAAGTGTGTGCTATCTGTTTGTGTGTGTGAGAGCATCCCCAAACTCTACAGTCTGTTGGTAATGAGTGCCCTGAGCGCTCTCTACTACACCTAACTGATCCAGTAATTGCTTTTCCTCCTCTGCATTTATCATCATCTGCCCGGCCTGTCATGTTAGCTGAGCTGAGCTGAGCTGAGGTGGACAGAGAGTTGTGTAGGACTGCTTGGTTGGTGGAGGTGGAGATGGCTGGTGTGCCTGTCTGGATGTAGCTGAGGTATCGGTCCACTGCCTCGGGCGGAGGGGGACGGGGAGGTGGGTATAGGAGGGGATGGAGGTAGAGAAGACAGAAGGACGGGGCAGTGAGGGCAGCCATGTAGTGGTTAATGGAAACTATGACCTCCAGCTGGTCATCAACATAAAGCAAAATAACTAACGATTGCATTTCAATGAAAATAGTTTTCCTGTTTCCTCGCATCCGTGTGACATCAGTATCCTGAAAATGTACATTCTAAAGGTTTATGACAAGCTAAACAGGCTGGTTCTTTTGAGAAAGAAGCCTCTCCGTCAGCTCAGATTGTTGGTCAGAGTTTATAGATAATCACAGAAAACTAAAGCGACAACAGCTGATGTTATTTGGAGGTTCAAGTTGACGCACACACAAAACTACACGTACATTCGCATGTACAAAGCAGACTGCCCGGAAGATTTAAACAAATAGCCTCCTTTTTGCAAGGCCTGCAAATGTGTGTGTTTGCATCCGTGAGAAAGAGGGAACATACTGTATGTGGGGGAGGGTGTGCTGCTGCTGCTGCTGCTGCTGCTGCTAGTGGGGATTTGATGCTGATGAGGTCTGTAATGGGAGTGAACAGGGAGCGTGAGGGGAATAGATTGGGACTTCATTGGCAGGCCCACTCTCCCTGTGCACTGCAGTATGCTTGCCTATTTATTCCCCCATTTCAATGCGCCTTTGCTTTGCCCTTTCTCCAGCCAATGACAGTAAAATCACATCGCCACGAGAGAGCTACACATCAGCCACGGAGCACCCCTATATGATTTCCTCATTTATTTTTTCCTATCGTTCCCCGTAGACACGCGGTCTGGAGCTGCAGTGTTTCATTCAGGAGGAGGGAGGGCGGGACTTGAGGCTGAAATGAATTGTACCTATGCCATCATGTAAATGATCGCTCCTTTGACTATGCAAATTCAGGGATGCGAAGATGATTAAGAGACAACATCAATTCATATTCAGACTCAGAGAGCATCCATGTGTGTGATGACGTGTTATACACAAAGGAGAGGGACACATTACCATTAATAATGATAAGAAAAGCTTACGTCTCCCATCACCACTTCAGTATTACTGTAACTAAGGAATACTCTTTGATTGTTGAACTTTGGTATGTTAAAAATGTCAACAAATCCATCTTAAAAGGCTAAAAGCATCAATTTACTAATTAGATTAACAAATATTACCTTACTGTTGTCCAAAAACCCATCAATAAACCACACTGTTGCACTTTACAGCATTCCCCCCTCCATGTATTATGGGCCCTGTAGTTTATTTTAATCCAGTCCCACATTCACAGGTCTGCTGCCATAAATAAATCACTTGAGCAGCAAATCAACTGCTGAAAATAGTCCCAGAAATACAGTTTTTCCTCCAACTTTACTCAACTTTCTGACTAGTACAGTAATTGACTTAAACTTGTTCTTAAAAAAAAGTAAAGAAATGCAATTATATTGTGACTATTTTTAAGGTTAACAGCTCTGTTTTCACACATCTAGGAGTACTGCATTAAAAAGTCGAACTGGACTCAGCAGATCACTGTTGCTTCTTCTAATCTCTGCTTGAGGGTAACGACTCGAGGCTACGCTTCAATCTCCAACTGACCTTTTGGCAGTGGAGTTGCATTATGTGTTACGAAGGCACGAGGTTTTGACACAGAGGAAAAATGCATATCTAGTTCTGATGTCTTCTTTTATATGCACTTTTTTTGCATTAAACTGTCAGTTGTGATCACGGTGCAGACTCGTCTGTAGGAATAATTGGGCCGAGCGCTACAGAGAAGCTGGAAAGTCAGAAATGTTGAGAGACTTACAAACATATTGTTGGTTTTGTTCTTTAAATGCTTGGACAAAAACAAAAACATGCAATATTGCCATCCTTACCCTTAAAAATTGACATTTTGATAAAAATAGCAGCCGCAAGACCAGTCTGTGTTTCTGCATAAACAACAGAAGAATACACATATAAGAGTGTTGTTAAGTCTAGCACGAGTGTATGCACACAGCTCACACAAATGTGGTGTAAACAAGGACAAAGACAATGTTCTGTAATAGGTAATAGCCCAGATGGTGAAACAACCATATTCAAAAACAAAACATGCTGCCCGGCATGATGGCCTCAAACAAAAAGAATACATCCAGCCAAAAAACAGATGGAAAACACTCCCTCGGTCTCCTCTCCTCCCTCATTCTCTCTCCTCCCCTCATGCCTATAAGCCCTCTCTCTCGCACACAGACACACAAACGCACACATTGCCACCATCCTCCCTTTTGGTTCTCTCATGCAGTTCTGTGGAACAGATGCAGGCAGCACAACAGAAATAGAAAAAAAGGGTTAAGCAGTGTTCACCCAGTAAGAAAAGACAGGAAGCGTGAGATGACGCTAAAAATAAATGAATCCTTGGGTGAGGCAGAAATACCCAGAGGTCCTAAAATAGCTGGTCAAACAAAGGCATGAATAAACTAGAATGAGTGTGACGGTTTTTTTTTTTTTTTCAAGAGGAAGCCCCTCTTCTCTCTCTCTCTCTCTCTCTCTCTCTCTCTCTCTCTCTCTCTGTCTCTCTGTGCTCTCTCACACAGCGACTTCCTGGTTGCTAGGTTACGACACTTGTGGCCGCCATCCATAGTCTGAAGGTGCTTTTTGCATCGGCAAAAGGCAGCCCTCCTTTTTTTTTTTCTTTTTTTTTTTCATCCGCCATTTGAAATTTAAAAGAGCAGAAATGGAAACATGTGCATTGTCAATTAGGGGAACACCAGTCACAGTATGAGGGACATCTGATGGATCAATTTGTACAAAGACGGCTTGTATTTCAGATGTACCATGGAAACAGAGACGACTCCAAATTGCCTCAACTAACAGCCACAGCAGGAGGAATTGAAGGGAAGTGGAAAATTTCAAATCCCATTTGTGTGTTCCTGTGTGCCCGTTATTAATAGTGAATATCAATGCCGATTTTGACCTGTTATCCATCACTGAGCCGACACCAAACATGAAATGATACAAATTCATTTTACCTTGTCACCGATTGTATATTTGTAAAGATCTTGTTTTCCTGAAACTGTTTATTCTTCTTTTTTTGTCACCTGTTTTACTGGATTGTAGGAAAAATCCTCACAGAAATAATATTAACAACTTTATTTATATTGCAAAAACAAGATGATACCGAGGAAGACAATATTACAAAACACAAGAGAATGAAAATGTGGAGGAATAAAGTGGTAAAAGATGCAAATTAGAGAATTTCAGTATAAATAAATTAATACATTAAACATCAATCGATACAAATAAAATAAGAAAAGCATCAATAACTGCACAGCACTGAGTGAAGGAAACAGGGGTTTTAAGAAGTGATTTCAAAGAAGACGCAGATTGTGCAGCCCCTTTTTCCTCAGGTAGGTCACATCAAAGCCCTGGTGGCAAAAGTGCGCTCGCCCTCAGATTTAAGCCTCGACTTTGGAAGTAGATGAAATGACGCGAAATGAGCACTGACGTACACACAGACACGACTTCTTCAGGACAAAATAGCCTCTTAAATCCTCACAAAATGTCACAGTTCAAGTCCATATAGGGCTGTTTAAGAAGGCATAAATCCTCCCTTATCTGAAACATACGAGTGAGAAGCTGCTCATCAGTGTGGTAAAGGTCACTGTGCTTTGCTGATGGATCATGTGCCAAGTATCATATCGAATATGAATGAACGGAATAACTGGTATTACACACAGGTCATTTCCTAGCACATTTATCAAAGCGGCAGCGAGGCCTGTGTAAACATTCTCGCGGCACCTCTCAACCTCTGCACTCTCATTGTAATAATAAAACTCCTCAAGTAGACTCGTAATTGCATAGATTCATAAGTAACACATCAGAGAACAAAAGTAACACCAATTCCCTGAAATACAATTATATTTCTTCGGTTCCAAAATCAATATGGTAGAAAGTTAACAATTTATTCTCATTCACAGAATGAGTTTGAAACCTAAACCATGCCAAGGCCATTATTTCAAATGATGCAGAACCACAATCAAAACATCTTTTTCTCACCAGACATGTTATTCAGTAATCCAGAGAGCCATTATTTTGAGTTATTTGCAATCACATAACTGTATTCTGCAACTCCCCAGTGTTGCAAATGCACACAAACACAAAGGCACAATGAAAAAAAAACAACAACACACACACACCCACACATACACACACACCCTTGCCCATTAGAGACTTGAGTTCAAACAAGTCTACACCACAGGGCAGAGCCCATATTTCATCAGGGAGGGAGGTCAAAGTTGAAGCCCCAAGGACATGCCGTTTCCTCTCCCTCCCAGGGTTGCGGAGGGTGAGGCGGACATTGTTTACTGGACGCCAAGTCTCCCTGGTCTCCCTCTGGACGGGAGGGACTTGGCTCGCCTTTTAGAGTTCAGCCAGTCAAGGTGATTTAAACCACCTAAAGTCCAGGCATTATGGACCAGGCCTGGCTCCTCGTTCCTGCAGTTCCTGTCTTTCATTCCTCCCCCAGTAAAAAAAAGATCACAGTCCCTGTGTTTCTGTGTTTTCAGGAGGCTGTTATTGTGTCCTTGGGAGCTGATTTACAAGGTAACCTTGTGCGCTGAGAGCTACTTTCATTAGTTTGTTCTTCTGTCTTTAATTGTGGCTTTGCAGTGTGGTGGGAGATGCCAAACGCATAAAGGAAGGAAAATATTAGAAAACACAAAAGCATTTTTTATTTTTTTTTGTAAATCTTCAGAAACCACAAGAGGTGGATTAATTTTCATTGGATGCATGTGATGAATTAGACAAACCAACCAGGCTGGTATCACTTGAAATATTTTCCTTTGTGACCTTTTTGTAGCAAGAGGGAAAGAGTGTGGAGGTTGGGGTGATGGATGGGTATGTAGTGCTCTGACTTTTGTGCGAGAGGCAGATGATTGCAGTTACAAACTTTTTTATCATAGCCAGAGTCATTCCCTAACCTGAATCCTCCACATCTTTTTAAAAATGTGTTTTATAATTTACTACTAATATGCAACAACATAACATCCAGGATTTTGCAGAATTGAAATCAGTATTCTTATCTGAGCTTGAGCACTTAGAAAGAACGTGTAAAGTGCAACAATTTATTTTGCGTGTGTTTGTTTGAGCCCCTCATAGACGATCACACTGCATTTTTAGTTCCGAATGTTCCCTCTCAGAGATTTATGCATGTGTTTATTAATCTGTTTATTCATAATGGTGAACTAGGTCAATTCAATTTATTATAGCATATCGCAATTTCTTGTGTGCTGTTGAAATAAAGAAGCAGATCAGACGTTTGCTTGTTTTGTGGTTTCTGTAAGGCGGGCTCCAGCAGCCTCTTAGCATACAGTACAAGGTACGATTGTAACCCCTTGTTCACACATACAGGCTCAAAGCAGCAGGCTTCCTGTTGCCTCTCATGAGCCTGAAGCCCGTGGGCATGTGAAGCACAGAGCTGCTAATTTACATTCTCCAACTTGGGTAGGTATTTCTTTTCTACTGCACCGGTACATGATGGAGTAGTTTCTTTTTCCTGAGCACTGCTTCCCCCATTTAAAGTGCTTGTTTAAAAAGAAAAACTAAGATGAAACGAAAATCTGCATCCTTTCATTATATGTTTGCTGTTTGAAATCATAAGAGCACACATATACAACCTGTACTGGACCCAGTGCTTTTGGGGGAAGCTTTGCCGCGGGTAATGCAGGAGATGAAATGTCTTATTAGGGAGTGAATGGGAACCAGGCGGGCCTGAGCTGAGCCAGGTCCTCTATTAACCTGTCCTTCCAGCGGAGAGGCTCGTAAACAAGGCCCGAGATGGCAGGAAGTGCTGTGGGGAGCAGGGGGAGGAGGAGGAGGAGGAGGAGGGAGGCCTTCATCAGCCGCAGAGAAGGTCGGTGTGCATGGGGTGGAGGGGGGGTTTGGAGGGGGGGGCACCGCAGGGACAGCACTTGTCCCTTCAAAGCAAAGAGGAGAGAGCATTGATCTGTGTGATCCCTCTGATGTTGAGGACATGAACACAAAAAGGTACAAACGCACAGAGACGCTGTGGATGACAAGCTGTCATACTCTTTTAAGTTTCCACATTGGGAGATGTATTGTTTGGAGGAGTGAAGATGAATCCATCCCCATTAGCCCGTGGCTAAGACTTTTTAGGGCCAATAAAAATCACTCCAACAGTCCCGTGATTGATTTCGAGCGAGTGGAAATGGCAGCCTGGTCGCTGTGTCCGCACGTCGCCCGGCGTAATGCTTCCAAGTGCGATTTCTTCTCCTCTAATATGCCGACACATAAACACACACCCATTTTCTCCAAAAAATCCAATATAGCCTGAAGGAACTGGGTTAATACGGGGCACTAGACAAAGACGGGGGACATTTTCGTCGACATTGTTTGACTTGACTCACAACAAACAGACATGTAAATATGGCTTTTGTGGCGCTTTTGCAGATGAAGAGAACAAACATGGCACAGCCCAAAAAAAATAAATAAAATGAAATTGGAATGGATGTACAGCGAGCGGGGAGGAAATTCAGGACACTGATGGAGATGAGGTGCAAAAATGGCAAACAAAGGTCCTCTCCTCTCCTCTCTGCTCTCCTCTCGCCCCCGCAGCCTCCTGAGCACAGCTGTCTACATGGCTGGGCTGTTTTCACTGACAGGCTGTGAGAGCCATGAAACAGGAGGGCACCAGGGACCTGGGCCACCTCGACAACATGCGCCCCCACAATCTGCTGTTCAAAGTGTACCCCAACCCCTCTCCCTTTCTTTTTCTCCCCACTAACAATCTCCTTCACTATTTCAAATATTTCATCCCTTCAGGCTCTCTCTCTTTCCCTCCTGCACAATACTTCTTTTTTTTTTTTTTCTTTTTCTTTTCGCAATGTCTCGTCTCAGCTCTATCAGATTTTCTGTTTGTGCCTGTCATTTTCTCTCCCTAATACTCCCTCCTTCTCTCTGCCCTCCAGTGGCCCTCTCATACTGTCACATCTGCATGTTTTCGTTGCTTGGCTGTCATGTCCCATGTTTTTGCCTCAGCCACACATCATTTCTCACAAACAGAGATGAAAAGGAGGGAGGAGGTTGGAAGAAGTAGGGGGGGAGAGAGAGAAGGGAACGAAATGGAGAAAAACAGAAAGTCCGGGGCTGATTCGGAGGAGGTTAAGAAAGCATGTGGAATAAGAGGGAGGCAGGGTGAATAAACCAACAACAAACAATTTCTTATTTTGACTGGCTGCACAGCGCAATTGCAAGGCTGCCTGGGATTTAATAAGCACTTCTTTGGCATTAGGAGTCTGCTTGTTTTCCTTGGTGCCGAGGCAGAGGCGCTGCGTGGTTTCCCCCATTTTCAGCTCCAGACGGGGGTAGGAAAGAACACAGCCAAGGGCTATGGGAGGAGAGTCACTCTTTCTTTTTCTCTGTCTCTCTCTCTCTCTGCTGCCTTCGCCTAGCTGGGTGGAGCTTAACCGGGGCGTTTAGCTGGAGGGAAGGTGCAGGAGCCGAGGTAGTGATGGGGACAAGCTCCCCTGGAAAGCCCTGGAGGGAGACAGCGTCTTTGCAGTAAATAAACAGCCCACTCTCCCTGCATGGAGCAACTCCTCCCTTCATGCATCTCAAACCCTCAAGGACAGCTACACATCACTGTACCCCCCTCCTCTTCCTCCTCCTCCTCCTCTTCCTCCTCCTCCTCCTCCCAGCAGCTCTCGCTTACTGTCCCTCTCTCTCATACACTTTGCTTTGACACACTCATGCAAACATTGTCACCCTCCCCAACACATGCACACCAACTCACCAAAACCTTCTCTTAACACAACAGATCAAAGAAGACGAAAATGTGATCTCTGTAATTCCATTTTTTTACCCCCCCCCCCCCCCTCCACCAATCCCAACCCACACCATTGTGGAGAATTTTTTATTTTTTATTTTTTTGTGCTGCCTTTCTTTTCAAGGGGAGGCAAACAACAATGAACAATGTGGGATCTGTCGCATTCTTCCCATGGGAGAAGACTTCTAACGGCATCTTCTATTAAGGATGGAGAGGAAAGAAGAGAAGAAAAGAGGAACACCCCCACTGTGCAAACAAAATCAAAGTGAGAGCCATAACTCAGAACTTAACAGCACTGTGGTATCAGATTTGCTTAGTATTTACTGTATGTGAAAACTCATTCTGAATCCAGTAACCTTAGAAAAAAAAAAGAAAAAAAAAAACAACTCATGCACTTTGCAAAACAGTAAGTCGGTGCAGGCTATGATGTGAGTCTTCATTTGAGCGTGGGGGTATTTTGAAATCCAAATCAGCTAAAACAATCGTCTTTCGTCTCTCCGTAACTCGTTTCTCAGTTCGATACGTTGCGGTCTGCTGTGCTGCCTTCGTTCTCTCGTAACCCCTCGGCTTGTCCTTCAAAACACGTCTAAATCAGGCCACATGTGACGAGTCGTCGAGGGCTGCAGCATGAAAGTGAGATTCAAGGTCAAAGAAAGATTTCTCACATATTCCGTGAGCCGCCACGCTTCACCCGATACACATAACACATCTGATTAGCTCGCTGCTCAGTCCACCCACATAGGCAGCACGCGGCGTATATGCTGCACACTCGCTGTATGTTTCTAGCGGATGCCTTGACTGCTACATGTGATGCTGCCTCTGATTCACAGAGGCCTCTTCTCCTCCTCCTCCTCCTCCTTCTGCTGCTGCTGCTGCTGCTGCCTGCTTCTCATAGACCTGTCACCGCTCCACTCTCACCACTTTGGCACAGTGGGACTGACCCACTTCTTACACCGGTGGGCTCGAGTGAGGGCCCAGAGGAGAACCAGAGCACACACACAGGCCAACACACATGCACACACACTGGCGTAAACACATCACATTATACATGACTTTATATATAAGATCACCTCGAGTGATGAATATTTAATGACTCCATCGATGAAGCGTCACGTCTGCAGCTCTTCTGGATCATTCATGTCAAAGACGCTGACAAACACTGCAGGCTGACGGGAATTAGCGCACGTGCAATCACCGCGCTTAAATAAAGTCATGAGTCAGGTTGAAGGATAAGTCATACCTGCTGGAACTTGGATCTTACTTCCAGGGTTTCATCCTTACACACTGAATATTTCTTTTTATTTCTTATGCTTGAACAGTACTTGAAGTTTTCTCTCATCTCAACTTCAGCATAGTTGTTCTACAACTCATAAAGGGCTGAAACTAAAAAGACCAAACATGGAAAATAGTTAAATGCCTTGCCTGAAACTATTCAGTGCTATAAAGTATATCTGAAAGAACTTTTTCATCTAAATTCATTGGGGGGGGAAAAAAAAGCAGAAATCAACCCTAAGTACATCAGATCACAGTGCTGTGCCGGCTAGTCGGAGAGCGTAACTTCTCTGCATATCTACTAGTATTTGTTTGTTTGAAATTCTCCATTGTATAGCTCCATTGTGCCGCCGCAGAATTGCTAACCAGCTTTTGTGTTTTCACTCCTCACATCCATTTGCTGAATGACAAAGACGCCTGGCTGCATGAGATTAGGACAGAACTGAAGACCGACTGTGCCGTCCAGTGTTTACATGTCCTCCTCCTATACAAAGACCAAAGGGATGTCCTCATACATGTATGCACATGCAACTGCAGGCATGCATAGTAAGCTTCAAGGTTACCTCCAGCTACCAAACATGTGAAGGGGCTGATATCTGGACAACATCTTTGATGTCAAAATGATGAAAGCATTCTGAGAGCACAGAAGAACACAAAGGTAGCCATCCAGGGTCAGATCTACACAGGAGGATATCTGAGCCTAACAGTCCCCTCTGGTTTAACTTATTCATCAGATGCCTTCACAAGGAATAGACAAAGCCATCGATAGCGATTCAAAAGAGGAATGCTGTTGTGAGGGGGTGTACGATGGTACACAGTAGATTTCTGGACCAAAGGAAGCATATGGCCTGCACATGGTAGTGCGTCAGACAAGCTATTCTGTCTCAGTGGTGTATGCACAGCATCTGATCTCTTTTTTTGTTTAAATAACTGAACTGAATAAACAGCATACAGAAAAAAACTATAACCAATCCATGTCCTGACCTCCGTGTCTGTCCTACACTGGACTTCAAACATGACAGTGTTATATATAAAGTGGTTTCTGCATGTACAAAAGATTGGCAGTTTAGCTTCCTGAAACAGTTTTTAAGTTTCAGCTTGTGATGCTGCAGCAACTTTCAGTTTCCATTTACAGTTACATACATCTGTACACTGGCTGTTGAGGGCAAATAAGCAGAAACAATCCAGCTGTCAAATGTGCATACAGGATGAGAGGCAAGAATTCACTTTGCTTTCTTTCTCACCATGCTGAATGATATTTTATTACTGTCATTTAATTTAGTAAACCATTTAGGACTAGGTAGGATTTACTAAAAACTTAGGGGAAGTTTACAGTTATCCAATGCAACTCAATACTGATCAAGGTCTGATTACTTTTAGAGTTCAGCTATCGCTTCCTCAGTATATATAAGAGCATGCATATAAAGTCTGGAATCAATAAACTAACTTCATTTATTGTTGCTGTGCTTTTATGCCACGTTTGGTTTCAAAGTTATAGGCTGTCGTGGCTTAATTTTCCAGCATTTATGGTCAAAAATTCTCAGATAATAGTATATTCTGATAATGTTGCTAACTTTAGAAGAAATGCAGTAAAACAGCAACTTTAAGTGTAGTCAGTGATGTGGTCAGAAGCCATACACGCTGTGAGTGCATGCATGTGTGCAGGACAGCAGGCTGATAACAGGCTGATGCAGGGATGCTCAGGAAGAGGTCATGGTACAGTGGCAGCACCCCGAGCCTGTCAAAACAGAAATCCCTGCAGCTTTGCTCAGCATGTCATCATTAGTATGTGGAAGTGAAACCTCGCTGCTCCTCCTGAGCCTCGTGAGTGAAAGCTGCAACCGCCGTTTGGTGTGACGGCCCGAGCAGCAGGTTCATAAAGGACACAAACACTCGGAGTGTAT
Source organism: Stegastes partitus (assembly GCF_000690725.1). Taxonomy (NCBI): domain Eukaryota; kingdom Metazoa; phylum Chordata; class Actinopteri; family Pomacentridae; genus Stegastes; species Stegastes partitus. Next base: position 857,841 of record NW_007577764.1, read on the forward strand.
GACTAACTTCGTCCTACACATTTCCTATAGGAGCTTTGCAATGCAAACAAGAAGAGAGGCTCGTAAGGGTCAAACAACAAAGACGGTGAGAGAACGGGAGAAGGAGCCGAGGAGTGGGAGGAATAGAGGACGCAGGAAATGGACTGAGAAACACAGGGCATTGCTAAAACAATAATGACTTCCACTAATTGTGTTTCCTATGGCCAGTGTGAGAGTGGTGACATTTCAGTTCTGTGTTTGTCGGTCAAAGGATGAGCTAATTAATATGGTAATTCAGCCCCAACGCCTCCAGTGACAACCACACCCCCTCGTTAGCAGCCACAAGGACAAGGGTCGGATGCACCGGGGAGAGGGAGAGAGGGAGGAAGAAGGAGAGAGACAGAACCAGAGAGGGTGGGTTGTGTTTTTTGTGTGTTTTTTTTTTCTGGCTTTGCCTTCTCAGCAGCCCCGGAGTCACACGACTCTGTCTCTGTAACGGGAACAAGTGATTATTTCTGAAAAATGGGGAACTTTGTCAAAACGTATCCCACCCACACACTATCTCTCTCTCTCTCTCTCTATGTCGCTGTCTTTCTGGCTCTCTGTCTCACACACACACACACACACCCATGCACACACGCACACACAAACTTTCATGTTGAGCATGCGTGGGCACACACATGCATTGGTGGGTATAAACACACACAGCTGTGCAAATATGCAAACACATACTTGGAGACACACACACACACACAGACGCACACACACATATACAGGACTTACACTCGTGCTGTTTGATTGATCCCACCAAGCCAAGGGCATCTCTGCCTGTGAGGAGTCATGTGGCATTCAGCTTTATTCTGCCAGCAAAATCAAGCATCAGCAGCAAAGGATAAGATGGTAAAAAAAAAAAAAAAAAAAGTCCAATTAAGGTTTGTTGACACACAACAGAGACTTGATGAAGACAAGTTAATGACAAACCTGCACTTCACCTGCTACCAGATACAACACAGCAGTGTTGGAAGTACTACTTAAATGAAAGCACCAGTGTTACATGGAGAATATTCCATCGCAAGTAACAGCTCTCTCACTCAAAATCCTGCACAAGTACAAAAGTACTTAAAGATTTGAAGTTTTGCAGAAAGTTTAACAGCTCCCTGGTTCAGGAAAAGTTCAAGACAAGTTCCGAAAAGACTGGGAGCAACTGGTTTAATTTATGTATTTTAGGATGAATCTTAATATATATGATCTTTTATACTTTGTTTATATGTCCATCTGGTGTATTTTTTTTAGTGGAAGATATATTACAAGCAAGGCCATGTCTGAGCATTTTCACTTCAAAGCTCTGGTGAAGTAATGACAGTGTCAAAAACACAGATTCAGACTTCCTGGGTTTCATATGTAACAGACCTAAAGAACCAATCACGTCAGATTTCAAGGAGAAGACTTCCTTTTCAATATTCTTTCGGATCATTTCCGGTCTAAGCATGTATGGCTGAATTACTCCAATACCACAGCTTGCCATTGTGTACTGTAGAGTAGTTCTACAGTGTTTGAGGAGATTTGCAGGTGAGCCGGTGTGCTTGAGCTGCAGCCAATAGTAGGTGGAGACAGAGGCGGTGACTTCACAGGAAGCAACAGTGTAAAGGTAGTCATTTTAATGCATAAAGTGATCACTTTTCAACTTAAATATCTTATTTCAAATACACAGGGATGAGTTTTTAGAGGGGCTGCAAGGTGGCGCAGTTGGTTAGCACTGTTGCCTCGCAGCAAGAAGGTCGCCGGTTCACGTCCCGGTGGGGGCACCGGGATCTTTCTGCGTGGAGTTTGCATGCTCTCCCCGTGCAGCGTGGGTTCTCTCCAGGTTCTCCGGCTTCCTCCCACACAGTCCAAAAACATGTTGAGGGGATTCCAAATTGTCTGTAGGTGTGAATGTGAGTGTGTTTGGTTGTCTGTCTCTAAGTGTGGCCCTGTGATAGACTGGTGACCTGTCCAGGGTGTCCCCTGCCTTCACCCTAAGTAAGCTGGGATAGACTCCAGCCCCCCACGACCCTAGTGAGGATTAAGGGGTGTATAGATAATGGATGGATGTATATATCAAATCTATGCTGAAGTGCAATCTTTCACTAAATGAAGTGAGTTGTTTTCCACCAGTGTCATGCAGCACATGAAGGTTGTTTACTTATTAAGTCATTGCTTCAGTTTGGACAAACATTTGGTCGACTATTTCCACAACGGTGTGCAAACAGTTTGTGGAGGGAGACTGACTGTACATATTTTCTAAGATGATTGAGCTATCGCACGCTATCAAACCCGACTCCTCGATGTGCAGTTTGCGCCTTCCTCAGGTTCCGTGAGCCTCAAGAAAGAGGAGCGGGAGTCTGAACGCTGCCAAAAAACACTCCAGCGTCCGCTAATGCAAACAAAAGGAGACGGCCCGGCACTAGAAATCTGAGGAAGCGTGTAAATGTTTGCGTGTATACGTTCCAAACAAACGTAATTGCAACACAGGGTTGTCAATTTAAAAATGTTACGTAAATGTCACACGAGGGAACAGTTTGTTTTGGAAACTTGTCAAACAAAGGCAGTCCAAAATCAATGTTTCATATTCAGATAGCTTTTCACTGTGACTTTTTTTTTTAAACGCAGATGTGTTTATGTTTCTGATTCCTTCCATATTAGTTTCTCTCTTGTGTCCCAATGTATCTTAAGTGCGGAGGTTTTTATTATTTTTGTGGCTGCATAGGTCGGAAAACTAACAATAACTCTTTCCGTGACATTTTCACTGACTTGATGCCAGTAAACTTGAACTTATAGCAGCTATAACCAATATTTTTTATTGCTTTTATCAAGGAGGTATGTCTTCATTACCATTCATCAGACTGTCAGTAACATTAGGCAAAAACTACCAGGCTGAAACTTGGTGGAGAGCTGGAGCAAAGGAAGAAATTGCATATCATAGAAGAGCAGACTTTCGGCTTTGGCGAAAGGTCTGCACTCTCTGAATATTCTAGTATTGGAAATGGATCACATGACCACTATGCGAAAGAGGTCGCTCACAGTGTTAAGTGTGCAAAAAAAATGCATCCCCTGCTACACTTTCCCTCAGCTCTGTGGAGCTTTTTTAGCATCTTTAAGCTCTAAAAACCTGCCGAGCACCAAAAGGCAAGAAAACAAAGTTAGAACCCTCATGGAGATGCATACTCTCCTGAATTAGAGCAAAACAGAGCTAAAGGAAGAGTGCATACTTGACTTAATTCATCAGATGAATGCCAATGTTGCACTGGGCCTCGTGTTTAAATACAAGTTCACCAAATTCACTTAAAAAGCAATGATGTGCCAAAAAGATGCAAAAAATCTGTTCATGTATGTTTAACAAAAGTAAATCAATACATGGGAGTAAAACAATCATATACGGGCATGAAAGCAGATCTTGTTAGAGAATATTTCAACACAATTTTCCTGATTACAAAGGTAGCAAACTGAAAAAAAGACTGAGCTCTGCATCGGAAGAGCAAACCACATTTCTCAAAGCAGACAAGCTCCAAGACTCCCTGAGCCACACTGACCATTTCAATGAGCAAATCTCTTCCTCTACCACCCACCACATCATTCCTCTTAACCTCCCCTCTCGCCCCACCCTAACACACCTATCACACACACACACAAACATTTGCTTGGCTCATTAATTAGCAGCACAAACCATTTACACAAGCCGGCTCCTCCAGCTTCTAGAGGTTTTCTTTTTCTTTTTTTTTTTCCTTCCCTTTTTGTCCATTTGTGGAGGAATGTTTGGGTGATCCGAGCCTTCTTGTTAATGTAAATAATTTACCTTTACCTTTATCCTGATGGAATCTTAATTGTGCCTCTCCGGCTCTCCTCGCAGCAATTCATCAACGTCCTCCTTGAGCAGAAAACGATGGGCTGCCTGTCGTTGGGAGGGGAAGAGAGAAAAAAAAAATAAATCTAGCACTTTGAAACAAAGTAAGAGGATGCACAGACAATGAGAAGCGCACACACACCTACACACACACACACACTGGTGCAGATTAATGACAACTCTCCACCAATTAAATGAGTGTTTGTTGTTTTCATCTGATGCTGCTGGTCATCTATTGTCCCTGGATATTGATCTATATTTCAATAGAGCAAATACAACAGAGAACAATAAGAGCATTACGGGCTCAGACCATGTTAGCTCAGGAACATTTGGATGGTTATTGGCGAATCCATTCATTCCGGTGCGAGGTATTCTTTATTTTGTGAGGCTGATGAATGCAAAGATGAGCTGCATGCACATATGGGCCTGGAAGCCATTCAGGAGGAGAAGGATTGTGTGCATGTGTCTGCCTGTTTATTTGAGTGCGTGCAAATGGGGAGGTGGGGGGGAAGAGTCATAGTGGATGAGGGGTTGATATGGGAGGAGGGGAGGGGGGGGAGTCTTTATTTTTCATTCTTGGCATATCAGCCTTGGAGGGCCTCGGCGGTGCAGTAAAAAGCCATGCATCTCGGTCATGTGACCCCACAGAGTGTAATTGCTAGCCTCTCGGCTCGAAATGAAAGCAGCGTTCGGCCATTTCTCAACACGGAGGGCTAAAAACAAGACCGCAACGCGCCACCACTTCCCTTAGCGAGAAATGTCCCTGCACTCCCACAGACTGCGCTCTTTACCAGAAGCAGCAGCTGACAAGTCAACAGTGACTCTGTTTGTGTGTGTGTGTGTGTGTGTGTGTGTGTGTGAGAGTGTGTGTTCACAGTCAGGGCCTACGCTGGTCTCTGCTGATTTATCTGCGCTTAATTATGTTGCACCGCGGAGTCACAAGCCAATTATTTGCCCTTTCAAAGCTTTAGAACACACTCAGAAAGAGAAGCACACGAGAGGCGTATTTTTAGTCGAGCAAAAGTACACAGATGTGCTGTCACAGGTACATTTTTGGCTTTCATGAGACCACAAGTGCACCATTTCATTCATGTTGTGATTACAAAAGCATTACTGGTGTGGTGCAAAAGTAGGACAGCCATTAGAGTTAAGTGTAGAAAAAAGCGTATATTTCCTCCTCCTGTGCTGCTCTGTGCAATAGGTGACATTATATGTGTGTGTGTGTGTGTGTGTGTGTCCTGGTGATGAAGGGTCAGCTGAGGGTCACGATGATCCAGTTACACTCGCCTCTCCTATCCATTGATCCCCTCTGATTCCTCAGATGCACTGCTGTTTCTATATTGACATCTAAACATACAGACAAATGCTGGAAGGCATAAAGTCTTCCAGTGTCTGAGCTCTTTATTGAGCCATGCGAGAGACGCTAATGACCGCGATAGCTTCCAGCGAGCCTTGCGTGCCGTTCTCCACCTGCGCTGACCTCTCTTCTCATCTCGGTCTTTTTTGTCGATACTCACCTCCGTCTGTCTTTAATTTGTCTTTTCTCCTCCTTTTTCCATACCTGCTATAGTTTCCATTTCCCTGGCTGTGTCTCCGCCCCTCCCCCCGGCCTTCCTCGGCTACGTTCCTCCCCCCTCCAACCACCCTGCACACCTGCTCGGGGACCCAGCCCTGTGCCTCCCAGCCCAGGCAGGGCAGGGAACAGACGGCCCCTGTGTTTTCTGATAATCATCACATAGCTCGCATGCCTGCTCCTCCTCTGTCTCCTCTGTCTGTTCTTTCTCCTCGCACTCGGTGCCCCGCCTGCCAGCTTACCTCAGCCAAGCCTTTAACTACCATCGCCAACCCCCCCACCCGCCCTCGTACCCCACCCTCCTTGCATCTGCCCTGCCATACATCAGCCCTCTGACAGGCTCACTCAGCACCCACAATGCCTCGGTTTCATTCTTTTCACCTTTCGCCATCAATTGCATCAATTGCAGCTGTCAATCGCAAAACAGACGCGTCGGATAAGTGTTGTGCGTGTTAACAGTCAGGAAAAAAAGAGAATAAAATGGTATCAAATACTAAAAACAAGGCATGAATTAGAAGCAAAACAGGACAACAGGGTACAAAATAATAAAATAAATACAAAATACCAAAAAATGTTCATGATTAAGAAAAGCCAACAAAATCATGTACATCTGAGGATTTATTTAATTTTTTAAAATGTCAACGGAGGAGAAAGTTTTGAGTGTAAGGTTGATTAAAATCTGTCAAGAAGTTGTAAAATGTAGTTATTGTAGTTCAATAGGAAACCACAACATAACCGTAGCTAGTAAAATAGTCTTCTGACTAAATACAAAAAAGATTTTGACTGTTAGGACCATTAAGAAATACCAGAAGCCACTGAAAACATCAATGTCTTGAGGTTTTAGTTACAAAATGTCAGTAGGGGAGGAACTTCTGACTGCAAGAGTAAGACTATTCAAAGGATGTCAAACACAAGTTGTAAAAAATCAGCTAGAACCATTAAAAAACTAGGGGAAAAAAACATTGAAAACATGCATATCTTGAAATTATTCTCAAAAATGTCAACGTCGGACGTACTTTTTACTGCGAGAGGAGGTTATTGCAAAGCTTCGGAGCAGCTACTGCAAAGGCTCATTTTACACATCAACATGTATTTTTATAGTTTTATAGGGTTTAATCACCAGACTAGTTATGTGCACCGAGCCACCAGTGGCTAGTTGTTTCCCCCTGTTTCTAGTCTTTATGCTAATGTGAACAAATCAGCTGTTTACTGTCACCTTATATTGAAGAATCAAAAACGAGCCTGATATCGATCTTCTCATCCAACTCCACAAAAAAAAAACAAATGCCCTTCTTTTCGTCACCTCCTCCTCCCTTGTCACTTATCTCCACCTCTTAACCCTGACACCGTTCTCCCCTCTCCCTTGTCCCTCCTCACCTCCCACTGTCTCTCGGTGCAGGTGTTCCCATTGCCGGAGGGGGGGGGGACGGCGAAAAGCAAAAAAAGAAGCAAGTGGAGGCTGTGTTTCATTCAGCTATTGAGCTAATGGTTCCTCATTCACCACCCACACTGCTTATTAGGCTCCGCTCTAAATAACCGAAAAAAGAAATGGAGAAGCGGCAGTCGGTTGCCTCCCAAACGCTATTCACGGATCCCACACTGTGCATTGCTACATGAGCGAGGATATCAGCTCTTGGTGTCATTATGTGATCAAGTGGTTCTCAGTCATCCAGCGGTCTGTGTAGTTAGTACTTGAGGGAATGAACACCCCTGTGGGCCCCACTAAGTGTCTATTGTGTCTGTGTAAAGAAACCCAGATGGAACAGGGGGCCCCGTTGTAGGAGAAATTGTTCATTTATTAATTAATGCTATCAGGTTGCCGGGTTTCGTGTTTTACAAAAAGCGCCAGCAATGGGCAGATTAGCTATCAACACCAGCTGTCCAGACGAGACTGGCAAAGACTCTCTATCCCCTCCTACAGTTTCCTGATGTACCAACCTATCTGTATCTGTTTATCTTCGCGTTGCTTCTCGCCCTCCCCGTCTCTTCCTACTGCGCACTCTGTGGCATTAAGGGTCTGGATCAGGCAGATGGACAGAGCCTTAGATCAATCGGAGAGATCAATACTTCCCAGACTGGCTGAAGAGATCCGTGCAGACTGACAGACATCTGACAGCGCTGATCCGGTCCAGTCTGGGCTAGTTTCCTCTGGTCGCGGATCGACTGAGCTCGGTTTTAAGTCCCGTCTGGTCTTGTTCACGTCTGACATGTTTGGGTTTTATTCTAAGATGTTGTACAGTTTGCGAAGTTTCCAAATCATCAGTCAGGAAGAGCCGACTATCCTTCACGAAACCTGTTCATTTGTTCTATACGTGTTTGGTCCAAAACATAGAAATCAGAAGCGAAATGATAGATAGCTGCATGGATTTCAACGAATGCAGCACACACACACACACGCTGCCTCTCCTCTCTCTTCATTCACAAGTCATTAAGTCAAAAGACAGCTCTGCTAAATGTCAAAAAGCTGCAGGGGGGAAACCACAGAGAGAACCTGGTTTCATTGTTATGCTCTTTGATTATACACAGGTCAAGTGGAAAGTCGTCTTCATCCTCTGAAAAATAACCTTTTTCGCTCAGAAAATTGCCATGTACTGCATTTTGTAATTACCCCACACTAAGAGAGAGGCCTGCAGAATGCTATCACCACCTGATATCAACTCTGATAGTCTCATTTTCGCCCTTTTCAGGCTGAAAAAAAAAAAAAGAAGAAGAACACATTGACAAAAAACAGGCTGTATGTTGGCTCACGTTCTTCCCCACCTGCCTGACACCCCCCATCTACGCAGCTCTGCTCCTTCTAGGTCAGTTTTTTTTTGATGATAGACAGTGACAGAGTTGTGCAGAGCTTCACGGTTCCTGCCCGTCTTCCGGCTTCAGCATCTGGTGCGCGTTTGATGTAGTCCAGGCTCACTGCCGGCCCCGACTCTGACTGTTGGCCCATGACACCAAACTCAGACAGAGCTGAAATCTGGTAGAGGAGGGGGGCAGGGGGATAGGAAGGAAGCGCACTTCCAAGACAGTCAGCTCAGAAAGAAAAACAACAGCCAGTCATCACTCAGTCAGCGCTTACACATTGTGGCAGAGTTCAAGGGTTTGGCTGAGATGGTTTCAGGTGGATTTCAAAGACGGGAAGAAGGATAAAGATTAAATGAACGCTTGATTTTTAGCCACGCTTGTTTCTGGTTTCAGTTTCGGGGATGTTAATGGTGTTTGGATTGATGGATTACTCTTAAAGTTGGTAAAAACGTGGCTGCAGACAATGAATCCACACATTCTTTGCATTAAAGCTGGACAGTAGGCGTGTCTGACGTTGGCATGGTCGTCTGAACAATTTTGAAATGCAATCTGATTGAAAGTTTCTTCACTTTCCACTTCGAGAAAAGCAACAAACCAGTGCATCAATGCATGAAGTTGCTCCAATTCAAAGCAATGACAAGAAAGACAGTTTAAACCTGCAACATGTACAGCTTAGCCCTGCTTATGGATACCTACTACTTAAACCTGATTTCTCTCCCAAAGAGCCAAAGGGCAGAACGATGCGTCTCAAGGCGACATCTTCTTTTGCCGTCGTCTCTATTGTAACGTCAGGATTGTGGGTCGTGTTTTTTTAAGGAAGTTTCTCGACCTCACAAGAGACAATGACAGTAAAAGGAACGAGACAAAGGAGCTACTGCTAAGGAGAGCAGAGAAGAAGAGCTGCTACAGGAGTCAGGATGTACATGGAGGGGAAAAGAAAGTGCAGGACAGTCGCAACTTTAGCTCCTCGTCTTATTTTGTTAGGAGTTACTGGTGGGTCTTAAACTACAATGCAATCTACCTGAAACTTTTCTTAACTTTCTGCTGCAAGCAAAGCAAAGCTACACAGTTCAGCGTGACAATGTATGACGTTACCACATTCAAAGTGATGAGAAGAAAGACCTGCTAACATGCACGTCTAAGTCCTGCCTAGGAAGCATAGCAGCTTATATATATCATGTGTGTACACCTACTACTTAAACCTGATCTCTGACCTCAGGAGCCTTTGCCATTTTCTTTTATTAATGAGTGGATTGGGATTCATGTAGGTCAGGATATTTCTCATCCTCAACAACTACTCTCTCTTTATCAGTGGTTCTGCACACACAAGCCACAATAACGGCAAGAGATGAGGAGAAGGAGCTGGCATGAATGACAGCGGGAAAGAAGAGCTGCTACGGGAGCCGGGATGTACATGCAGCAAGCGAATGGAAGGAAAAAACAGTTTTTTAAGAGACAGTGAGGCTGGAAATACAACAGAGGAATACAGGATAGCGGCAATGTTAGTCTCATTTAGTTAGTAGTTACCAGTGTTGGAGTGACTCGGTAAAGGTGTTCAGTTACCAATACAGTAAGGTCAAGTTTCAAAGCTTACTATCAGAATATTTGAGAATAATAGTGGATTCATCACTTCCATCAACTGCTTTGCACCTTAAAGGAAGCCTCATTCTTATCAAACCAACAATAAATCAGCTTAAAAGACGAACACCATTTCGTCACTTTCACTACATGGAGAAGACACTGAATTACGTCAGCGTTTAATGAACGCTAAGCTTGCTTTAAATTGCCCCGATTGGGGGCATTATTGAGAAATAATATTACAGGAAGTGTAACAAATTACCCCTCCTTGGGACTAATAATTTTTTTTTTTTTTTTTTACAGCAAATAACAAAAGAATTAGTAAGAAATTATGTTTTAATTCTTGCCAGCGGCTCAAGGATCTACATATGCAGATATTGGACAGAGACTAAGTTTTTCATTAGGTTCTTAATGAGCTGCATACGTCTGAGTTGCCTGTAGCAGTAACCTTTTAGAAGTAAGTCACTGCCTCTCGCTCGGTGTGCTACTTGCCATGTTTCCAGTGAACTTGCGTCGCTGAAGTGCTTCTGGAAATATTTTGGTTGCTAATAGAGGATTCATTTCAGGTTCCTGGGTTCCCTGATATTTAAACAGACATTTCTCCATTTGTGTCCGAATGTTGGAGGCACTCCACCTCTTACATCAAACAAAACCTTTTTATTTTTGCAGATAGGGGAGATTTTTGGCTTTACAGCTGGTTGTTTTAATACATTTTACACTATGTACTGTTCAATGAGAGACACGGAGGCAAAGTTAGACTCATACAAGGGCTTAAAGGAGCTCCAGTTGTCCATAAAAAATATTATTATTATCATGTCTATAGGGAAAATTACAGCAGTAGTTGGTAATTTAAGGGGGAAATTGCTTAAGAAGTTAAAAGATTTATACCACTATAATCTTAGTAAATAGTCTTACCTAAAACTGTAGCTGCAGCAACTTTCCTCTAAAAGTGAAACTAATCCACCTACAGTATCTTTAAAGTCTCTGCTGGTTGACTGGCAACCACATCGTGACAACAAGGTTTCAGGAAGTCACTGCTCCCGGTCGACACAATTAATCCGACACATCGCCTCCATTAAACGGCTGCATGGCATTTTCTCCATGGAGATTGAACAACGAACATCTGTTTCCCGCGGTTTTCAGTGTTTATGCTAAGCTAAGCTAACCAACTGCTGGCTGCAGCTTTGCATTTACCTTAAATGGCGGATAATATCTAGAAAAATCACAGACAGAAAAACAACATGCAGAAAGTGGAAATAACACCCACATCAAAAAAAAAGAAGTTTGACTGTAAAATTCCAGTTTTTGTTGTCGTTAAAGCAACAAACAAAAAAAATAATTCTTTTTCAGGTATTTGCAATTATTTGAAAGAAAAAAAAAATATGTGTATCAAGTAGTAAAAAATGTTAATTTTTTTCAACTGTTTTATAAAATTTTCGCCTGATGATTTTTAACAAAATCACAGAAAAAAAATATTCATTTACACATTAATTGAAAAAAAAAACATGGCAATGTAGTAAATAATTTTCACATTAAAAATACGTATTTGTGCAAATTTTAATCTGTTCTTCCACAATATGAGACCATAAAATGATGCCATTTTAATGTATTTAAAGTCACTAAAAATACCAGTACTTTAAATATATTTGCTCATATCTTCTTTCTTTTTTTTTAAATTTCAATGTTTGAACATTACCTATTTCATATTTTTTACATGTTCTTTCTGGTACCCAGAGATTTTGCTTTGTTTTGTTTTTTTACAGTGTAGAACAGAGGACCAAAAAAAAAAAAGTAACGGGACAAAAGAAAAGCTGCAGTGGTCCACATTTTTCAAGGCACAGCATGGCAATTGTACAGAGTAAACATAACACCTATTGTGCTGAGCAATAGGTTCACTGGAGTGCTACATACTAATCACCTCCATTGTTAAATAAAATATCAACAGAGAGTTCAACAAGGTGGGAAAACAAATACAATCTGGTACAGTCTCGTACTATAGATAACCCATGCGAGGCAGCGTTTTCCTGCTTGAAATGCGCAAATGAATACGTGACATTAGTGATATTTCTGCTGCAGCTAAATTTACCCTGCAGGGATACGGCATTGTTAAAGAGCCTTGGCAAATTAAAAACACTGTACACTGAAGGAGACGTATGAATGCACTGTCAGAACGCACGTTTGAATTCTTAACGCATTTAAATTTCCCCCTGGGCGCCTCTAAAACCATCATATGATGAGGGTTTGGCTGGAGGTCACGGTGAGTCACAAAGCAGAGCGGGCTCGTGTTTCCTGCCAGGGGAGTCAGAGAGTGTTTCATGCTTCCTTGCTGGGACAGGAAGCAGAGGGGTAAACAGAGGGAATCCCGTGCGCTGACGAGGAAACTCCACAGTGTCGTCCTACACTCGCCCCGCAGGGACTCTTGCGACTACCTCCTGTCGTTTTCCCTCTCTGTCTCCCCTCCCCACCACCAACCCCCTACAACACACACGCATGGATGCATTGTTACCCTCTTAAGTACACATGTGCATGCACAGAGTCCCTCATGTCCTCAGTTTCAGACAAAGGATTTCTGTGCAACGTCTGCCAGAGATAAGAATTTAAATCGCATTTGTTCTTTTAAAGATTTTTGCTTCGTTCCGTTCAGTAACTTCAGCGGATATCCACTTTTCAAGCTTTGCTTTAGGATGCACGGCATGAAGCGTTATAATTTAGATATGTTTGTTGTGGAGGCTTATTTGACAAAGAACATTACTGGGCACTGAGAGAGAAAAAAATAAAAGGAGCTGCAACAAGGAGAAAAAAAAACATTGATATGCTTTGAACATGATCACCATCGTGATGCAATAATGTGCAACGTGCCCTTTCTAAAATTTCTGGGGAATTAGCCTAGTTTGTGAAATGTCATAGCCATTGCTCACCTTGGCGTAGCGCTTTCTCCCCTGTTAGCATGTGACCTTATTTCTCTTATCTGCAGCAGCCATGCAAGACCTCTGCTCATCTGTTTATGTGTCAGTTGTTCGTGGCGCACAGTTATTTGGTAGAATCTGGGTCTGAGGTTTTTTGTTGTTTTTTTTTTTCCCTGTGCTGACGCGTGTCCATTTCAGCATCGCGGGGTTGAATATGTGGTTTTGTTTTGACAACAGCGTAATACTGTAATCTGCCTAATGGGAAACTGATCTGGAGCCTCCTGAATATTTGATGTCAATGTAATAGGGAAGTCATAAAAGCTTTGCAGATCTCAATTTATCCAGTCAAAGTGGTCATTGATTTAACCTGCAAATTTATAGACGGCCCCTTCCTGCCCCCCGTCCCGGTTCACGACAGTGAATATTATGCCCGTAAATCGCACATCCAAATCACAATGAGGATTTTTTTTTCTCCCCCTCCTCTCCACAATTTATATTCCAAAGGGTTTAACTATCTCATTTGAATTATTTACTTGTGGGTTTGATGGAGAGACTGGGGAGCAACTATTGATCTGAAAGATTTAGAGACTGTTGGCTAAGCTAAATGGTTTGCGTGAGATGGTTAGTGGAAGCCATGGGAGGTCTGGTTATCTCCTCTCTGTAAGAAATATGCTAAACCAATCCGCAGCAAATAGGAGAAATGCATCTGATTTCCAATATATATTTTTACCAAAGGCCAAAAAAAAAAAAGAAAAGATTCAAGCAAACATTTCACGCTGACAAATTTTCATAAAAGAGAGGGTTTGAGGATTGACAAAGCTGTCACAACGGATTTTCGGTTGTATTTCCGTCCTTCGTTGCAGTATTCGGTGTTGCAGAAGGCAGCAGATGTAACAGAGGGTCACCAGCAGCAGCCTAAGGCCACCGACCCTAATACTTGCTCAGACTGCCACACTCCTGTGATGATGATGATGATGATGGCGGTGGTGATGATCCAAGGAGTCGTGCATGTGGGTCAATGAGCGCCTGCCACGGCTTCACAGAGGGCCAGGAGGGGGACGGAACAGAGCGCAGAGGATCAATACATAATATCTTACAAATTGAATTCGACCTGGATCGACCCAGAGGGCGTGTGTGACCGGCTGAGAACTGTGGACGAGTGCACAGTAAATCCTACTGATCAGTACAAAGAGGTGGAGGTGGAGGGGGGGAGGGGGAGGGAAGGTGGGGGGCGTCCTTCTCAAAGGGGTGCCTGCTCAGGAGGTGGGGGGAAAGGAGGTGTGAAGAGTTGGGCTTATAGGGGGTGATGGAGAGCAGCAAATATGGAGCAGGAGGGTGGGGAAGAGACGGAGGTGGTATCGGTTTATCACCTCCAGTCAGGGGGTCGCTCACTTCTCCCTGTCATTATGTTTCGAGAGGCTTCACCCCCCCATCTATCTCTATAATGGCGGGCTTGTTTGGACACAGTCAATTTTATAGTCTCATCAGGGCTCCTCGAATGTCTGTGTGCGTCTGTGTGTCCGTGCATACGCTCAGGAGCAGCAATCTTCGTATTTTAAACCAGTTTTAATGCTAAACAGGTCCAGAAATATTTGCTTTCTAGGAATTCGATGAGGAGCTTGACGTCACACTCGTCTGTTTATTGAATACAAGCCTCAGGTAGCTTAGCACAAAGACTGGAAACAGAAAAACAACAATTTTAAAGTTAAAAAAAATGGATACCCATCTGGCAGATTATGTCTCATTTGCAGAACTAGTTCTTGGCCATAACCATCAACATTCAGTCTCCTCTGGTTTCCTTCACCAACCGCTATATTTCTGATACCATTTTCAAAATCCCCTTTGCCGGGGCGCCCCTATAGCTCACCTGGACGAGTGGGCGGCCCATAAACAGGGGCTGTAGTACTGCTCATGACAGTTTGCTGCAGGTGTTCTGCCCCCTTTCCCGTCTCACACTCTACTGTCCTAACTAATACAGGCAAAAAGGCCAGAAATAAATAATGAAAAAAAAAGTTTTTAAAAATCCCCTTTGCTACGGGAAGCGGCAATAACCTTCAAGCTAACAACCTACACACTGAAAATGGCACGTTTTGACAGACTTTGGTCATGTAATGAGTCAGGCCTGCTTGGTTCTTTTGATGAGTGCCTGTAAAGATCTACAAAAACTACTTTTTTTAAAACAAAATTTGCTGTAAAGAACAATCTTATCTGTACATTGACTAGAAAAAGTGAGAATTTCCGAGCATGTTTCACAAAAACCGATGCTATTTTGCTGGGAAACCGCCACTCCACAGTCAATTTCATGGTCATCCGGGCTCTTCCTGTCTGTGTGTGGGTGTCCGTGCATATGTGTGTCAAGCAATAATCTTGAGTTTGATGCCACATCTGTGTCTGTCTGTTAAATATAAGACGACAATCAGCAGCTAGTTGGCTTAGCTTTGCACAAAGACTAGAAACAGGGAGAAACAGCAAGCTTGGTACGGCAATTTTAGCTAAAAAATATACAAAACTGGCAGATTATGTCACAGTTGCTGGACTAGTTCTTGACTGCAACGTTCGTCTCCCCCGGTTGATACCATTTTCAAAATTCACTTTGCTATGGAATGGGACACACTGAAATCGGCAGCGTGTAATGCAGGGGTGTCAATCTCAAAAACACAGTGGGCCAAAATTTAAAACCTGAACAAAGTCACGGGCCAACATTGAACAAATGAACCTTTTAATATGGACCGAAACAAATTTTGCTTTAACATTGA
The DNA here is from genome assembly GCF_000690725.1 of Stegastes partitus. NCBI lineage: Eukaryota > Metazoa > Chordata > Actinopteri > Pomacentridae > Stegastes > Stegastes partitus. Next base: position 873,309 of record NW_007577764.1, read on the forward strand.
ATATGGAACAAGCAACGCTTATTACCATACATTATATATAACTTAATAGTGGAGACATGCAAAATCAAATTATAAATAAAAAAAACACATCAATGGCACAGTGACAGTTGTACACAGAGGAGAGGGAGTTTCTGGGTCCTGTCCTGATTGACGTGCCAAAACAACAACAGGGCATTATGGGATTTGTAGTATTAGCGGTGAATGTGCTGTACAGTATAATACCGGGGGCAGCTCTAGTAGTCATTTGGTATTGTCTCGCGGGCCAAATATAATTACAAAGCGGGCCAAATTTGGCCCACGGGCCAGAGTTTGACACCCCTGGTGTAATGAGTCAGGCCTGCTTGGTTCTTTTGGTGAATGCCTGTAAAGACCTACAAAGAGTGTTTTTGCTGTAAACAATCCGGTCTGTACACACACTTGAAAGAATTTCCAAGCAAGTTTCCCAACAACTGATGCTATTTTACAAGGAAACCACCACTCCATCCTGAGCATGCTGCCACCCGAGATAATTATTTTGTTTAAAAAAAAATACAACCAGACCTTTCTCCTGGGCTGTGGAGATGGAACTCCACAAACACTGTTAAATAATGTCAGGGGAAGATGGTAATGCAAGAGAGTTATGGGCCAATTACGTCAATCTAAGGTAACAAGTTAAATTAGAGCCACTGGTTTAGGTTAGATGTGCACAAGTAACCATTCATAACATACAGCATAAAACATTCATTCAACCCTTATTTAAACTTTGAGTACATTGAGGCATGAAGGCTGCATTTGTAATGTAGCTGTTCTTGGCAACATTAAAAATGAGAAATCGTCCATTTTACTCTTTGGGTGGATTGAAGAGCCAACATACTATTATGGGTTTTCCTTTGTTTCCAACAGCTGCTGGTTCCAGTTACATGTTGACCATACCAACACAAGAGTCGTATCAAACTCCACATCTCACCTTACGTTGACCATAGTGTAAACAGCTTGATACATAGGCCAACATATGTCTTATATTTTCCTTTATAATCACCTTGTCAGTGTGAAATGTTTGAACCCGTCTACGTGTTTGTACTCTACAAATGTCATCTAATCAAGCATGAAAAACTATCATAACAAAAGGCTTCTCCTCTGCAGTCTTGTGTAATTTACGCTCATAATAGCAAAAATAACCTGAGGATTTTTTTTTTCTTCTTTTCATCAAAAACACCTCTGTGCACTTTTTCCAAAACATGACTGAAAGTTCTTTTCATGAGAGCAAACAACCTTGGTGTCATGCTATTATTCTACAAATTATCTTCTTCTTTTTTTTTTGACTCTCAAAACAAAAACAACCTGATCTGCTTTCACTTTTGTAAATGGCAGTTGATTTTTTTTTTTTGATTTTTTTTTTTCTAGAGAAACCAAAGTGGAAAGCGAGAGCCGTAAAAGGTAATTCACCTACACGAGGTCTGTGGCGTCACATGCATTGTCTGGCTGCTCGGCGAGGCAAAGGCCGGGGTCAAAGTGAAAAACAATCTGTGCAGCGGAAAAAAGCTCTCGGTCAATTCTAACCCAGAAGGGCCCTTTTGGTATCGTCCCGGCTCCGGTGACACGGGGGCTGGTGTGTGGGTGTCGTTTACATGGGAAGCTCTGCATATGACCAGCTTGCTGAGGTTGAGGGTGCATTTATTTGAGTCTGTCTAATTGACATGTTGGGATCGATGGGGGGAACAGAAAGCCTCTCTACAGAGTCCGCCAATACAGAGCCGGTCCCCTGGGCCCCCGCACGCTGGGGCCCGCCACCCTATCAGTCACAACCATAGCACTGAACTAAAAGACGCCGCTCCCTCCCTCCGACCCCCCTCCCCTGCATCGCTTAAACGCACACACAAGACCGGCAACCAGAAACCAAGCAACCAGCGCAGACACACACACAAGCGCACAGACAATCAAACACACAAAATCCCTATTGATCACGGCCCCCCTGTTGTACCAGAGGGCCCCACACTGTTTTGGAGGAGGGGGGGAGGGAGGGCGGCCTAGCAGGAGGGTCCCGGATGATCCACTGATCCCACCATGGACAATTGGATCACACTCAGTGGTATCTACCGGAGGGCGGGTGATGTGTCACTCAAGGCTCTGCTGTTACTGGACAACCCCGACACACAAAACACATCATTTATAGAGAACGTCTAGATTCTACTCAAACACAACAGTCTTTACGGTTACATTCATATGCCGCCAAGATGTTTCACTGGAAATGAAAGTAAAACATCTTAATGTGTGATTTTTTTTTTTCCACGTCTTCTAATAAAACCGGAGATAGTGGTTGCTGTGCAATAGTCTGACTTCCTGGATGTGGACTACGGGTGTAGGCCTTGACAAGCAGTGTTAATTTTCAAAATCCCCTTTGCTATAGGAAGCAACAATAACCTCTGAGCTCGCAACCCACATGCTAATAATGGCAGGTTTTGACAAAGATTCAGATCGTGTAATAATGCAGGTTCTTTTGGCGAATGGCTTTCCACAACAAGAGCTACAACAAATATTTTTACAATACTTGCTGTCAACAAATGCTCTTGTCTGTTTGCACCCTGGAAAACTTGAAGCTCCCAGTTCCCTAAGTATTTGCTATACCCTAATATAAAATGTAAGACATAATTTTGCGATTACATTTCTGTCCTCTCCTTTATTTTGTAATCCTACCCAAAGAAAGTGCCGGATGACCTGCAGCGACGACGTAACGTTCAACACACACACTCTGAAGGAGTAGTTCACCTAATTTTTTTTTGCTCTTTTGCAGAAATCAAAATACTAGTTTAAACAGACCATGTGTAATTTCAAGTTGATGTAATCCACAAAAGCAGAAAGATAAATGAGATTCATTTGAAACAGCACTGCCGTTGAACATAATCTGAGCAGCGATTACATTTCCTCTTAAACATATTTTAGCAAAGGAAATGAGCAGCACATAATCGTATTTTGTAAGAGATATGGATGCTGATGCACCGAATCAGACGTCCTTGAGTTTGTTGTGTTTAGCTGCTCAGTTTGCCTTCTAGCATCGCTCTCATTTTTTACTTTTATTTAACATGTTCTGCCTATAAAATAGTGTGATGTCAGGTATTTCCTCGGTGGTATTCGGGTTTACCGACCCTAACTTTTAAACCCTGCCCTGTGACGATGATCTTTTGACTACCGGTGACCTAACAGATCGGATAAAACGCTTCCAACAAATCCACAATTTGGCAACTCAAGTGCTGACACCCCAGGATCCTACAAACTGCCGCAGACGCAGATGTTTCAACGTATGGCTCTTTGGAGAGATTTAGCATCATAAATCATAACCACTGACAGATGTTGAAGAACAATCCTGCATTTACATCACTGTGTGTGTGTGTTTGTGGGGCCTAAATGGCAATTTCTAAGGAGCTGAAAACCCACGAGGCTGCAGCACCTGTCCCTCGACTTTCAGACTGCTCTAAAAAACGGGGGGTTGGGATGATTGTAGGTCCAAAAAAAGGCAGATGTTTGTCTGTAGGTGAGTGCGAAACTGGAGGCAAGCCTCAAATCATACGAGCCACACAGGGTCAGTGAGGGTGCTGGTGGGCTCAGGCGTTGCATTAATACACACCTCCTCTTAAGCCTCCCTGTGTTTGTGCACGTGTCTTATCCTCTATAACCACCCGCCAGCAACATACTCCAAACACCCACTCGTCTCTCCTCCCCTTCCTCCTGTTTAAAGGAGGTTTGTCGTCTGCTGATTTAGCCTCGAGGACCGAGCAAAATCGGACCCCCACCTTTCATTTGAATCTCAATTTAAATATACAGCAGAAGCATTGAGAAGCAACAGCTAATTACAAGGGATAAGGCCGCAGTTCAGGGTGAAGCCGGGTGGGTGCAGAGCTTTTTAATTAGGTGGCAAGTAGGGGGGGGGGAGAAAAGATGAGGGTAGGATGTGTTAGGTCATGAGGGAGTAGCTTTTTGGGCGCAGGTTGTTTACTGGCTTGGTGGCACATTTTGGTTCGGGAGAAATTTTCAGTTTTGTTTCAGTTTTTTAAATTCCTAGTTTTATATTTGTGGCAATGTTATGGTTGCACTTGAACCCTGGTGAACACTTTAAGTTGAAGCACTTGACACTCATATTGCACATTCAAACACACAAAAAACATAATTTTTCATTGCAAACAACACATTCATTCATTTAGCCTTTGTTAAAGTATTTAAGTTCTATTTACAGTGCACACATTTAGTTACCTTTCGTGTGTTCAGCATTGTTTTCAGTTGTGCTAATCTTCTCTTTGTCTTTCCAGTGCTACTTTATCCAGTCTTTTGCAGCTGTGGCCATGTGGCTGGTTTCAGGTGAAAGCAGGAACCAGGCCTTTATACCAAGAGCTGCCAATCAGACCGCACCAAGTGCTGCCACTCCAAGGGGTGGACTGGGTTTATTTGAATTAAATATTACTTTATTTATTTGATTTGTGTTGGCTAATTAGATATTTTTTTGGTTTGTCTATTATTACTCTTTTGATTAAGTAGACCAATTGTACTGTTTTGTCCTTTTTTGTCGTTAGATTAGGCGTCGGCATTTTATGTTTCCCCTGTTGTGTGTAACTGGTCTATGTCCACTTTTGTTTGCAAGTCTGTCTGATCAGTGCAGTTGGGTTATTTTTATACTTATAGCCTTGGGTAAGTTCTCTTCTTTTGACCTCTTTTATGAGCTGGAGTGTTGGTTTTGTAACTTTCCCATTTTTTGGGTGAAATAAAAACCCAGGTTATATGCTGCATGCTTTGCAGCTCGGTCCCTCACAATGACCGTTCACTCTAAATGGATCAGCAGAGTGAGTGATGACAGCAAACCCCTCCTCCTCCCAAACATTCAGTTCAGAAAAGAAAGGCTACTTTCTAGTAAGTTAATTTCCAAAATGTTCTCCAGCACTTGAAGAAATAAGTTAAATATTTCCGCCTGCAGGGCATCAAGGCCTGTGACATCCTCTATTTGAGCCATGACCTAAAAATTTGACAGCATGACATGTGCTTCTGGCATTTTTTCCTCTTTTTTTTTTTTCTTGTCCCTAATGAATGCGTGCATGCATCCCCGCCGTCCTCCTCCTATTTCCCACTTTGCACCATCTTCAACACGCTTCCAGCTGGTGTTGATAATTGCTTTGTTCCCTCTTAGATTTTTGTCCTCCGAAGCCAGGCGACGTAATTTCACAAAAGCAAAAAAAAAAAAAAATTATCTCACTGCTCCCACGTTCTTCTTATTCTATCATTCTGGTAAAGTCCTGCTGGCGTCATGCTCAGGCAGAACTGAGAAGCACAGATTTACTGAAACCAGCGGTCGTGCAAAAAAAAAAAAAAACAATAAAACTGCGCTTGTTTCACACGCCACTAATCTGTAAAAGCGGCGGTGCTAGAGTTTAAAAATGTGCGAGCATATTGTTAATTTGCCACTTGCATATTCATCAGTCACACTTCCGATAATGTGCTACTGTTAATGCTGTCAATGCAGTGTTTAAATCATTGTCCTTGATAGTAGTGAACATATGGGGATTTTCCAGTACAATGGTTTTCTTGAAAGGGCGAGGCTTTGCAAAAATATTTATTCTCATCGTTTTGTTTTTTTTTCTCCTTTAAACGTTCAAAACTTCCCTGTATCTTTTTTTTTCTCTCTCTCTCTGTGCTTCTGTGCTCTTGCAGCTGCTGCCTTTTAGTCGTAGTGTACTAGAAATGACGTCAAGACAGTGAGAAAGGCGAGTCTCCCTCGCTGCTTCAGGTTTCAGTTTGTTACCATGGTAGCAGCTGCCACTTCCTGCCAGAGTGAGTCTTCCTGTGTTCATTCATTTTTGTGTTGCACGCTCTGGAGGAGTTACGAAGCGCCAGTGTTTACATTACCATATATGGGGTTTTATGAACAATGGGCACAGGGCTTCCCCCAAAGTTAAATAAACACCATTAACGGCATCCACACATCAGAACACACGTGCACGGTCATGTCCATGCACACACACACACACACACACACTCATCCACACACTAATAGCCCTTGTGCATGTTCCTTATCAGCCATTCAAAACTGCACCCATTTGCACACAATTATCTCCACTTACAGTTAAATGGAATGTAAATGCGTGTCCTACTTGACATGGAATTTCAAGGGAGCATAAAAAAAAAAAAAGCATAAAGCAGTTTAGGTGAGGCTGGAGTCTGTTATGTGATCTTAATTCTAATTACGCAAGGGCTGCACTACACAGCTTGAGTGACGAGATAGCGTCTCTCCTTCTTTTTTTTTCTGTTGCTCCTGCAGTTAAGATTGCGTCTCGTTGGGGGAGGTTTGAAATTCACCTTTTCGCAGTGGAAACTATGTTAAACCCACGCATACAACCGGTGTTTCCTCGCTACGTGCTCTGCAAGTCAACACAAACAGAGTTAGGGTAGGGGGGCGTAGAGCGAGACGGCTGTCAGAAGCGCTTTGCGTTTAAGAAACTGCATCCCTCAGAAAGATATCGGTCCTTTCCCGAATGCTGACTACTGTCCCACATACTTTTGGCTAATTAGCAGGATCCCTGCCTCGCCTGGTGTCTCAGAGGAAACGGGGCAGACAAGATCAGGCACAGCTCTGCTTAGCTCCTGGCTGGAGAAAGGCCAGCTCATTTACATTCAGCACACGAGGCCACGTGCACTCTGTCTGTATCCATGACCTCAGCTGTTTCAGCACACTGTAAAGCCGTTCCATAACTCACAGCACCACATTCACTAATGGGGGTCCAAGGGTGGATGGATGGATGGAAGGAAGGGGGGGTGAATAAGTGGGATCGAGGAGGTGAGTGCGGATGGCAATCGTGGAAGCTGCAGAGATGCCCCGTGCCGCTCCGGCTGCTGTGAATACCTGTTGGAGGGCATCCAAACCGCTGGCCTGCCCTTTTCTCATCGAGTGCTTAGCACGAGAAATCACATCGTGTGTACAGTAAGCGTGGTCAGCACGGAGCAGCAACAGTACACCTTTCACAATTAGCTCAGACACGGGCCTAATTAGGCAACAAGCCTGAGTATCTACGGCAGGTGAGGCTCTGGAGACTCTAAAGTGAGGCAGGCTGCAGAGGAGACCCACTTTGTAATTTGTTAATGCTGGACTGTACAAGCCAGTTACACAGCCACAGCCCTGGGTCACCGTTTTCTGCCAGACCAGTCCACACTATGTGGCTGAGCTAATGTCAAGCCTTTTTTTTTGTGCTGTGCAATGCTCTCCTGTCATGTGCTGAACAGACGCTGCTGAGGGGAAAAACATGTGCCATTGCCTTATAGGACAGAGGTCAGTTCTTACTGCATTGCCTTATTCTCATTCAGGCTAAAACCATTTTCAATGCAAAGGTTGCAAATTGGTTGAAATGGTAGTTCTGCAATTCAGGCCTGTGTATTTATGCAACAGATAAGAGAGAGAGAGAGACACACACATAGAGAAAGAGCAAGAGAACTCGAAGCTCAGCCAATTTCACCCCCACAGCTGCTAAAGGTCACTGGAGCAACTGCTGAAAGGTACCTGATCTTCTCCTCAGAAGAAAGAGAGGTGGAGGACACCAACAAAAAGAGCATTTGACATATGACAGCTGTCAGAAACCTCCCAAGTGCTAAATCTGTAAGTAACAGCCACACTCAAAGTGCACAGATCTGTGTGTGGATGGCCAGCTCACATTTTTCACAATTTCTGTCCAAAAAAACCAAAAAGACAGCAAAAAGAACATTAGCAAAACAAACCTCAGTGTTCTTATTGTTACATCGTTTTCTTCAGCGGCCCAATTTATCTCTTAAAGGTCTTGGAGGACTGAAAACTCAACTGATGAAGCTCATGTGACAGGATCAACTGTGACATTCTTTTGTCCAATAATAAAGCGAGCAAAACTTGGCATCCTGCACCTAAAACCATGTGAAAGATTTCTATAATCTCAGACAGACACAGATTTCACACCTGACTTTAGCTTCGTCTGTTTCCAAACCCTGAATCATCGCCCACACCTCTGATTCATTCAGTGATTCATATATGTTTGATGTCCCTGACGGCTGTTCCCCCCCCAGAGAATAATGGAGAAATAATTGACCAATCAGAGTTCAAGCCATCTTCCTACATAACCACGTTTCTACATCCAAGAAAGGAAAAAAAAAAAAAAAACACGCCTTATGGTGAGAAACTTCAGATCAGCTGCTTGTAGTAACTGCTTCACATCTGATCAGTGAGTGCAAAGCTAATAAACAAAACAGCCCTTGTTCCCAACAAGAAATCAGCTCAAATGAACACAGTATGAATCAAGCGAAACGAAATGGCAATTCACTCCGATTATACGGCTAACATTTACTCATATCACATGATGAGACTTTTTTTTTTTTTTTTTTTGCATTGAATAGTAATGCATTCATATCAAGCAGCCTCCAGGATTGAAAATAACATTCTCAAGGTTGCATACACTTAATTTTAATAATGTAACATTGGAAATATACTGACATACAAGTCAATCTCGTACCCTCTGTGTGTAATACCTTGATATTTCTAATTCACTCCGACAAGTACTCTCTTAGTCTCGAAATAAATTACAGTACATTTGATGAGAGTAAATCCTCTCTGAGCTCCAGGAGCTGGTTTTGTTGCTAAGCAGCTTGATCCATTATATTACAGTACAGCACGTTTTTTTTACTAATACTGCGCGCTTGTGGCTCCCACGGAGATGATTCCCACTTCTCTTTCTCCCAGATCAGTGCTGTTTGATTAGTGAGTGCCATATGTCCTGGCGGGTTGTACACATCCTGTTTACCCAGTTTCCAGGGTTTATTTTAACCATGACCTCCGTGCCAGCTCCCCCGGGGTCACGGGGTCGAACTCCGAGGTCAACTGCACACTGATGAGGATAGACAGCTGAACACCTTTGGGTGCAACTCGTACACATGTGTGTTGTCGTGCAGTGGCCCAGTGATGGCTTCTTCAGGGTTTTGCAGAAGAATTGTGTGCATGTGTGTGTGTGTGTGTGTGTGTGTGTGTGTGCCTGAAAAAGATATCAAAGGTTCTCTTCACAGCCTCACAGCTGTATAAATATCCATCAGGTAATGTTTCAAACAGAAAGCCATTCTTCTCTTTCAACTGTGCAGGGAACAAACAAAAATAGACAAAAGACAACAAGGTCCCTGCTGACCATGTGAACAGCCCTGGGTCTTACAGAGGAGGAGAAACTGTCAGGACGAGCTCTGATGTTTATGCCCTGACCTGAAGAAAATGCATCTTCAGTGTTTTCGCTCCATTACTCTCGTGTGCAGATGGGGCTTTCATCAGAGCAAAGAGGCTGTTTGTTTTCCTTATGTAAAAATGATAAAAGCGTGCACTTAAACAAGAGAGCAAAAATTCATGAAAACAGAATGTGGAAAGAACGGAAAAGGGAGGGTTTTGGAAGGCAGCTAGGGTTGAAATTTATTTAAATTTAACCCTCATCCTGTTGTTTTGTCCAGCACTTGATGTGCAGAATAATCTGACTTACAAACAGTGTTCAAGGTAGATATTTTTAAGGGAGTAGTTTGTAGCTGGTTGGCAAAGTTTTTGCTCCTCAGTTTTTGTATGGATTAGGCCAGGGGTGTCGAATTCTGGTCCTCGAGGGCCACAATCCTGTTTGTTTCAGATGTTTCTCTCTTCCAACACACCTGATTCAAATGATCAAGATCGTTATCGGGCTTCTGCAGAGCTTGATGATGAGCTGATGAAGGAAACATCTAAAACATACAGGATTGTGGCCCTCGAGCACCAGGACTGGACACCCCTGGATTAAGCAAAGAATGTGTTTATGTGCTCATGGGTTCACTGGGTTACCTTCAGTTAACGTTAGCCTAGCTGTTTGTTCCTATTTCCAGTCAGAACCATGTGGCTAAAACACAAATGAAATACAGCTTTACTTCACTCTAAAAAATAATGTTTTGGGCTCATTAGCTCAACGGTTTGCTTCAATGTTTGTGAGTTGAGACAACTTCTAATGAAATTATGTTCAACCAACGTACTATGTTGAGTTAGTGGAAGTAGCTTTTCCTCTTTAGTGGAAGGTACTTTGAGTTACCACTTCATGATTGGTAGCATAAACACAAGTTGATTACTTCATTTTTGTATGTTATATACCTAATTACTACAATTATTTACACAAGTTTGTAAGTTGACAGACATTTTAAAAATTAAATTGTACCAATTAGATTTTCTTCACTGTTGTTTGTTTTGTTCATGTAGTAGCTTTTAGGAAATAAATGGAATCACATTAACACAATTGTTGGTAGTAAACCCTTTACTGATATTTTCTTTGTATTTCAATAAGCAGCATTCAAATCAAATCACAAATTTAAGTTTTCTTACCAATGATGACTAAATCTGAAAAGTCGTCTGAGCACATTTGTCAAATGGAACTTAATCATTCTCATCCACAAGTTTGCCAAACTAAAGGATAGCGTGACTAGATTTCACAGCTGAATACGGTTAGCATTAGCTGCGAGCTAGTAAAACATATTCCATCAACTGTATTAGCAGGTACGGCCTAAACTTGGTACATGAATCCACTGTCGGTTATATCACTGCTGAAAATATTCCTAAACTCATTTCTTTTCTAGAATTTAAGACATGATAATAGCCTTTAAACATCTTACATTTGTCAAGCCTTTGAACCATTTGAAATTGGCCAGCTATGTTTTATTCATAAAAGCCCAGACATCATCAGGACAATTTCATTCAGTCACCTCAACTCGAATTTGGTTTTAAACCAACTAATGCAGAACTGTGTGTTTAATTAACACACAATATTAAGTTGATGCAACATTACTGTGTCAACTAATCAAAAATAATATTCGCAACTTCATAGGTTTCAAATTTTGATCTAAGTCGTGGGAATCCGCCTCTTGAACGACGGATTTGGAGTGCAAGTTTATGCAGATGGCAGCCTCACAAATACAGATAAGGACACATATGTGCTTGAACTTTCATTATGACAGTATATAGGCGATTCTTTCTTTCTTTCTTGCAGTGTGACATCCTGGAATATGTTCCGTTGTGTGTGTGTGTGTGTGTGTGTGTGTGTGTGTGTGTGTGTGTGTGCGCGAGTCTGTTTTAAGTGAAGGGAAGGATACAGCTGAGCGCGTCTTATCTTAGATCACACAACAACGTGTGAAACCCCAACTCTGCGGAACTCCTCTCAATCCCGGAGCCACAGGGTTTCAGTTTGCGGTGGCAGCTGAGCCTCTCTCTCTCTCTCTCTCTCTCTCGCTCCTCTTCTGTCTGCCTCTCTCCCCTCTATCTCTGAAGACAGTTACATCCTCCGACAGCCAGCTTGCAGAAAAGGTGTGGAGGCAGAGACTGACAGTCAGATGCAGTCAGAAATAGGCAGCGACTTCTCAGAAGAGGCTCTTGATAGTTGCAGTATGACTGGAAGCCATGAGAATTTTGTGAGTTCGCCGCTGCTCATGTTATATCCAGTAAAATGCAAATCAGCGTTCAGTAAACAGTTCGCCGAGCACAGAATCGGTATGAGGAGTCTGTTAGCTACACCTGCGATAGTCATTGTAAATATGTGTCAACATTCTGGCTTGTGGTTTGTTTTCGTTTGAGGCTCACCTAACTGACAGATGGAGGGGTTACATTCTCCTCGCTGTCATTATAAAAGTTAGCTTCTTTCTATTTTCTGCCGTAATTTGTTTTGAATTTCACACATCAAGAGGGGAAAAACATTCGGATGAAAAGCTGCAAAGCAACTGATTCTATTAACGAACGCGACAAAAGCCTCAGAAAGAGACGAGTGAACCGCACCGTTAGATTGGGTGACGTCTTCCTGTCTGTCACCATAAACACTGAAGCTGTACTTTATGTAAGAGATGATACCCGACGAGCTGTGCTTTCCGTAATTACGAAAAATAATGCATCCAAAGTAAAGCTCTGCTGATGTATTTTTCTTCTTTACACAAGTAACCCTTGATTATTAATCAATCGTCAATACAGAAAGGGAGAGCGCTCAGTCAGCAAAAGTGTTGAGGTGGGTGGTACGTATCAAAGTGACAGTAACACAAATGCCAGGATCCAAAGTTTCCCACCGCATCACTGCTTTGTATTGAGATGATTAATGTTATCGCTCCATCTGTCAGCGGTTTTAATGTGGCTGAACGCAATTACTCACCAGACCACCGAAATGTATTTTCATCCACCACCGAAATTAGTCGCCAGTGTTTGAGGCAACATTTTCTGAAATGAAAACTGCAAAGTCTAAACATGAAGCTGCTGTATATATACACACACCTCGCCAAGCACTTTATTAGGACCACTGCAGTAACACCGAGCAGGGCCTCCCTTTGCTCTCCAAATACCGGGACTTCTTGGTGTCGTGGATTTCACAAGATGTTGCAAACATTCCTTTGAGATTTTTGCTCCGTGTTTACACGATTGCATCACGCACATTCATGCTGCAAATCTCCAGTTTTACCACATCGCAGAGGTGAATTCGAATCTGGTGACCAAGAGAGGCAACAAAGTGCAGGAAGTAGCTGTTGGATGATGCAACAACTCAGGCAGGCTTTGGTGTTCATCTTCACTGGCACCGGCCTCAACTGTGGACACAAGACAGGTTGGGTTGATGGATTCATGCAGATGATGTTGAATTCTAAGCCTACCATCAGTAACCTCAGCAGAAATCGAGATTCATAAGATCTGGTGACGTTATTTAGACGTCAACTGTGCAATTTTGGTGAGTCTGTCTGCTCTTGGCTGCCCGAATTTGAACCTATTTCTTGTAGCTGAACCTGCTTAAGGTGGGATGTGTTGTGTTTTCAAGAGTTACCCTTTCTGCCAATTCCAACTCGTTTTCCTTTTCTTGCACCACTCTTTGTTAACTGAGGTGGTGAAAATATGGGGCGATTAACACACAAAAAAGTGAAGTTAACAGAAGCTCTTGACCTGTATCTACGTGATTTTACGTACTGCACTGCGGCCACGTGTTTGGCCGACGGGACAGTTGCATGAATGTTTGGGTTCTCGTAAAGTGTTTGGTGAGTGTATTTATACACAGGTCCTCAGTAGGAATCTGAAAAGTATTAAAAGAACGTGTTACTGGATTGGGCTATACAGTGAGATGGTTATTGGTTATAACAACATTGGCCACCCATGAGTTTAGCATTGTGGGTGGGTGGTTGGGGACTTTAGGTAAAGTATTAATAGAGAAGTGATGCATTACATATCTGTATCTCTTCAAATTATTTATATTTAAGCTTCACATTTCACTGTTTCAGTCCATATCTATGTTGAGATTTCACTTCAGCTCAATGCCAAAAAAGCTTTCAGTGCTAAAAATAATGGCGGAAAAGAAGCTGCTCGTCAAAACCGGGTTGAATAATAAAGTGGCAGTTAAATCAACCTGAGAGTTTGGGAGTTTATCTTATGGGCACCAAGCTGATAAAAACAGTTTGTTCCATTTTTCAGCGCCCAGCCTGCGGTTTCACGGTGATGCGTGACGATTGGCTATCGATGAGCGACTCCACGAACGAGGCTCTTATTGGTATTTGCCTTCAAAAAGGGTTCTTTTATCAAACCACGCTGGCCCTGAATGCACCGCGGGGCCACGGACAGACAGGAGGTGTGCTTGTTTATCATCAGAAGGCCACTAAGTAGGAGGCTTTTATTACCAGAATCATGTGTGCGGAGAAGAGGGAGGGAGGCCAGACATGATAAAAGGCCTGAGGACACATTTCTAGTCCATGGACGTTATAACAACAAAAGTGTGAACAACTAATACTCTTTTTTTATTGTAAATACCAGCAATTGTACACCATTATTGTAAACACTAGCACATTTTTGCACCTTATTTCTTCATCACGACTTGCATGTGGCTTGCATGTTCTTTTGTTCTTATTTTTTCTTGAATGTTCATGAGCAACTGGATGTCTTGAATTTTCACCAAGAGAATGAAAAAATGGGAGTTTGCATGTTCTCCCCGTGCAGCGTGGGTTCTCTCTAGGTTCTCCAGCTTCCTCCCACACAGTCCAGAAACATGTTGAGGTTAATTGGTGATTCTAAATTGTCTGTAGGTGTGAATGTGAGTGTGCTTGGTTGTCTGTCTCTAAGTGTAGCCCTGTGATAGACTGGTGACCTGTCCAGGATGTCCCCTACCTTCAACCTCAGTCAGCTGGGATAGACTCCAAAAAACAAGTATCTATCTATCTATCTATCTATCTATCTATCTATCTATCTATCTATCTATCTATCTATCTATCTATCTATCTATCTATGAGTTAAATCTGAGTAGTTCACTGTTCGATCCTTTCTAGTTGGATCCTTTTTGCCTTGTTCAGTGCTTATGTGGAAATGAGCTCATCTTTAAACTAACTTAAATATCGTTTCAATGCGTTCTCACTCACAAGGTCACCACAACGACTCAGAACAAGGAGCAGCTGCTGCCATCATTGCAACTCCTCGCACTATGTATGTTGCGTTACCGACTGAGCCCCTGCGTTGACATACACTAGACTCGTCCTTTCATGTTCCTTTTCCTGCTCTCCGGCTTTTTCTTAATGCTCCCGAGCCGAGCTCTGTTCTCAGCCTCGGCTGCGGTTACAAAAGCAGGGGGAGCTACAAGTGCTGCTTCAAAACACCTTTGGCTGTAAGTACATGTGTCAAGGAGCAGCTTCACATGAGGCTCGGCTCCTTCTCCAGTCTGTCACTCCACTTCCATATTCCGTCTCATCTCCGGGGCGCTCACAGATGTGGGGGAACATTTCCGTGGGCTTCTCTCACTTGAACCACCTGCCTCCCTCCAGGCTCCTTCCACCCCCACACCCACGGCCCCGGGGTCTATTCACTAACATGTTGCAGGTTAGCCAGAAGTCCAAAATGCTGCTGAATCTAGACTTTAATACTCTGTTTAATTAAGAAAAAATTTTAAGGAAGTCATAGGCCCTATCCACCCCCTCAGGCAACAGAGATGGTTCAGTCCAATCATCAATTACATCAGCTTTTTGATATGTAAGGCAATATTTTATCAATGCAGTCTCGAGCTTCTCCACCTTTTTCCATATCGAGTTACCTCATGAAAACAGATCTCACACGAAACACAAGACCGAGCAGGACTCGGCGTTATCGAATGGGTTCGCAATGAACACTCACGGAGACAACCTGATGTACTCATTTTGTTATTTATTTATTTATTACCTAAAAAAAAGAAAAATGTTCTATCACAAGTCACACTGAAATGTATTGCTTAAGAAAAAAAATATATTCATATATTTTTTCGTTTTCTTTTTTTTGTTTGTTTTTGTTGTGGGTTTTTTTTGACATTTTTTTTTCTTTTTCGGAAACACGTTTTGCTTCCATTATATTCCACCAAAAAAAAAAAAAAAAAAGTTTCCCCCCCTCCCCGGACACGAGCATCGGCTGCTGCCGTGTCCCGACAAACCTTCTCCCCCGCTTTAAAAAAAAAAAAAAAAAATGCACAAAGAAATACATAATTCACAGTTACCATTTTGGTTTCATAAATTAATACAGTCACACATGTGCTACACCGGTCTAGAGCTAGAACATTGTAAATTGTATTCTTGAATCCTGTTATTTTCAATAGTTGGCTACAAGAAAGAACAGGCAACTTAAATGACGTGATCAGAATTCCACCAACATACTGTTTTTTAATCCTCTCTGTAATGCTTTTTGTCATCTTTTTTGTTTTGTTTCATCTTTTTGAGTTTCACACAGAAGTGAGGCACACACAGAGTATAGTTCATACATATACAAAAAAAAAAAAAGAAATTAAATAAAAAAATTTGGGAGGGGCAGGGGTTCAATTGTCCTTTTTAATAAATGTTGTACCCAAGGAAACAGGAAGTGCATGTAGTCTGGAGTCCTCAGAGGACCTTTTTTTTTTTCTTTTTTTTTTTCATTCTGAAATCGGGCTGTTTCTCGCTAAGTACTGTGGCGTAAACTTCCTCAGTTAACATAAGTTACACAGATTTGAAGCTTTTTGCAGCTTGTTGGTTGTAGGGGGGGTGTTGGAGGGAGGAGGGACGTGAGGTTTCTAAAAACAGAGACCAACAAGCATGGCAACACAATGAAGAAATGGGACAAAGACAATATTTGAGGAACAACACCTACTTTTGAACAGTATTTGATTCGCTCAAACAAGCTTCACCCCGAAAAATCTACGACGGCCGCGAACGGGGCAGCCGCGTGCATCAACCGACGAAAACAAGCTTTTTTTAAAAATCTGACACTGACACTGCAAGGGCAACATTTTTAAGGCACAGAAGCCTTGACATAATAGAGACTCCACCAGCTAAAAGCACTAAACGACAGATGCCCAGTGTCCTCAGTGACAAAAAAATGGCGCCTTTGATGACAACAAGTCCGACATCGATACGCACAGAAATTTTTTATTGAATTTTTTTTTGTTGAAAAAAACCAAAGAAACGTTTCCCGCCCTCCCCGCCCCAAGTTGTCCCCAAGTGTCTCATTTTTTTTTAGTGAAAGGTAAGGCCACTTAAAAAAAAGACGAGGTTCACCAAAAAAGGTAATCTCTCACTGCAATCTCTGGGAGTGCAATCGTGGTAGGGTGGTCGATCAGACAGACAGACAGACAAAAGAGACGGACCAGACGCTTCTCTCCAGTGGGGGGTTTGACGGACATTGCTGTAAAAATCCACCGGTCTGTTGGGTTTTTTTTTTTTTTTCCCCTGTGCGAATAATACGTCCACATGAGCCTCTTGGTTGACGTTCAGGCTGGGAGGAGGGGAGGTGGCGAAACAGTTCGTTAGGCTGTCTGGGTCCTTGAGAGTCATGGGGGGTTAAAAACCAGCGTTTTTTGGGGGGGGGGAGTTGAGAGAGAGAGAGAGACAGAGATAGAGACAGAGAGAGAGAGAGAGTCAGTTGCTCTTTGCTCATCATCATCATCATCTTCATTGTCACACAACAGGAATGTTCAGTGCTGAGCAACAACGTGAGTCCGCACACTTTGACTTCATCTGTTTTGGTTTCTGCGTCGTTAATACTTTTAGCAGTTGTTCTAACATTGAAAAATCAAAAAATTAAAAAAAAAAAAAGGTTACAAAAAAAAAGAAATCTAACCAAACAAAAGCAGCATTGTGTTATTTTTCTTCACAAATTCATGCATGTTGTTAACCTTCATTCCCACAGCACCAGTTTCTTTTTTTCTTTTTTTTAATATCTTCCATCAAATAGAAAAAAGATCAGTGTAATTTCACACTTCTGCATGCAAAGAAAAGTCACTTTTATCCTCCCTTTCCTGCTGTTTTTTCTTCTTCTTTTTTTTTTCCTCTTTTCATTTGAAGTAAGTCCCCCCCAATGTGTAGCAGCAAAAACTGTGAAAGGCCTAACCTGATATGTCAATGGATGTACTGGTGGAGGCACTAGATAATGATGCTGGATAAAGATCCCCACTTCTCCTTCTCCCTCTTTGCCAGTAAAAAAATAGAGTCATCATTATGAGGACTTGTGATAAAAGATCAAATGGGCCTAAAAAGAGAAAAAAGAACAAACAAACTGGGAGCCGACTTGGAATTGTTTTCTGCTAGAAAGTAGTGACCCACGCACTTACTGCGGCTGATGATTTTCGAGAAACTATGGGGTTTATTTGGGAGAAGACAACCGTGACAAAAAGAACATGGGATATTCTAAATCAATTTACAACATAGTCAAACATACACACACCCTCATAAATGTTTGCCAATTGTCACATTTATGTACACAAAAAAAAAAAAATCCCTCGACAAGTCCATTCAGGTCTGTAAGACATGAGGCGGGCTATGATGAAAAAAATGATCTTTCCGTATCATTTGTTGTGGCTAGATGAAATAATTCATGGATCGGCTAATGAATGATTGAATGGATGTACATATTTGTTGGTAGTCAATGACTTGACTAAAGCCACAGAGGGCTGCTGTTTTTTGAAAACAGCAGATAGGAAGAGAAATAAAAATAGATTTTTTTTTTTTCCATATACATTTTAAAGATTTTAAAATCCTCTAAAGCACTTTCTGTTAATATTAATTCATTTTGTTTATTCATTAATCATTCCTATCGATACCCTATGTCACTGAGGTTGATATCAATACTTCCATATTCATTTTTATTTATTTTTTTTAATTCTATTTCAGGCCCCACCTCCTCCTCCTTCTTGCACATTTTGACCAGCTGTTATAAATCAAGAGAATGTGCAAATCAACAACTACTTTGAACTGTTAATATGAAAACCTGAATGCTTTGTGAACAATGCTACATATTTTTTTTGTTTATAAAATATAATAATATGTTTAAAAGTGGAAAAAGAAAAAAAGAAAAAAAAAAAAGGTTTAACCACCCCGTAACAGGTAAAAACTGGACTCTGGTTGGTGAGTTTTGAGATCAATAAGAATGCCCATTGGAATAATCCATAGTCCGGCAGTTCTGCCTTTTCTTGTGATTAGGAAACACTGAGGCCTCTGGTGCTCCTGTCTCGTTAATAAGTCCAGTGTGGATCTCTTCATTTTCTGCCCAGAGTGCACTTTAAAAACAAAAAACAATCTTAGAAAAAAAAATTCTGAAAATACCACCACCACCACCGACTGAATTCTGCTATGCTCAAGTTCAGGTACGGTCTCTGTAATCATACCCTAAAAAAAAAAAAGTCTTGTACACTGTTAAGTCCGGTTGTTGCCTGTCCAAATCCAAGCATCACAAGATAGTTCGTTTGCTATTGTTGCTGTTTTCTCACAAGGTCAACCGTGAAGGACAGAATGGGATTAAAGTCTGCAGGGAGCCTTTTTTTTTTCTTTTTTCATGTGACAGTCAGTCACAAAGACAGCTTTGATTTCCTCTTTGCAGTCCCCTCCTGCCAATCCACTCCTCCAAAATATATCTCTAAGTAAATCCCAAGCGATGCTCTGCAACATCTTTGAATCTCTCCGTCCGGGAGCGGCGGGGGGCAGTTCAGGCCATGACGAACTCGGACTTCAAGTCGGCCTTGACGTCGGGCTTCCACACCGAGTCGTCAAAGTCCAGGTCCAGGGAGCCCTCGCTGGACATGCTGCTGTTGCTGTTGCTGCGTCCGGCCTTGCGGTTGGGGAGCCACTGATAAGGAGCGCGTTGGTCCCGCCTGGCCTTCCTGCGCAGACGCTTCTGCTGCATCAACAGCTGCAGACGCTCCACCTTACAGCGGGTTGCACGGTTCTCGGTCTGACGCAAACGGTCGCCTAGACAGAGGAAAAACAAAGCAGGGAAATGGTCAGTCGGGTGTAGAGTTAACAGAATTTGCACAGCTTTAAGGCGGATGTTTAATGTGTGTGTGTGTGTAGCGTGGGAGCAGATAAAGCCACACAGCCTTGATGATAAAGCCAGGATCATTCCCTTGGCTCTAACACACAAACTAACACTGGAATCTGGTGGTTAACCTCCCCCCACTGAGCATCATCAGCCCCCCTCAGCGCCACTCTTCATCCCCTTATCACTGAGTGTGTGGAGAAGGGTGTGGAGGGGGGGACCTTCTAAGACCCAGATCTCCTTGAAAAACCAACATCGGGGTCAAAAAAGACACAAACGCAACACATTCTGATAGCCGCCCATGATATCTGCAAACGTAATTAACGCATGACATGCCTCGGTTGCCTGGACGTGCTCCTAAGTGCATTTCTAGCTGTTGATGTGCCTATAGGAGAGAGTCCAGGTCTCGGGGGAGTTAAGGGCCTCGCATTGCACCGCCAATGCTTTTTTCTCCCCCCCGCTTCCAGTGTCCGGGCCGAGTCGAGCCTAATTCCATTTATACATATATTCGGGGGGCTTTGGAAGGAAAGGAAGGCAACCGCAATCTATTAGCCAGCTCCATTAGTATCTGTCTGGGAATTAAATAATTAAATAATGGGCTAGGATGTCAATAAACCGAAGCACAGCGGCCATCTCTGCCTCGGCTGCACACACACACACACACACA